>NC_028647.1:7337429-7395891 GCF_001406875.1 Solanum pennellii
AATAAATCACAAATAAATAAATAATTATTTAAATATAAATGAAACGTAAAATAAAAGTTAGAACGAATGTACTGAACGTCTACTTGAAAAAGTAGACGTTTATGACCGCCGAAAGCCGAACGTGGAAAGTTGAAAATTGAATTTTGAAGCTCCAAATCTAATTTCCAAAGACCAAGTAAGGCAACACCGAAATTTAAGATATTATATATTATAGAATTAGAGATTAGAGATAGAGAGTAGAGAGCTGAGAGAGTAGAAGATGAATAGATGATATTGTGATTTAAAAGAATGAAATTTAGGGGTATTTATAAGTAAAAAAATGGGTTAAAGTGTAATTTTTAAAACTTTAGGGTATTAAAAAGGTTAGGGGTGGGGTAGGGGCCCTATTGGATGAATTTCTATTCAAATAGCCGTTGGGGGGCCCACTAGCCGTTACCCAACGGCTAGTAACGGCTATATTAAAAAAAAAAAAATTTAACCGGACCGACCGGACCGGACCGGTAATTACCGGAACCGGTAAATTTCGGAACTTACCTAATTCCGTCCCGGTACCTGTTTCGGAACCGGAAATTTCCGGTACTAACCGGTACCGAACCGGACCGGGACGGACCGGACCGAAATCCGGTAGGTACCGGTTCCGCTGCCACACATACTTGTATGTAAGATAATATAATGTTATAGTTTTAATGATCATATTAAATTTCAATACAAGACGTAAATAATTTTACTAATATGACAAATAAAAATAAATGGAGCAATAATAAAACATACATGTTTATTTTGTGTGTGAGTGCTAATTGGCATGCCATATGAGATATTCTCAAGTTTTGTCCTAGTAATAATAAAAAGAATTTTGTATTAAGTTAATTTTTAGCTTCCCTTGATATAATTTTTTTTTTAAAGTGATTTTCATTTTACCTCAATATTAGTTGAATTATTATTCATTTTTAAGATCTACTATAATTGAGATTACTTTGACTTTTTCTTTTATGTATTATTTTCCTTGTATCAGGTATCTTATAAATTTGATGCTACACATTTTTTATTACATTACATTAGATCAAGCATATGTGTCAAATAATGCAAACAGCGATCATAATTAATTATATAATAAATTTCAATTCTTTCTAAAGTTAAAATAAAATAGAATTTGAATAACATATCAGAATAATATATATATATATATATATATATATATATATATATATTAAAAATGTCTAAATTAGTACAATATTACATATTAGGCCTACTTCTTAGGCTAGTCCAGTTAACCATTTTTACCCTCAACCACACACATTAAACAAAAAAAAAAGAGTACCTAGAGAACTGAAACTTTCTTCACAATCTTAAATAATTTATTTTCATAAAAATATCCCAAGATTGTATAGTAACATTGGAAAAAACAACAGAAAAAGAGAACAATAATGGTTAAAGAGACCATCAACTGTGTAGACATAGTAGTAATTTAACTAGCAACAATAACACGTTCAACGTAATATTACTAATAAAGTTAAAAGAAAAGAGTATGATATAGATGGACTTTACCAATGAAAAAAAGAGCTAGTAAAATACAAACACCTGAACACTTTAAGTTTCGCATGTCTTAGCTTTTTCAAGACACCTAAAATTCATTAGACTACAACACATTACTGTGTTAAGAATGTCCAGAATATATTATTTAACTACTTTGCTTATCATTTTGCTTTTATATACAATATACTTTTTTCGACAAAGGATGTCCAATTAATGTAGCTCCGGCCCTGAACTTCATGTTGGGTTCTGAAGAGGTGATTAAAGTGTCATACAGAAGTTTATAATTCGCAAATCATATGATCGATAAATTAGATGACAAAAACTTATACTGAAAACATAATATTATTATATGAAAAACTAATATAAAGAAAAACATTGAAATTGTAGAGAGAATAAAATCTCCCCATAAACAAAAACCTCTAAACGACTATATTGTGGATTCTATTGTTATGCTTTAACTTTCTTCAAGGTAAAAATAAAACTGAAATATGATAAGAAAATCAGGACAATATTCTAATAAACTAACTTTTTATACGATATATAGATTATTTTCGATAGAAGGTGGAAATGGTTAGTAGTAATAATTAATAAGCAAAGGTCCACAAAACCACAATTCAGAATTCTGCATAACAAGAAAAGGACTCTTCCCTCTTTTTACTCCACACTCCACTCCCCCACCTGTTTTCACATTTCATTATTCCAAAGCACACACACATAAAAAAATTAAAGCCCACTCTGGCTGGCTCTGAGACTTAAAAAAGAGTAAAAAAGAGAGATGCTCATGTATTTATTTTATTTTTACTTATAAAAACCAACACATTACCCTATTATCTCTTATTTTTATTTGTCATGGCCAAAAAAAGCAGAGGAAATCCCAGTATCAAACACACCAAAACCAGTAAAAAAAAAGAAGAAAAACCACATTCATGGGCAGTTGTAAGAAGCCTATTTACTTGTAAACATCTACAAGTAATTACAAGACCAGATCATAGCCAACAACAAGTAATACTAAAAGAAGAGAAAAACTCAAAAGTTCAACACGAAGGTGAAAACAATAACAACAAGTGCAAGAAATTGAAGTGTTCTGGCTCTATATGTAGCAACACAAAGGTCATGCATAGGTCTGAGCCATCGCCATCGCCTCCCAAAGGGCGTAAATTAAATGGCACTAGTAGTTTTTCTTCTGCTTCTTCGTCTTCATTACTCTCAACCACTTCACCAGCTACATCGTCCTCGATTAGAGGAATGCCATTTAGGAAACTTTCAGGTTGTTATGAATGTAGAATGGTTGTTGATCCAATAGCTAGGGATCCTTCTTTGAGATCAAATATTTGTGGTGAATGTGGACATATTTTTATGAAAGTTGAAAATTTGGAACTTCATCAAGCTGTTAGACATGCTGGTATGTTACTACTCTCTCTCTGTCCACTTTTATTTGTCATATTGCATTTTTTAAAGTCAATTTAACTAATTTAAATAAAAAATTTGGATATTCAAAAACGATATGAAAAGTACTATAAATTACATTTCTTTTGCATATAAAAAATAACATTTTAAAATGTTAATCAAAGTTCTTATAGTTTGACTCTAAAAAATGAAACTACAACAAACAATATTGAACGGAGAAAGTACTTACTACTACTCTCTTCGTTCCATATTAGTTCATCATCTTACTAATAACAGTTATTCCATATTAGCTGTCCATCTTATTAACATAAGATGGATTAGTAAAATTATCTGGTTATTTATGATTTTTGACGAACTAATATGAGATATAGGGAGTATTTTGTTACTAAATTTTTATTTTATTTTAATTTCTCTGTTTCATCAATATTGGTTATTACTTTATTTTTAAAAAGGGATCTCTTTTTCCTCAATTCTTTGGTCAGACTTTTCCATGTAGCCTCGAACTTCATGACTCTTGTCTCCCTCTGGCTGATTGAAATATTTTATATTTAGTACAATTTTTTGGGTAGGGAGTGAAGTCTAGTCACAATTATTGTTACTAAATATTTCAAATAATATAATGTATAGTACTCATTTCATAGTGTTTAATATAATATAATATCAAATATGTACTTATAATATCATTTCTTCAAAAAATTTAAGTCATTGTTATAAAATATAATTAAATAATAAAAATTTGTTTTCTCTCGTTGTTTAAATTTTTAGATTAAATATCACATATTTTAACGGTTTTATCACCAGTTTCCTAGGAAGTCCCTATTAATTACTCCCTCAGTTCACTTTTACTTTTCTGTTATTTCAAAATTATATTTTCACTTTTAACTTTATTTTCAACATATCAAGAACAACCTTTTTTCCATGTTTTACCTTCGGTGTTAACTTTTATCTTCAAGACATAATACATAAATGTACCATTTAACTTGACCTCATTTTACGTTTATGTCCTCCAACTTTGGATATGCACAAATAAATACTTAAACTTGTATAAAGTTGAACAAGTAAATACATGAGTCGTACATGATATAATACATGTAGGACATCACGTAGGAAAAAAATGACATGTAGGATGTCATAAAAGACATGTGTGTCTATTTGTTCAACTTTATACAAATTTAAATATTTACTTGAACATACCCAAAATTAAAGAACATAAATATGATATGAAGTCAACTTAAAAGACATATTTATGTATTATACCTATTTTCAAATCATTTTCCAAAACCTAATAAATACTATACATAATTTAATAAGGTGAGTATAATGAAATAGTCATGTTAATCACTATATTCTTAATAAGTATTTTAACTCGAAATGTTACAAGTAAAAGTGAGACACTACCATCCACTTAATTCCATATCTCTCATGCTACCCTATTTCGTTTCTTCTTTTTCATTTTAGATGTACGCATCCATAATTTCTCAAAAGTTCGAGTGTCTTTTGAAAACAACCTTAATAAAGTTCACTTTATTTGTGATATTTCACTGAATATATATATAATTGTTGTTATGATATATACAATGGAAAATGTTACTAATAATATGAATTGACAGTATCTGAATTAGGTCCAGAGGACACAAGTAGAAACATAGTGGAAATCATATTTCAATCAAGTTGGTTAAACAAAAAGACCCCAGTATGCAAGATAGACAGAATCTTGAAAATCCACAATACTCCAACAACAATTTCAAGATTTGAGGAATATAGAGAGGCTATTAAGGTTAAGGCAACTAACCTTGTCAAAAAACACCCACGTTGTATTGCTGATGGGAATGAATTATTAAGGTTCCATTGCACAACATTCATGTGTTCACTTGGCCTAAATGGTTCCTCAAATTTGTGCACTAGTATACCTAATTGTAATGTATGCAATCTCATCAAAAATGGATTCAAGCTCTCTACTACTACTCATCATGGCACAAAGAAAGGTAATTAACTACTTATTGTTCGAAAATCGATCGACTTTCTTTTTAGGTATAATAATACATAAGTATGCCCTTTAACTTGCTTTCGAATCATATTTATGTCCTTCAACTTTTGGATGTGCAGAAGTAGACATTTAATTTTGTATAAAGTTGAACAAATAGACATACATGTCCTACATTGACATCCTACATGTCATTTTTCATCGTACGTGGTGTCCTACATGTATTGTGTCATGTAGGATTCAGGTGTCTACTTGTTCAACTTTATACAAGTTTAAGGGTCTGCTTGTGCATATCCAAAGTTGGAGAACATAAACGTAAAATGAGGCCAAGTTAAAGGGTGCATTTATGTATTATGCCTTTTTTATATACTTTTGAGTTTTAATGGTCAAAATCACACCTAAACTATCTTTTTTTTCTCGCAAGATTCATACATAAATTATTCATAGTTGCATACTTCAACCATCACTCCCTTTGTATTAAGATGAACCTTGATGCTGAGTTGACCTACATGCGTCTGGTAATAATTAGGAACAAATATTAGATCAACTCAGTATTGAGGTGTGTTTTAAACGAAAGGGAATGATAGAGAATAATGGATAGTTGAAGTATGTAACTCACAAAAAAATGGATATTTCAGACGTATTTTTGACCATTAACTCTATATTTTTACTACTTTTGGATCGCGTAAATAATAATGATTTCGCATAGGTATATTGACGACCGCGACGAGCGGGAAGGCGCATGACAACGCAAGAGTTGTGGAGGAGGAGATGGTGGAGGAGGAGGAGGAGAAGAGGGCAATGTTAGTTTGCAGGGTAATTGCAGGAAGAGTGAAGAAAAATTTGGATGGAAATAATAATAATAATAACAATAGTAATAATTTGGAGGAATATGATTCTATTGGTGGAGCTGCTGGACTTTATTCCAATTTGGATGAGTTGTATGTGTTTAATCCTAAGGCTATATTGCCTTGTTTTGTTGTAATTTACAAAAGTTTCTAGTCACATTGTACTAATTAATAATTAATATGTTATCATTTTCCTTGATATTCTTGTTATGTCACAACAATATTTTTCATTTGTTTTGTTTCAAATGAATGAAAATGCATGTGTTAATTTGAAATGTATAAAGTTTAATTTGATTATGCTTACTCTACCAAGATAATACTCGCTCGGTCTCAATTTACTTGACATTTTTTGTTTTTCAAAGAGTCAAACTGGAAATCTTTAATTTTTTTGAAATAAAATCTATATATTTGTAAATTATATAAAAAATATTATAAATCGCAAGAATTGATAATTCACACAATTAAAAGTCATACGAAAAATTTACGATAAAAATTAAATTTATTTAGATTTTAAAATCTGAAAAGTGTCATATAAATTGAGAACGAAAATGTAGTTATGTTTTATATAAGAATAACTTTTGGAATATTCTAAAGTATCGTTAAATCAAGTGAATTGGGTAATGCTTAAGGACAAAATATATAACACTTTTGTTCTCTAACTAAAGTATTTTTCTATTTTTAAATCATTGTTATTTTACCCGTAAAACGGTACATTACATTTGAATTTCTTAATATGGTTTAAAAGAACACTGATTGAATTGATCTTGTAATGAATTAATAAACGAAATAAATGATAAATTTGACTCTAATTTACAAAGAAAGAAAAGAAAATAATTTCAATGATAATGTTAATTAATTATGTTTAAAAATGAATTGTAAAGTGTCCAATTAAAATATAATATGTGTCTGTATTTATCATCTTTTAATTAAGTATGTTTCGCCTCTCTTATATCTTTAAGAGAACAAACACACTCTTTATGCTACCTCGATATTTTATAATATTTTTATTTCATTTTAAAATAATTTAAAAAGTAGATATAAAACCGTCAGATATGATTATATTTCAAGAGGCACTCATGAATTTTTCCTTTAAGAAACACACATACATATATACATTACTTTGTAGCATCACAAAAATTCAAAAAAAAAAAGAGCAAATGGCTAACTCTGGTATTACAAGCATGCTCTCCCTGTGGTGCAGTACAATCAATACATATATAGGTCACAAGTTCACCCCTTTATATTTTCACAAGCATTCCCTTTTAGTTCTTTCTTTATTTGTCGATCTGAAATATGTTCTTTTACGTTACCTCAAATTGATATTTATGTCATTTGATTTTAAACATGTATAAACAGATATTTGAACATGTATAAAGTTAAACAAACAGACACGTGTATTCTGCGTGACATTCTATATGTGTTATGTCACATCGGACGTACAATATCTATTTATTCAAATTTAAGTATCTACTTGTGTGGATACTAGCTAAAAGTTAAAAACAGAAATATATGTCAGTTCAAATCAAGCAGACATAATATATAAACATGATCCATAATTTGACGTCAATTGACAACTATAACTTTTAACTTTGGACGTGCACAAGTAGACACTTAAACTTGTATAATATTGAACAAACAGACACATTCATCCTACTATAAAATAATTTTATATTTTATGTATATTATGTCATGTAGAACGCGTATGCACATACATTACATCAATGATGGGCAGACAATTGGTATCATTTGAGTTCCTTAACTTAAAAGAGAGAGTGTTTTATGCTCTTTGCTTGTCTTTTAGCCTGAACTCATGGTCGCGCGTGGCTTCTTTGATTTTTGTTACGTTCCCATCCTCGATTCTTTTTTGGGACTCGGAATTTTATTTTTTACTCGATTATTTTCTAAAATCAAATTATATGAATTTTAATTTATATTTTATGATATTTTTCTTTTATATGTAAAAGAAAATTAAAATTTATAATATTTTTCGTATATTTTTTGAATATTAGATTTTTATTCTCTCGTCCGTTATTATTTGTCATGTTAAGGTCATGCACATCCTTCAAGGAAAATTTAATACAAGGTATAATTTAACTAATATAACTCTACTATACCAAGAAATATCAAAAGTCTACATAACTTTTTAATTAAATTACACTATCATTAAGGGCAAATTTGGGAAAAAGTGACTAAATGTTTCTTGATTATTTAAATTGACATTATTTTGGACATTTTTTTTTATTATACCTCCCAAACAATAGTGGACAAAGGGAGTATTGTTTAAAATATCGAATTAATGTAATTTAATTTAACTTTGAAAGTTAGTTAAATTAGCCTTAAAAAATACGAGGTGACAATTAAAAGTGAACAGAAGGAGAATACGTATTTTCTTACTATATTAAAAATATTTTGACTCTTGTTTTGTACTACTCATTGGCTCATAATTTGGACATAATGACTTGTTTGACTAAAGTTGAGCAATGTAGCATGGGCACTCTCAAAATTTACGCTTACTTATTATCGAATTTAGCTACTAATTTCCTTGTTATGTGAATCTATTTATTATTTCCAATATTTTAGGTTCATAGGGAAGTGAAGAATTTTTTGGGTTCAAACTTCATCAATAATGCATCAAATGTGATAAAAGAAAATAAAAAGAAATTTTTTAATATAAAGTCAAGCAAACATTTTAATAGAGGTAAGTATATATATCTTTGTAGGTGTTTGGACATGGAATCGTTTGATATTTTTATTTTTAGAAAATAGAGTTTGAAGTTTAAGTTTAACAAAAAAAAAAAAAAACTTTCTCCGTTCACTTTTACTTGTCACTTATTTCTAAAATAGATTTTTATTTTTACTTATCACTTTTGACATATCAAGAAAAGACAATTATTTTTTTTTCATGTTTAACCCTCACTATTAATTAAATACCTATTCTCCATATCATTTTTCAATACCTAAAACTAAAAATCATTTAATAGAGATTGTTTGTTAAAATACCGATATCAGTAATTGTTTTCTTAATGAGTGTGTCAAGTCAATACTGACTAGTAAAAGTGAATGGAGGAAGTAGTATGACGCTGATTGTTCCGAAGGAAATAAAATCTCTTGGTCATATATAAATTGAATATAATTTTTTCAAAAAAAAAAATTTAGGTACAAAAATGATTATACCTAGTTCATCGTCTCATTTATATATAAAAGGAAGATAATGTTATAAAGAAAAACTTGTAAGTGAGCTATAAAATCAATTTTCGTATTTTTAGAAGACTGAATTATGAAAGCTCGATGAGGTCTCAATAGATAGTCTTCTTTTGTTTTGCGGCAATTTTTAAATTAGTGAAAATTATAGGGAAAATTGTCACGATTCAAAATCATAAGTCGTGATGACACCTATGTTTCCAATCGATAGATAAGTCAACACAATAAATTTAACAATTCAACTTATGTGTGCACAATATGATATCAATAAAAGAGGAATGATGTAGCATCTCAATAAATCAAAATTTTACTATGACATACAATCACCTCAATTATCACAATTATACGGATTCCTTAAGGAAACACAACCAGACAAAAGAAATCAAGTCATTAAGTACATCAGCTAATGCCGATATGCTTTGGCATTCTCAAATTACAATCTATCATGTTATAGTAATAAATTTTTCCTTTAATAACATCGGTACTCGTACCAATGCCGTCACATCATTGGTACGAGACCCCATCTCTCATCCTTACCAATTGTGTATTTCATTTTTTAATCCTTAATTAGAAAACATCCTTCAACGAAGTCTAAAAGGTCTTAACATACCTAAAATGTTGAACACGTTTCATAAATCCTCAAGATTTTGCCCTTCCCTTTCGCAAAGCTTCAACACGTTCACAATCTATCACATATGCATTATTTGTAAGCACGCGAATTTGTAGGCACCCATATTATTATATGTTTATCCTAGACCCCAAAACTCACTCAACTCTAATCAAGATCCTAATTTTTATATAATTTATACATCAACAAATCATATTTTGCTAAATTTCAAGCCTACAATTAAGCCTCAATCTCTCCAAATATCCTAGAATTCAAAGTTAATCATATGATATACACCTAATAATTAATTACCTATCTCAATATATATAAAAAACAAACAAACTTGATTACACTGCAATAATAATAATAATAATAATTGAAATAGTCCAATTTTTAGAACTATGTGTTACACACTAATCCCAGAGACTCGAAATAACTTCATCTATCACTACAACAAAAACAACTTTTAACGGCATTAAATATTGACACTAATAAAGGGTGCTTAAGTCTTTTCCAGCATTAGTTAAGTGTCATTAGAATCAATGTCGCTAAAGACTTTAGGGACATATACAAAGAGTGACAATTGCCACTAAAAATACATATTTAGCGGCAATTAAGAATTAAATGACGCTAATGGTCATTTTTATTGTAATGTATATCCCTTTATGTATAAATTTTAAAATTCTGAATATTACTACCTATGTCAATCATTAGCAAATTATTGGCAGTTCAATAAATAAATAAAACTAAACCTTAGCAATCATTAGCAATTTAATGTAAAAACAAACCCTACTGATTAGTAATTCACAAACGGGAGTAACACATTACGTACTTCTTAATATACTCCAATATTCCCATATAATATTAAAGCTTAAGCAAATATAATTTTATTGCTTTTGTCCTTCATGTTCGTTGCCGCTGGAGAGTTTCTCCTCTATTCCTCTAGTTTTTCTCTTCTTTTTTTTTACTCCTTTTTCCCATAAATATAATTAGGTATTAAAGTGTAAATTCTCCTTAACTGAATCAATACATGGGTCAAGTGGTAACTATTAATTAAGGATGTGACCCACTAACTATTCAACTATAATACTGATTGAATAAAAAATCATTAACTAGATACTTTTAGTTACCAAATAGTTCAAAATACCCTTTTAATTTATTTTCTTTTGAAAAGAGTCAAAATAATCTTAATTCTCAAAACGACCTAGCGGGTCGTTACAAAAATACTAGAAGGAGACTCATAACATTTTCCAATTGAGATTGGGTTACACCAGAGATCAATTGTTAGCCCATTTTTATTTGTTTTGGTGTTAGTGAATTATTGACACAACAAATTTAAATGGAAACACCATGGTATTTGTTATTTGTAAATGACATAGTATTATTTATTAACAATAGTTCATCCCCAAAAGAGGGAGATTATAGTATCTGGATCAATAAGCTAAGAAAATAAAGAGAATGAAGATGATGTCATGTATTATATCGAAATGGAATAGATGAAACAGAGGGTCACATATGGTGTGTCCTATGTGATGAAAATATACCACAAGGATTTAAAGGTAAGCTCTATAGAGGCGTTTTATGCAGGGCAGAGTTTTAAGCAGTCAAGAATTCACACTTTGAGGATGAAAGTAGCGGAGACGAGAATACTTAGATAGATGTGGGGGAACAATCAGAGAGATAAAATTAGGAATGAAGACATACAAAATAAGGTGGGGTAGCCTCAGTGCTGGATAAGATACGGAAATTAAATACAATTAAAATAGTCCAGACATATAAAAAAGAGGAATACAGATGTCCTAGTGAGGAAGTACAGGAGGTTGACAATGATAGGTCTAACGAGAGGTAGAGGTAGATCGAGAAAGATTTCAGAGAGATGTTTAGGCATGAAATGACATGACAGATCTCCGATTACTACTACTACGGAGTAAATCTATTCGTTATTGATCAACCGTATGATGCAAATTCTTTTTTTTTTATCTTAGGTATCACCTTGTCTCAATCAGTTTATTAAAAGGCGAGAACAAGAAATAGAGCATTTTATTTAGCGGACGAAGCATAAACCTTGAATCATGAGGTTAAAGCCACATGGAGCTCTAATTTTTAAATTTATAATATAGTCAATAAAATAAAGTAAGAATTACAAGGATCAACAATGTTAAAGTACACAATGAGTATTAAGCGTGTTTAGAGCTAAGTAAGCCCCACACTTGAGCGTCGAAGGTATTTTGCATGTGTCCCACCAAGGGCGAGTCCCAGAATTGTCTTATTAAACACTGGTCCCAACTTAGTGAAGCTATTGAAGAACATATGGTGTTGCATTTTCCAACTGAAAGAGAATCCATAACACAACCCTTGGATCCAACTGAATAAGAAAAATCACTTCTTCAAAAAAAGTTAGTTGAGACTTGCAGCCATCACAATTTTCTTAGGTAGAAAGACTAAAAAATTATAGTAACTCATTAGATGAAAATGGCATTATACATCTCCAAGGACATCTTACCAATCCTTGCACATACATAGGGGTCCTCTTTCTTAGGCAAAGTTACAACACTTCTTCACCTATTATCTGCAAGCCACTTTAAGAAAACAAAACCAGGTGGCAATGCCCACTTTGTTTTGAGTAGTTTTAGTATACACATCAGTAACTTGGCAGAAGACTTTAAAGATGGAGACAGACATGTAACTGCCCAATATCTTAAAGAACCTACTGAAGAATGCTAAAATATATAAATCATCTTTTAACATTACATCTTTGTTCCTCTTTCTGAGTTACCCAACTGTTCTTGGAGTTGAAGACAGAGGGCAGAGACATCACCAAGCAACTTCTGGTATTGGCTTACAGGTAATGCCTCGTGCGATATTTGACTGGGCTGCACTAGTAAATTTTGGAGTTTCATACATAGAGTTGATGTCTTTCCATCGTTTTCACATGATTTAGCAATTAATTGAAGCAGTGTACAGGTTTGCTCAACTGGAGCAGGTAACTGTGGTGGAACAGGGGGAACGAGGAATGGATGTTGGAGTAGCTCAGGAATTCTCCATCTTTCATTTCGGTCCCATGCAAGACACTTCTTCATAAGATCAAGTAGCCAGGGGTTGGACAAAGGTTCATATGTGATTGCATGGTTTGGATTTGTTATAACTTTGAATTTCGCCCAGAAAGTTTTGTATTCTGAAAACGGTGTTCTCCCGTAAACCATTTGGTAAAGGATGCATCCCAATGACCAGATATCTGACGGCCGACCACACTTTATAGTATTGCCATTTGCATCTGTCTCATTACACATAAAAGCTTCAGGGGACATGTAGCTTAAAGTACCCACCTGTATAAGAATTAACATCCACTAAGAAAACAGGGAAGAAGTTGACATTGCTGATGACTATATCTTTTATCTTGTTTTGGCAGAACACCTCTTTTCTTTAGATGTCAGATGGGGACAATCATATGCATTCCATGTACTTGTAAGAAAAAGAGTGAACTACCTGTGAATCACGTTGAATGTTGGTTGTGTCACACATTATAGCCTTTGCTATACCAAAATCAATCAGCTTTAACGAGCCTCTGACAAGAAGGAAATTAGCTGGCTTTAGGTCAGAGTGGACTATCCGTTCCTCGTGTATGGTGTTAACAGCAAGAAGTATTTGCTGCAAAGTATTTAGAACTTTTGAGTACAATTCAAATATATAATAAATTTACCAGATTTTAAATCTGGATAATGTACAACATACAATAGTAGTACATGAATTTAAGTTGGCCACGCCAGTTCTCCAACTATTCTTGGATGGAAAGAAACCAAAGGGGTCCTTAAGTTCTTCCCTCGACAGAAGTTTATAATTCAAAAAAATAAATATTTACAACCAAATGAGCCAGGTTTAACTTATCAAAAAGAAATAAAATATAAAATAATTATTAAAATTATAGTAATAATAAACAATAATAATAAATGAATCAGGTATACAGGCTGGTACCGAAAGATTTTTTCTTCAACTGGACTATCCCTAATATTTTGAATCCAAAATCGTATTATGATGAAATTAAAGCATAAATAAAACATACTGTAAATAAGAAGTATTCGCAGATTGAGATAGAAAAGTGACTATCTCAGTTATTCAAGAAGCAACTGACCAAAGTCTTTTAAAATCAAAGCATGAAGAAATTTAAGCACAAATAAAACACTGTAAATAAGAAAGTGATTCAAATTATCAAAAAGCAACTGACCAAAGTTCTTTTGTTCTGTTGTTCATAGCATTTACGTATGATATACAGGACAGAGACAGATTTCTGAATTGGCTTTGGTTCAATGATGACCAGTTTCAGTTACCTTAAAAGCAACATCGAGCTCCTCTTCCCCTTCCCCTTCCCTTGGATGATTCACAAAAGTTTTTCTCAGATAAAGTATCTTGCCTTAGGTTTATCTCTAGCTTCATGACTTTAAGTTGAATACGGAATTGCATACACCTTAACATTGATCGAATGAAGAGACTTTAAGGTAATCAAAGATTCAAATCTCTACTACTCTTGGAGCAAAGAATATTGAGGTTAAAGAGATCTCAAGACATGATACTGAGAATGGCCATTGAAAGCACATTCTTAGCAAGAGAAGATCAGTACTTATCTTCAACAAAATTCCGAGAAAAGTACAACCGGATTCAATTAGTTTTGACCTTCATAAACCTTAAACATATACACTAAGCTAGTGTTGGCTATAGATTTTGGGAGTAGATTTTGAATTTTATCTTCGAAAACTATTGGCAATGAAATTTGATAAGTTTTTGAAAATGAGAAAATCTGATCGTCAAATATTCTCAAGTTCCCAAAAACTGGCCCAGACTAGTTTTTTTGGGACTTCCACTCACAAAACTTCAACAAAAAATTCAAGTAAAATTCATGTCCAAGCACGACTTCAAATTCCAAAACTCAACTTCAAAAACTCAAGTTTCAAGTTTTAACTATAAAATATATTGTCAGACGGGAGCTAAAAAGTCTGTTAGCAAAAGAATAGTGCTTAAGACGGTAAGAGATATTCCCAACAGAGTCTTACTTTGAGTGTACTACATCTTGTTAATGAGACCCTTGTAAACTTTGTGTCCTATTTAAATGCAAACTGAAAATCTATATACAGACATGAGATGTGAATGATTAAGGGTGTATTCTGTACTCTAATTATACCAATGTACCATGTTCAGTTAGTCAAAATTGTTGAAAGAATATTTTCTCTAGGAAAACAAATTCCTTCAAATGAGGAAAACAAATTCCTTCAAATGAGGAAAATGACCTCCCTAGGGGAAGTAGGGAAAACAAGTTCCACATGTGGCATTCCACATTATCTGTGTCCTCCCCATCTTAGACACTTCATTTTCACCACCACCCCCATTATCCCCATCCCTACCATCTCTCTTCCCATATTATTTGTCTAGATTATATAAAAATGTTATTAGAATAATAGTTTTTTCTTATGTACCGAACACGAGAAAATAAGTAAGAACCCCCTTATTCCTAAAAAAAAAGTTCCCTTCATACTGAACACATTCTAAATGTTAAAACACCCTAAAAGCATAAGATGCATTTCAAATTAAGAAAACTTGACTTAAACGTTGCAACTGAACGGTAGCTCCTATCCTAATTCTCCAGGAATACATACGTAAACTGCAGGTAGCATAATGATGGACATTGAAGTTAGGCATAATTAACATTGGCCAAATACATACTTTACCCCTCCACACAAATTCCTATTACACTCCCTTTCTTTGTGAGCATCCTTTTACAACTTAATTTGTAAGATTCATCTTCAAAATCACCCTGAATGGCCTAAGACAACTCACACAATAGTCAATACGCGTTATAAAGTAAAAAAATAAAATAAAATATTATATAAAACATATATTTAAAAAAAAAAAAAAAAAAAACTACCATCCGCTTGCCCAAATTTCACCTATTTCTCTTCCTTCATGTTCAACCAACAATGGCAAGCGGATATTCCATTCCCATTCTTCAGTAGTCATTATCCAACATCTTCTGCAATCTCTACTACCCAACTCCCAAAAAAAGACAGGAGAAAAATCAACCAAGAAAAGAGCGAAGAGACCTTAAAAATGCACATTTGTTGCTGCGTGGTTTTCCACTCAAAATCTCCCACATTGCTAGTAGCCTACAACACAATCTTTTTTTTTTTTTTGATAACCACGGTGTCCAGGCTAGCTTGCGCGCACCTCAACTAATTCCACAGGATACCTGCCACCAACAAGAGGTACAAGGTAATTGTATCCAACAAGGCTATGACAAGTGGGAAAAATCACCTAGTGTTTTTTCCTCTGTTGGGATATGAACCTGAGACCTCGTGGTTCTCAACCCACTACACTGACCACTAGGCCACACCCTTGGATGCTACAAATCTTTTCTTCATCACAACTACCAAGGAAACTTATTTGTGATAATTTTGTTTTCTTCATGACAGTTAAGGGGAGTAAAGGTTCCACTTTATACAAGTTGGGTGTGTGTAGAAGGATGCCTGCAAAGAAAGATCTGTACAAGCCTACCAGGATTTCAAGTTAAGGGGGTAAAGTATGTATTATGGCATTAATGTTGAATGCCGAATAAGACAGATACAAGGGCATAGAAAAACTGTCTACATGTTAATTATTAGACACTATACAAGAACCTGTAGTAATGAAACAACTTAAGATCAGAAAATGAATCATAGGTAAAGATTAGGTCAGACAGCAACTTTTTAAAAATAATCTGTAACAGCTGATAAGGAGAAATAGAAGGAATTATTGACCTGCCAGTAAAATCGAAGCCAGTTTTCATCAATAATTGAATCAGAGCCATCTAGTTCCCTCCATTTCTGAGACAGCATATGAGCCAGATCAATTTCACCGTATTCGAGAACCATGTATATGTATCCATCTTCTTTGACTCTTGTTTCATTATTACTCATCGAGCCATTCATGACTTCATCTAGTAAATTTTTATCTGTAACCTAACAAACAAGTGGATGTCAGTATTTGCTCCAAAAACTAAACAGCAAATTCCTAAAACCCCAGATGTGAACCCTCAACACTAAATGCAGGCACATAAGTTCTAACCGCTTTGATAAGCCTATAACTTTGGTTAAGGAAGCGAAGTTGGCAATTTAAACAGAGTCGTATCTAGAGATAATTAATCACAACATGATCTCAAAAGAAATGCAGCAACCCAACTTCTGTTTAATAAATTCATACTGAACTTCTCAAGGCCTAGGAGATCATCTGTCTACCAGCCTTCTTAAAATGTAGATACTACTATTCATTACAGACTTCATGTACGGAGTTCAAAATCAAGGAGTATCATTAAGAGTATAATGTAAGATTTTCTTAAAGACTATATTACGGTCAAGAAAATCATTAAGATATATGTCATAATAATCAGAATTGCATGAATTAGTAAACTTTGAGCTCATAATTCCTATATAAGGAGTGTTATTGTTTGTTATAAACCAATTTTAGAAAAAGAGTGATCATTCTTTTTTTTCTTTTCTATGGAAAAGCAAGTACTAAGCTCCTTGCTTAGTTCTCATCCGTGGAGTGGCAGGGGTCTCAACATGGAAATGTTCATTTCCAGATTCATGGACATTCATATAGCAGTACTAAAACTTAACTAGAAGTTTCTTGAATGTACGCCGCCAACAGTGAGACGTATGAGAGAGAAAATTATAGCTATGTTTGAAACTAGCTGTCTAATTCCAGCATATTTAATGTGGTAAATCTCAAGCCGCATGTACACTATTAAGATAAGTATTTGTGAAATGATATTAGCATCCTTCATTGTTCTAGTTCTCACTTTGATTAGTGCTAGTATAAGAAGTTAATGAATTGAAATAACTTTTATCCAGAGTAACTCCCCTCCCCCCAAACACTTCTTTTTAAATCAAAAAAATTTTCCAAATGCCTAAGCATTCTTATAAATCTGATGGTGTAGAATTATTGGATGATGTTCCCCGTTGGACTGCTTCACCTAAAGCAAGCTTCTTTTTCTTTGTCTTTTTTCTTTTAGCAGACAATTGACACACGAAACTAGATTGAACAAATTGAGAAGCACTCTAGAGAACAAGGGTTTAAAATAAGTAGAAGTAAGACTGGATATATGCATTGCAAGTTTAGCCAACATAAGAAAGAGTGACGTTATTGTGAGATTAGATGGGATTATGGTGTCTACATACAAACAATTTGTCCATCAAGGCGTGATGCTTGAGGAGAATGGTATGATAGTCAAAGAACATAATCAAAATAAGATGGTTGAAATTAAGAAATTTCTGTCAGAGAGTTATGTATTAGGAAGATACCTACCAAAATAAAAATAAAATTTGATAAACACTTATTTTTACCTTGCCAAACACTTCGTAATTTATTTTAAGTCATTTTTGACTTATTTTAAGTTATTTTTTATATTTGTCAAGTCAGAAATTGACTTAAAAGTAGGTTGACCAATTTTTAAGCCAATCCAAACGGGCTCTAAGACTAACAATGTTATAACCGATTTCAGCATATCATCCCGCTCTATTAAAAAAAAAAGAGAAAGAGACGCAGTTTTTGATTATCCAGTTCTATATCAAAAACGAGCCGTTGATCCCACGAAAGCAACGCTGGCTTTGTTGCGGGTTCAACTGGAATTGTAAGAAGTGAGGTAAATTGCGTTTCTCCCCACCCCATATGCCTCCTCTGCTTATGCCACTGGTGATGAACTCACTATGGCTATTCAATGGGATGAATGTTGGACCTCTAAGATCCAACATATGCACAAGATGACTGTCAGAAGGTGTTTATAGACATTAAGATATAGACATTGTGATAGATGTGCAGTCTTAGAAGATTAGACAGGATTAGAAATAATCACATTCGTCAGAAAATCAAATATGTGAGGTCGCTTGAGAAGGCTTTCTTTTACGGGGAAAAGGGTCATATTTGTCCCTCTACTATTGAAAAATTATAATATTACCCTTCATTGTACTATCAGTCTATATATGCCCCTAAGATCATAAAAATGGCTCAACTTTGTTCTTCCTTCATTAATCCCATCCATCTTAGGCCTCATTTGTTTTCATTAAGATTAAGAGGTCTAAATCTGAATACACATCTAAAATATTAAGATTTACATTAAGATATGATTGTTTTGATCTGAATACACATCTGAATATTAAAATGTGGTCTCTAAATTTGGACACTAAATAATAATGCTGTTTGTTTTCAATATTTGAATGTGCAAGTGAAATTTAACATTATATTAATAAAATATGATAAAAAATTTCGTTTCAGCAAAATATATCACTTTTGATAAAAAAAAATTAAAAAGTTTTAATAATCATGATTTAGAGTACTATTTATTCATTCAAAAACCTTGATAAACAACAGCACACCAAAAATATTATTGCAACCAGTGTTCTTGACACACGTCAATACAAGAATGTTATTAATATAAAAAAATACTTGAAAGAATCTATGAAAACTTACCTAATTAAAGAGGGGGAAAATGGTGTTTGATTGAGAAAAGAGAGAAAGAAAGTTTTTAGTTATGAGATAAAAAGACACGCCCAAAGTAGAGAAGCGATGATTTATTATTTGATAACTTATCAAATGAGTCTGAATGTTGTTAAGAGTCTCCTACAGATCTGATTTGTTCAGACCTCTTCAGACCCATTAAGAGGTTTTTAAAAAAATTAAACAAATGAACTTAATGGGCTAAATGATTCAGAATAAGACCTAAAAAACCAAACGTACTTAATGGGCTGAATCTGAATGATTAAGATTCAAACCTCCATTAAATGCAAACAAATGAGGCCTTAGTCACATGGCATGTCAACTCATCACACCAAACCTTCTTCCACCACCACTCAAAGTCACCAACACACACATGACAACACCTTACCACATGTATCATCACCACCAACATAAACCATCCACCCATCATCTACTTCTTTTTTTAGTCTAAAATAAGTGGGACTCGAGCTATGGCCTTTCATTAGTCTTAAAAGAGATACATATGCAAACATACTTGGCATATGAACATATGTTGGATTCATGACATGTTCAAGAACATTATAATTTCTGCTTTCAAACATGTTTTCAGTGGATGTATGGACTAACTTTAAGCTTGAGAATCATTTGAACAGTCACCATTTCAGATATATATACATTCTAGTATCGGTCCTGTGTTAACTGCCTTATCATTTTCAACAGTTAGTAAATTTCTTTTTGAAGCATAGCCATATCTTTATGCATCATTATTTGTTCATTCATTCACACACAAAAAAATGTTTGTTTTTGCACAAATGCCAGCATTAAGTTTCAAATTCTATTTAATGGAAGATATGAAGGAAAGCTCTAAACTTTATCAACAACATAAATTAATTCTCGTCCATGTCTTTCTTCAAAAGAAAAAAAAATCGCTAGTCTATGTCACGTAAAAAAGTAAGCACATTTAGTTTGGTTCATATCAATCAACTCAACCACAAATGAAGTATTCCTCCTAACATATGCGACTAGTAGATCACTGGTAAGGTCCTAATGTTTCAAGTATCAGAGGAAACAATGAATATTTAGAAATCAACAATATACCCAAATCACTTGGATGAGACAAGATAGAAAATCAAATGTTAACTAGCTTGAGTCCAGCCTATTTAAGACTAATGAAAGATCACTACAAGAGAATATGCAATTCGCTTGGGGTTTTAGCTGCGAAAACAAATTCTAGCTGAAATAAATGTAATTAAAGGAGGAAGACAAATTTGAGTCATTGTTAAAACGGAAGGGGCATGTATGAACTGATAGTATAACAAAGGGTAATGTTACAACTTCTTCAATAGTAGAGGGGCAAATACAACTCTTTTCCCTTTATTTTTGATAAGGAACTCTTCTCTTTTTTTAAAGGTAAGGCTGCCTGAGACAGTTTGATTATGTTCTATGTTGACCTCCAAATGCACTAGTTTGTGGTGTGAAACTATGATTAGTGAAGGTGTTAAAAAGGGACGAGGTAGACCTAAATTCACATAAAAGGAAATTGTCCCAATAGACCTACAATCTCTTGGAATGCATACAAACTAAGCGAAAACCTAGCATAGCGGAAGAAAAAGATCTACATAAGGGGATATCAATTAGTTAGGATCAAAACTTAGGCATGTAGATACTTTTACTATAGGTTCAATATCAGCTAGGGATCATTAGTCTCGTTTAGAAACTTGAATGGTAGTGAAAATGTGGAGAACTTCTAGAGTTATAAACCCTATATTATTGTTAATTAGATTGAGACGGGTATGAATGGAGTGATATGGATAGTAAGTATTATATAGAGTCCCTAGGTAGTTGGGATTGAAAGAGAAGTTGTGTTTTACATTTTAAGCATTCTTAATGTATGCAGCTTTTCCTAGAGGTAATCCTAGGCAAATCAAGCCGCTATAATGCTCCATCAGCATGTTTAAAGATATAACACTGATTAGCAACTAACATCGTCCTTCTAATAGCTTCAAAATGTTTTCAATGGTTTCACCCATGAAAAACCAATAATTTTGAGAGAAAAAAAATCACCTGACCTCTACAACCAAAACATAAAATAGAGTTAAACCCTAGTAAAAGGTTACTGTTTATGGAAATCATGAACGCTACAGTAAAGTACGTACCTCATAGTCAATTAGTTGAATGATGTTGTTCTTTCCCTTCAGTCTCTTTAAATACTCAATTTCCTGACAAAACCCATATGCAGTAGCATAGTCACGACCTTTAAGTTTGATTTTCTTCAGGGCATAAATTGAGCAATCTGATGCAATGACTTTGTGGACCTCACTACTTCCACCACTACCTATCTTACCAAGCCTTTGGTAAAGCTTTCCGTTGACTTTGAAAAATGTATCAGGATCATAGCCTTTTTTACGAGACGAAGATGTTGCTTTACTACCCACACTTTTTTCTTGCTTTTCAGACTTAGAAGGTTCCAACTTCATGTTGGAAGATGACACTTTTGACAAGGGAGCTTCAGATTGTACATCCGTAACACATTCTTTGGCTGAGTTATCCTCGAGAGGGGAAGTATCTTTAGGCATGTCACCTTTAATCAGCATACTATTCTTCGGCCCTTCAGCCAGATTAGGTCTCTTAACTTCTGAATCAGTTTCAGTGGTAGAACTAGGTACAGCAATAGCTGTCTGATCAGCTGAAAGCCTGTTTTCATTTTTTGGAACAGGATAAGAAGATTGCATCAGATGTTCAGATTTCAGTTTATGTTCCCCCAGTGACTCCATAGGGTTGCTTGCAAGATGAGATTGTGGACAATAGGTTGTTGAGTTTAACATGGGAGCAGATGTCGAGTTTATCAATGTAGTTGTAGTGCAGCTTGAACCAACCACCGAAGCTTGAGTCATGGGGTGGCTCAAATCATTCCGTAAGAAGTTCCTGAATTGGTGAATCTGATCTGCAACTCCTAATGTTCTATTTGCCAATAGAGAGGAACTCCCGTTACCATCCACATCGGTGGTATGAATATTTTGATCTCTCAAGACTTGGCTAGCAGCAGTGACAGCCTCCATCTGATTGCCTACATCCCAATCCATTTCTGTCAATGTAAGTGAATTCACATGAGACAACAAGTCCTCTGTTCCAGTGACCATTTGGTCATTGACACCTGCATAAAGCATATGTATGTACTATAATGTGCAAACTACTAAGCAGACCTAGTTTGCAGTACGTCATCCAGTATGATATCCTATAGTTAATAAATAAGAACTAACAGATTATTCAGTTGACAACATACGGAAAAGCTCAAGAATGTCTAAGAGAAAAGATGGTCATATGCATTGAAGTAAGTGGAGTTCATAAATGAACCATATTACATTACCCTGAGACCTGGAAGTGCTATCAGCAGCAAAATGGACCTTCTTCTGCCCTTCAGCCAATAAAACATGCTCACACTCTGTTCCCAAGGAAGCAGATGTTATGTTGCTTCTATGACCAGTGAAGGATCTTGGTTGATCTCTCAAACTATTGAATGAATTATAATTCTCTTCATGCACGTCGACTGTTGAGCCATACTCCGAAGGTGGCATAGATGCATCCTCTTGAGCTTCTACAGTATCAGAACCAATGTTCTTTGGTTGTGAAATACATTCCATTAATCTGTGACTCAGGGGAATTTCATCTTGGGTCTTCTTTGCTTCAACTGTACAATCTGTATTCACAGTAGAGCCTCTTGATGCTTGCCGCACAGGAGCTACCGATCTCCTTGGCATAATACCATTTGATTGCATTGTACCTAAAGTATTCTCATGTTAGATCTCTTGGCTTTGAAAGTTGTCACCGAGTAGTGAATCAAAATGGTCAAGCGCCAATATTTTGGGGAAAAGGGAAACAAAATAAGACAACAAAAAATGAGAAGAGAAAAAGCTCTTGAGGCCCATTAGATGAACAGAAAGCAATTTCTAAACAACTAAACAAATATGCAGCAGATGTATTTAAAAAGGAAAAGGATAACTTACATACAGAAACTGTAAGATGATAAGATAACCACTGGGAGGATAGTGAAAGTTGTAGTGATAAGATTAGGTGAAATCAGATGTAATCAATATTTACTTATATCAATATAAAAATATTAGTTGCTTAATGGAAATGATGACATGCTGCCGACCATAAGCAAATAAGTGTCAGGGAAAAAACACAAAACTTAAGAATGTCAGACATTTATAAAACAGAAAATGTGACAGCTTCTATGATCCCCTTCAATCCGTACAGAGCACCCACTTCCTCTCCGACTAATTCTAAAAGGTGCACAATTATTCTGAAGACTTGTCATCTTTTTATCCTATCGATCCTCTTTACGTGATGTCTATCTTGAAATACTGCTCATAAGCATCTCAGTAGCTACTTGGAAATGAGGTGCGAGTACAGGCATCTGGTCATGTGCAAAATCCAACTGCAAGACAACTAAGGCCACTATGTTGCTTAAGCTATCACAACATTATGGCCGAGAAATCCATCTAGAGCTGACCTTTTGGGTCAGACACAACCTTCAAAACTTGGTGATTATGGGCCCGCCTCTTGACCCATCTCCACCTAAGTACAGGACTAAGTTTGGCGCAGGGCTATAACTTGTGATCTACGACACAAGTCCCTCAACCTTTGCCAATTGAGTTAACCCCTTGAGCGAAGGACAAAGTGCAAATTTTTTTTGGATAAGAAAGTGGTATCAATAACAGCATCAAGAAAATGCAAGAATTACGAGATATGGCATATGAGTTCACAAAAAATCTCTAGCTGAGTGTACAAACTATATAAGCCAGAACTAGTGAGTTAATAAAGTCCTGAAGTTATTTTGCATTAACATTAGGATAAAAGTTGGACCAACTAAACAAATTGGCAAATAAACCTAGTAAAAAATGCCTAAAGCAGTTTACTCCTCATCAAAACATCTCCTACTCCTCTCTAACCAAATACACCAAAATAAACAAGCAGGTATCATGATCCAGATCTTCTTGATGGCTTTGTCAAACGCTCCATGGGCTCCAACTCCCATAAGCATCCTTAACTGAGAGGGGTGTGATCCAATTGAGACCAGACAGACCAAAAAGCATACTCCATAATTCTGAGGGGCCACCTCACAATGAAGAAAAAGGTGTCTGGGGTTTCAACCTCTTCTTTGCACATATAGCATCTGTTTGGGAGCTAGTCTTTATGTTGTCTTGGGTAAGATATGCCTCACATAGAGTTTTGCAAGTAAAACAAACAACCTTCGGCGGTAGTGTGGTCCTCCAAATGAGTTTCCGTGGCCAATTATCTATCGTAGGGTTTCTAGAGCACAACTGTTGGAACCCTTCCTTGACTGTATAAACTCCTCCTTTTTGGTGCCCCATTTGAGCTTATCAACTGCCTAAGGATTAATGTGACAATGATAATAGTCGTGCAAAAAATCTACCAGATCATTCACTTCCCAATCGTGCATATTGTTCTAAATAGCATGTCCCAATTGGTCCTTCTCTATTAACAGTAATAACAGAAATGGGATCTTGAGCAATTCTAAACAAATCAGGGAACTCCTCCTGAAGAGTGTTACTGCAAGCCATTTGTCTGTCCAAAATTTTAGTAGTGAACCATTGCCCAATTCAAAGTAAGCATTTTGATCAAATGTGTCCCACAACATCCTAATACCCTTCAATAGTCCTACTCCATAAGAAAGTTTAGTGGTATACGTGCATCATCGATTCAGCTTTCCATTCTTAGCTATGATAACATCTTTCCAGAGCCCCGCCTCTCCCATATTGTATCTCCAAAGCCACTTCATCATCATACTTTTGCAGTGGGCAACAAGGTTCTTAATGGCAAGACCTCCTTGGTATTTGGTTGTGTGACCTTCTCCCATTTGATGAGGTGAAATTTGTGTTCCTCTTTATTGCCTTCCCAGAGGAAGGTCCTTCTTAACTTGTTAATCTGTTCTATAATCTCAGTTGGCATCAAGAACAGGGCCATGAAATAAGTAGGTAAGTTGTCTAGAACATTATTGACAAGTGGTACTCTACGTCTCTACCACCAAAGGAAAAATATTGCATATGCCATGTTACCAACCTCTTCTCAAACTTTTCAATAGCCCCAGTCCATATTTCAATGGATTTATACTGGCCACCCAGAGGAAGACCCAAATATGTGGAAAGAAAATGAGCCAATGTTACAGCCCATGATATCGGCCAGCTCATCCAAGTTTAAAACTTCATTAACTAGGTAGATAGTGCTCTTTAGCATATTCACGTGGTAACCTAAAATTGCATCAAAAAAACTCCCTCCGTTTCACAAAGAATGTTCTAGTTTGACTTGGCACGGAATTTAAGAAAATAAAGAAGACTTTTGATCATGTGGTCCTAAATTAAAGTTATGTCAAATGTACAACCCTTTAATCTTGTGGTCTTAAACATGCCATGTGGAAAGTTGTTACCAAAAAGAAAGAGGTCATTTTTTTAAACAGACTAAAAAGAAAAAGAGGTTATTCTTTTTTAAACGGAGGGAATAACAAAGTGGAATTATTGCAGATGCTATCTGTTATTCTCCCTGCGCTATACCCTCAAGACATTTTCAGAATATTATCATAAAATATGGCTGCTTCTGATTGTTTCTTAGTCCTATATAAGTAATACACTTGTATGCATGTCTAATTCATTCATAGCAACAAGCAAGAATACCATTTGGCGCCGCAATTCCAAGCATATTATTCTTCAAAGTAATGCATTCAATTGCAACTTTAACTTTATTATCAAATATTCCTTTCAAACTTCCTGTAGATCTGCACTCTTCCTCAAGAAAGGACAAGATATGGATGTAACTCGTTGTCAAAGGCGCATTTAAGCCCTGAAGAGAGGTTCAGAAAACTGAACATGCTGAGTGTTTCACCCAGTGTTATCAAAGGCGCGCTTAAGCCTTGAAGCGAGGCTCAAAACGTGTTCTGCGCTTCGACTCGCTTTATGTGCGCTTCAATGTTGTCATTAAGGTTCTAAGACAAACATTTCCTTGCCAATAAGCCTCTTAGGAAGAAGTAACACTAAATAATTGATATTTCACTTTATCATGATTTATTTCAATTTCATTGGTCATATATTTGTCATTCATATTTATAATTATTAGTCTTGGACGAAACATATATATTTGTATTCTTTTCTCCCTTTGCGCCTTTTTCATTAAAGCCCACGCTTTATTTGTGTTTTGCACTTAAAGCCTCCACGGACCTTAGAACTTTTTTCCACTTTTCCCCTTTGATAACACTGGTTTCACCTCGCTTAATGTGTCTCAGTGTCGTCATTAAGGTTTGAACTTCTAAGACATAATTTTTTGAGAATTAGAACTGTTATACTCCTCAGCATTAAGGAATGCTGGCCACCTCCAACTTCTAAGACATAATTTTCATTGTCAATTAGCCTCTTATGAAAGGGCGACACTAAGCAATTGATATTTCACTTTATCATTAAATTTTTTTTAAAAAAAACGATTTCTTTGTTCTTATATTTGTCATTCGTGCTTATAATTCTTAATTTTGGACTAAAACTACTATATATTTGTATTTTTAACCCTTTGTACCTTTTCTTTATTAAAGCTCAAATGTTATTTGTGCTTAACGCCACAATGAACCTTATAGTTTCTTTGCGCGTTATGATTTTGATTACACTAGTAACTCAGTTGCATTTTTCCTTTAGAGCTCCAATTGAACAGAGCCCATGTGTTGTCTTTTCAACGATAAATTACATAGTTCAGTAACTTCAAGACGAAAAAATTAAGCATACTTCAATAACCTAAAGCCTCAACCTTTCAAATTCACGGAACAAAAATAGCTATATCAACAATAAATGCCTAAAGATAAAAGATGAGAAAAGACAACTTCCACGATGACTCAAGTAGCTCCATGATTTCCAGCCAAAATATACAGAACCTAATAACTCAACAACTAGGAATAGGCATGCCATAATGATATGGCAAGCTCACTAATACATATGGCTTTTATACTAGCACACCGAGTAGAAAAGAAAAAAAAATTGAAGCAGACAGATAACTCTACAGAAACAGAAGTATTCCTTTAACTCCTACAAATTAAATTGATAACATGAAAAACTGCAAAAACTGGTCCTAATAAGCCCACAAGAAAAAGATAAAACTCAATTACATCACAAAACATGTAAAGATTACACTACAGTCTTTTTTCCCATTGTCATTTTCTCTTAACTGAAGTTACCAGAACGTGCGGCATCAACACGATAAAACCCCCCAAAGACAATGTTTTCATAGCTCAAAACTACAGAATTACCAGAAATTGAACCGTAAACACTTACAGTTAAGAGCAGTAAGTAAACCTAGAGATAAAAGCCCTAAAAAGGTAGTGGCAGCATAAGTGGAAGAGTGAGAATTGTTACCCCGAGGACGAGGGCGTTTGAAGGCTGCTTGAATGTGACGGAGGAAATCCGGTGGAGAAGATGAGGAAGAAGACGTCGTGGTTGTTGTTGAAGAGAGTGTAAAGGAACGGCTGACATTAGCGGATTCTGATGGATCGATTGGAGGAATGGAAATGGGCTTGGACGCTGCTGCTGCTGCTGCTTCTGGTCCTAGAAGGTTCGCCTTCTCACCTTCCATTGATCAATTGCAACTTGCATTTCTCTCCAATATGTTCACTACATAGTACTACTACACAATTGACTAATAAAAGTATCATATACCCAAATATATAGAAACAGAGAATCAGAGAATCAGAGAGAGTGATGAGATCTTCTATATGGTGTTTAGTTTATGAAAATGGTGATGAATCTGTGGATCCATTAACACCAGTTTGAAAAAAAGAGAGAGTTTAGAGCTTCTCTAAAGTTCAAAAATGGCGTCTTGGCGCTCCTCAAATGGGGCTGCATCCTTTGCACTTTGCCCCTTTAATGTATCTCATTTTGCACTTTGCACCCTATTTTATTTTATCCTTTCTCACGATGGTCCCTGAGTACTTTCAAAATTCAAATGGTGATCTATGTAGAAAAATAATTCAAACTTTATGTTCATATTATCTACTCAAAATAGTTATTGAAATTACTAGGAGATAACATTTTCGATCCTGTGTATATATTTACTAGTAAAATTATTAAAGCATCCTACGGAAATTTAATATTATAGAATTTATAAAATAATATTTATAATTTATCGATTATTAAAATTAAAATATTATATTATTTTACATACAAGATTATGTAGTAACGTAATAATATAAGGAAAACAATAACTATAGCATTTTATCATTTATCCTTCAATCAATCATCTTTAATTTGATTTTATAATTTATCTTTTTGCTTCCAAGAAGTGTTACTATTTGCTATTTTTGGGGGGAACAAATGAAAATCAACCTGAGTTATTAAATTTTCTAATAAATAAAGAATTATTCGTGAAGGGATAAATAAATTTTAAAAGCCTGAAAAAAGTGAACAAATATTCTAATTATACAATATAGAAAATTCAGCTCTACCTTTTGTTGTACATACATTACTAGGTAAAGAGCACGTGAATTACTAGGTAAAGAGTTTGCAGATCGCGCGAGGGATAATTTTTGGGAGTACTATATTTTCTTTTTTCTATATTTATTTTTCAATTGATGCATAAACTTTGTAATCATCATATGAGTTATTTATGATGTATAAGCACATGCCCTTTAGTTTAATATGTATTTGTAGGTTCAAATGTATTAAATGAAAGTCGAGGTTATATGGCAAATAGTATATTTCCATTAAGTTTAGACTTGTCTATTGTTAATAAATATAAAGATGGGGAACATGTGGCCACATTTTTGTATATTGAAATTCAACTCAATATGATTTGAGTACGTATTGCTTCTTTTACTGGCCACATGAGATGGCCTTTAGACATGTAAAAACTATTTTATACCGTGTTATAAAAAGTGGGAGTGGGAAACGAGACGTTTTATATAGTATGAGGCGAGGCGTAAGTCTTGAGATACAGGCGTAAGTCTCATGCATCTGCGGGGCGTAATCGCATGTATATTCAATTTTATAGTTTTATTACTAATAAAATAAGTAAAAGTAAACTTTTCAATGAATTATGATTTGTATGTGAGATAAGTATTAATATTCAATAACGAAGAAAAAAGGATTATTATTATTTGAGAAATATCATTACACCAATAAAAAAAATATGATTTAAAGTAGAAAAAAATTAAAAACGCCAGGGCGAACGTTTTTACGCCCATGACTTACATTTTTATGTTCAGAGCTTACGCCTCAAATTTTAGGACTTACACCTTATGGATCTACGTTTTTAATCTATGCCCCAAAGCGTTTTTGGTATGCCCCGCCCTGGGACTCGCCCCAAAACATTTTTGAAAGCACTGTGTGTCTGTGTGATTTCGGGCATAGATTGAAGGGGTACCTGTGCATTTTTCCATATAATTATCAGTAGTAAAATTTGGTTCTGTATATTCTTTTATGTTCGTGATATTTGAGTAAGTGCTTCTTTATACACATTACATGGTGAAATAGTATCATATTGGGTTCAATAGGTATTCAATAATCAAATGTTCTTCCGAGCAGTGTATGTACTATGTTTTCCTATCTCTCTATTTATCTTGTCCAATTGATCAGTAAACTTTGTATTCATCATTTGCATGTAATGCAAAGTTTATGCATTGCTAAAGTGTTTTTGTAACACCCAAAAAATTAGTAGGTGAAATTAGAGCCTTATTACGTGATAGTTTTTGAGTTTGATGTGTGGTTAGAAGTGTAAAATGTTCCCAAACTTATGATGAGGAGCTTAGGGGTTAAACGTCAAGGTACGACCCCCAAAGACCAACCAAGGTTACCCTAAGCCTAACCTCAACCAATCCCCAAGCTACCAATTAAGTGACCTACGGATGGGACCTACTGGGAGTAGGTCCATCCTCCATCCACGCCCCATGGGACCTAGTCATGGGTCAAGACCTTGAAAGTGAGCTGCGGACCATGGAACTAGGGAACTGCAGGACGACCAGTAGGTCATAGGCGTAGGTTATGGCTAGCAAATCTACCAAGTTTCGATCAAGGTGAGGGTTAGTTTAGGTAATTCTTATTTTAGTTAGTTTAACTAACCATTTACACTTCATAAATCCCCAACCCAAAATCATAATTAACATTTTCCCAAATAATTCTCTGTCTAGGAGGAGGAGGAGGAGGAGGGCAGATTTCCTCCATTAATTGTTTCAAGCTTGGTGAGGGCTTTGAATTAAGGTATGTTAGCTTTTTCATCTATGGATTCTTCCACTCATGTTTTTCCCAATTGGGAAGTCAAAATCCAATTCCTGCTAGGGTTTCTTCGTACATTGTGGGTAGTGTTTAAGTATGATTCCAATCTAGTAGATAATACTTAATTATGAATGATCTAGCATTTAATTATGATATTTATGATGAATTCATGTGATTTTTATGGCTAACTCTAGTTTAATTAATGAATTTGATATTGTGTAGGTTTATGCCATGAAAGGTGCAATTGAAGAATTAGAATTGATCTTCTAAAAATCAATGTCATGTGTAGTAGTTGTTCAAGATTAGGAACATATAGACATGAATTGAACTAGATTTTACGGAATATGTTATGATCTCAATCCTAGTTTATAAAATGTTGTTGTCAATATTCGAACTAGGGTAAGAGTATAAGTCATTAACAATGAAATTAAAAGATTGAAGGGCCGAGATTCATTTCATTTAAATAAAGCTGAAGGGATGAGATCGTGCCACATGGATAAATGATTATATATATACATCACATAGGAGAGAGACGGCTACCTGAAATCTGATAATTTCCAATTTATGTATTGCGTGCCTCTTGTTGAGAACTATAAAAATAAATTTAAAAGGTATTTTAAAAATCTAAATTCAATTCTTATATATGTCAACTAATTAACATATAATTGTGGTTAATATACTACTATTATTTAGTATTACACACTTTTAATTACCACTCTTCCTAGCCAAACTTATAACTTAATTGTCCTTAGTTTGTTAAAGTTAGAGATAAATAATGCAAGGACTATATAATATCTCCAGCTAAATGCAGGTTAAAATAGTTTTATATTATTCCAATTGAAATTATTAAATCTTACACCTCACATCAAACGACTATGTATATTGACTATTCATTATATTTTCTTTTCGACTTTGATTGTGTAAATTCTTTTACACCTTTAATATATAATAATTAATTTTTTGACAAAAAAGACCTTTTGAAAGAGAAAGAAATGTTTGTTTTACTATTCAAATAACTTGACTTTGATGGGATTCGGAAGACTCAGTATAGTCTACAATAATATTTTCCCTATCTCATGTGACAAGTAATTAGTGCCACATTGAAGTTTCGACTGTGGAAAAATACTTATATATTAAATTCATGGACTATAGTTAGGTAATTCACTTGTATATAAAATATAATATATAGTTGTATTTTAGTATTTGAAATGTTCATTTCAACTTCTTATTCCGATAACATTTTTTATTTATAGTAGTTTGTATCTTATGACAATTCAACCATCTTTAAGAATTTCTTTCTTAAATCATTTACCATCCTTCATCAGCAAGGGAAGGAATAAAAATTTCGTTAAATTAGTTTTATTTTTTAATAAAACAAATATAGTATAATTTTCTGACAAAGAGAATTGAACGATATATTTTTTAGTTACGTAGCTAGGCCACTATTAATAAGTTATTACACTATATTCTTATCTTATATTGTATTAATTAATTTCTCTACCAGTCTTAAATTAATTCTCCTATTTCCTCCCTCTCTCAATCCGTCTCCCCTACACATTTATTTGATTTTTTATTTAATGCGCCTTTTAAAAAATAAAAATAAAATAAGAATTTTACTATATCACTTTTAATTATTGAGTTATTTAAATGTCTGAGTTACGAATACTATTTTTGTAATATAAGTATAAAATGATAAAATTTTAAACTAGAGAAGTAAAGAATTACGTTCTCTACATTCTACTCTCTTTATTTTCTATTTTTTATTTTTTAATAAGAATACACTTTTTTTCAACGCATTTTACATCAAACAAGATTTAAAAAATCAAAATCTACTAAACAGTTTATTCATCTTCACTTTGACACGCCTCTAGTTAATACTCTTTAATTTTTATCCCTAATCATCAATGGAGTAATAAAGTTGATTCAAAACAATATACTAATATATATATATATATATATAATTGTATGGATTATATTAAGTATATTTAGCCCTTCTTTCTTTTCCGTAGTAAGAAAATCAAAAACTGACGTTGTTAACTTCATAATTAGGTATAAGGATAAATTTTTTATACACATTTTATTTAATTAAATGTCAAAAGCATAAAGTGCTCACCACAGAGTGCAGAGGCAGTGACAGAGACCATAAAGACTGCGGGTTATCCTGAGATTTCAAAAAAAATGTCAAATGTGTTTTTCTAAGAACACGAGGATCAAAATTAGAATAAGATAATAATATGATAACAAAAATTACCAGTGTGTTTTTATTATATTACTCCTAATTATTACCATCTTCGTCCACTTTTAATTGTCATAATTTTTTTTTAGAGCCAAACGATAATAACTTTGACAAATATTTCACGTTGTATTTTTTTCGTCATATTGATATGCAAAAAAATTGAAATTTATAGTATTTTTCATATAACTTTTGAATATCTATTCTTTTTAAATATCGAATTAATGTTATTTAACTTTAAAAGTTAGTTAAATTAACTTTCATAAAACGCTACTTGACAATTAAAAATGATCAACAGAGAGAGTGTAAATTACCACTTGATCATTTAAAAATGAATATTACTTAATAATAAAATAAAATAGGTATCATAAAATAATAGTAACATCTATATTTTAATATTAATCAATAAATAAAAATGAACAAAATAAGTATATATAAGACAAGTCTACAACACTCTTTAATTCCCCTCTTGTTTTATTTAATTGTCCCAATTCCAAACCCCAAAGTTGGATAATATAAACTTACAAAACAAAATAAAAGTCCAAAGAATAGAGAAGACTAGCCCCCCTTCTTTGTTTTTTCCTCTAAGTAAAGTCTCCTATTTTATATTAAAAAAATCAAAGTCTCCTCTATCCACATACCCCACATAATACTCATTAGTACGTAGCACATATATTTTAAATATAATAGTACACACACAAGTAGCTAATAACTCAAAAATATACAAAAAAAAAAATGGAGTGTAGAAAATTTGATATAACTCTAATATCAGCAAGTGATCTTGAAGATGTTCGTAAGCTATTCAAGATGAAAGTTCATGCTAGGGTTTCAATAGGTAGCAACCCTAACACCGAAAAACGGACCCCAACGGACAAGCATGGGGAGATAAATCCAGCATGGAACTTCAGTATCAAGTATACAATCTCAGAATGGATGATCAAGTATCAAAATGACATGTTAGTGATTAAGTTATACTGCAAGAGGAAACTCGGGGATCGATATATAGGTGAAGTTCATATGTCTATGAAGGAGTTATACGAGTATTCATATGCTAATGGAGGTAGTGCTATCATGACTTGTCCTGTACATAAAGGTTCTGCTCAATCTCAAGGTGTTTTGAGGTTTTCATATAGGTTTAGTGAAAGAGTTATGATTGATAAGTTAGTTCTGGCTGAGAGCATTGCTGGTTGGAGTATGTGTAATTATTTGGAGTGAATTTGATTTTCTAGTCTTTTTGCCTTTTTATGCTTTTGTACTAATGGATTTGACCATCATATATATAGTTTGTGTGTTTTTGTTTTTGAATTGAATGTTGAAGTGATGATGAGGTTCGGAAAATAAAAATATATGTTTTTGTTTTGAATTGATCAATGTTCAATGATGCTATATTAGGGATTCGGAAAATAAAAATGTATTGGTTAGACTTGAATGTAGAACCTCAAAGGCACTATAACAAAAATATTATTAGCGGCAATTAATTCTTAATTGTCACTAAATATGTATTTTTAGCGGCAATTGACACTCTTTGTATATGTCCCTAAAACCTTTAGTGATATCGATTCTAATGACACTTAACTAATGCCGGTAAAGACTTTAACACTCTTTATTAATGTCAATATTAATGCCGCTAAAAGTTATTTTTGTTATAGTGAGAGGAATTTTGAAATCTGATCTCGGCTACAAGTTGACCTTTAGTCTTTAAGTTTAGGAGTTTTTATTTATATATTTATAAAATAAAAATTTAATTAAGTGGATTCGAGTGAACCTCTCGCTACCTTCTAAAAGTCCAACTCTTTTGCCATTAGGAAGGTGTTATGGTGTATAGTCAGGGTGGCGCTTCCAACAAGATTTTCTCCATACCAAGGACTCGAACCTGAGATCTTCAATTAAGGGTGTAACAATCCACCAGTACACGACAACCCATGTTGGTATTCATACAATACAGTTAATATTATTAGGTGAGATTAATTATTATCTTTTTTTTAAAAAAAATTAACATTTAATATTTGAAATTTATCATCCAACTAATCGAAATTTGCCTACTATAAGATTCATTATCTTCCCTGCCAAAATTTCTACATTCAATACTGGTTTGAACGCAAAAATTCTAATTAATGATCTCCATTTGAATAATTCAAATTTGTGCTAAATATGATCAAATATCAATCCCCATTATCAAAAATTTCTTCGCTCCATATTCGAACTCAAAAACTCTAGTTGGTTCAATCTCGGAAACTCTAATTAAGGTGGATTGATATCAATGAACTATTATATCTATTAATGATGCAAGAGAGTTAAGTCAAGTATGTATAATAGACTATATTGTAGCTAGTTCTAAAATGCACAACGGTCCAACCAATTTGGAACTTCAATGACCAAAGGTGACTTAAGAGTCAATGAATCAATTTGAGGGGAAAACAAATTAGACATATATATTGTATGAATTTAATTAAGTCTTGCGTTGATCGATCAATTTAATGAATTAAAGGCTTGTATGATTTTGTTTGACCATACATTAAAAAGGGGTGAAACAAATTTATCCAGACACATATATATATATTTATTGTGGATGGTAGAAGGATGTACACTTTGCTTTGTTAGGTGTATTTGGTACATAGGAAAGAATCTTGGATATTAATGTATACTTTTAGTTGGTGAATATGCATATCATACAATTTATTGTAATATTTTTTCAATAGAAATTTAAGAAGTTTCTATCCAGTTAGTTGGTCAGACTTTGAGTTGTCTTATATTGATTCAGTCAGTGTGAGTTTTTCCTTTTCGTTTTTGACATAATACATAAATATAATTTTTAATTTGGCTTTATCTCGAATAATTATGCATTCCAATTTTGAGTGTATATAAATATACGCTTAAACTTGTATAACATTAAATAAGTAGACACATGTATCCTACATGGCATAATACACTTAGGGATCGTTCGATACAAAGTATTATAACGTAGGGATAGTATTGCAAGAATTAGTAATGTAGGAATTAGTAATACAGAGTTTATTTTTATTAAGTGTTTGGTTCATTATTTCCCACCTAATTTTGGATTTGGATTAAAACTTTTAAAAATTTTTTTTACTAATTATATCCTTGAATTGTTATAAAAATTTTTATATAATTTAATTGGACCGAGATTGATAATTATTGGATAATATTATTTCTATAATCGAGAATCTTATTTTTAAATTTTTAGAGCTCGAATTATCAAAATTCAATTGCTTTGTAATTAAATAAGGTTTTACTTTGTTTTTTTTTTCTTTTCATAAATGACGTGTTGCTATAATTACATATTCGTTCGAAAAAAAATCAGAAACACTGAGGATGTTTTCTGTTTTGGTTCCTTTTATGATATACGTTATAGTGTGTTATAAACAATTGTCATTACTTTATTTCTCAGCTTATACTATTTAAGACCCTAGTTATAAAAAAAAATTAAAAAAGAATAGATGGAATTCTGAATTAATTAGAAATTCCACTTTAACATTTGAGTTCTTTTTAATCTAAATAATTAATTTCTTCGTTGGATACCTAATTTTATTAGATACAAAATAATTTTTTTCCCCTTATTATCCTATATTTAAAGTTAAATTTAATTGAGTGATTTATTGACAAAAATATCTAAGTTGAGCGAGTGTATCGATACAAAAAAAGTTCAATGTGACTTTATTTGATAAATTCCACTTTAACATGTCATCAGCGAGTGTGTTACACATACCTTGTATATTTGGCTGATTGTTAAAAAAAGTGCTAAAATGACACAATGCAGAATGACATGAAGTGTCTAAAATGAACAAAACTTAGTTAAGGTGTCTAAGTGAAAATTGGTTATAAGTTTAGGGGATTACCGATGGGTTAGGCCTAAAAATTTTTGGTCATTTTAACCCTTTTTCATAATAAGAATACATATTTGATTTGCATAATGGAGAAATAAACAAAAAAAATTACATAATACATAAATATCATTTTTAACTTATTTTTTAAACAGAAAAGAGTCTAAAATACCTTTAAATTATTGGAAATTGTACAAATCTACCCTTCATCCACCTATTGGCTCCAAAATGCCTTTTTCACCCATCTATTGGCTCCAAAATACTTTTGGGTTCAAAATTGACCACTTGTTTAACGGTTTCAAATTTAAACCATTTAAATATTTTTGTTAAAATACTTGACGCTCAACTATTGGATATAATTTAATTTATTAACATCATTTGTAAACCAACCCACTACCTACCCATTACTAATTAAACCCCACTCAATTAATAAACCAATTCTAATATCGAAATCGTCCTAAACACTACTAAAACATGACGAAATTACAGATTTGTGAAAATGACATTCAAAATTATTCGAGTTCGAATTGAAACCCCAATTAAATTTAGGTTGAGCCGCTTATTTAAGAGAATTCTTTCAATAGGATTCTCTTTCAAGCTTGAATTCAAATTTTATAAAGAAGTAGTACATCCCGAATTATTTCATACATTTTTTAAAATATAATTTTATAAATATTTATTATTTATTTTAAATATTAAAACTTTAATATATTCTTTTTTCAAAAAGTTATCTATTAAGTAACATCACATAATTGAGACGAATGAATAATTAAGATGAACATAGTCAGACTTTTAAGTTTATCGGTAATTTCTAATTAGACACTTGAATTATAATATGTTTTGATTTGAGGACTTGAATGTATGATAATCTACTTCTATAGATATTTTCGCATCAAATTTTTAGAAACACTCATTGGCAGTAGTTTTTCTGTTGTTGCATTAGTAATGGGGCGGGTTTATTAATTAGTAGTGGTTTAATTAGTTATGGGTGGGTAGTAGATTGATTTATAAAGTATACTAATAAGTTAAATTATAACAAATAGTTGAGAGTCATGTCTTAGAAAAATATTTAAATAGTTTAAATCTAAAATCGTTAAATAAATGGTCAATTTTGAACCAAAAGGTAGATGAGAAGGGTATTTTGGAGCCAATAGGTGGATGAGAAGGGTATTTTGGAGCCAATATGTGGATGGAGGGTAGTTTTGTACCATTTCTGATACTTTAAAGGTATTTTAGGCTCTTTTTCGTTTTTTAAAAAGACCCTTGACTTGAGCGGACAAATTTGACTTTTAATTTCAGGTATGCATAAGTAGGCACTTAAACTTGTATGAAATTGAACAAATCGACACATTCTTCTGACATGCACTCTACATGACAATTTTGTGTCCTACATTGCATTCTTCTTCTGGTAAGGAGTATTAGGAGAAATAGTCCATGTATTATGTATGGTACTATTTATTACTATGTTTGATAGATTTTTTTGGTCCATATATAACTAATCCATAGATTAGTTATACAATATACATGGTATTATATGATGTATTATTAATACCTTCTATTTGGTGATATTAGTAATGCATATCTTTTAATTTCATGAGGATATCTATGTGAAGATAAAAATATCCCTCAAATTCTTTTAATCATTTTATTTATTTTCTTGATTTTATTTTTATATTTTATATTTATATTGGTAGATTTATTCAAATAGTTTAGCTTACAAAACTTATTATTTTAAAAGAGTTGTTTGTTGCTCAAAAGACTATTCAATTTTGAGAACAAATTAAATAAAAACACGCGGCATGTATATTAAAAATATTTTTTAAATAATAATATTTTAATAAATTGAAGAAGTAGCCAATGACTTAATGACACGTGAAATTTTTTACACAAAAAAATAATTATAAAAAAAATAAATCTACCAAGGTCATCTTCTCTGTCCACCCACTCCAACCCCTACCCCCCACCCACCCAAATCATCTCCTTCACTATTCCTCACCCACCCAATGTCTTCTACACCTTTGTCCATCCTAACCCCAACCCGTTCCCCACCCACATTGTCTTCTCCACCCCTCTCCCACCCCATCCATCGTCTTTCAAGATTTTTTGTTGCCCTTCTTCTTTGCGATAACATGAATCGTGATTTTTTTAATGAGTTGAAATGTATTTTTTTGTGAAATCTCTTCGTTCAATGTTCATTTTCTTTGTCCATAGCATCATCAAAACTATTCTCCATTGAAGGAGTTCAAGTTTTGAGAGATGCTGGCTAAAAAATGAGGAAGAAGATGAAAAAAATAAAATAAAAATGAATAAATTAGTCTTTTACACGCTAGTAGTGAGTATGTTACACTCTCTAGGCCATGTCAGTAAAAAATGTTAAAATGACACAACGAGACATGACATGAGGTGTCTAAAATGAACAATGCTTAATTAAGGTGTCTAAGTGAAAATTAGTGCCAAGTTTACAGGGCCACCGATGAATTAGATCATTTATTTAATTTGGATAATCATTACCCTCAATTAACCTATTGGTCAATCGATGCCCCTATCCTTATTCCCCCCCCCCCTCAATTTACCCCTAAAACAAACAAATAGTGACATCAAATATTTGGGTGACATAACATTCTTCTATTGAATTTTACATAACCCAAATATGATTTAACTTACCTAAATTCCATAGTGTAAAACCTGAATAACATTTTATTTATACTCTTTTTCAATTTACAAAAATCCCTTCAAAATCAGTGCTATCCAGATACATAGAAAATAATTCAGATACATTAATTTCAATACATTAAAACAAAATCACTTACACTTTAAAGTAAAGAGAATCAGTTTTGAATTTGAGTTCCATAAATCAAGCTAATCAATATGTTGTCAATCTTTCTCAAATGGTAACAACTTCAATTAATTCAAAATTCAAATTTTAATGTCTCAATTCTCTTCCAAATCCTTCTAGCTTCAAACAATTCAACCAATCCTTCCAGAATCAACAAATTCAAAATTCATTTTTCTCTCTCCATTCATCGTCTCATGTTCATATTAGATTCAAATTTGTCAAAGTTTGATAAGATACATAATGAATAGTTGTTGAAAAATAATTTCTTTTGTGAATCTCAAATACAACATTGCACTAGATCGATGGGATGAGAAAAACTTAAAAATTCGATATATAGTTAAAGAAAATCACAAGAAAATGTTGATTCTGCTACTTAGCATACTCTTCATCTCATCTCGAATCGTGGCACCACAGTAAGAGATGGTAAAAGAAGTTGCTGACCACTTCAACTTGTATTTCAAAATACATTAGTTGATGTATCATAAAATTGTTCTTCTCATTCTTTCTAAAACAAATCTCATTTTTTAATCAAACTTGTCGATAAATTGTATTGATACAACATGAACATGTCCATCTTGTTGAGACATTCTGAAACCTGAGAAAGTGAGGTGAGGTATGAATAATACAAAAGTAATGAAATTATTGTTGGTCAAAAAATTGATTTGTGAATCTCAAGCCAACCATTGCATTTGAATTAAAGATCGATGAGTTGAGGAAAAGCTGGCTATCTGATACATCGTTGAGGTGAAGAAATAAGAGTTTGAATTTTTAATGTATCCGCTATGGATTGATACAACCAACAGAAAGACTGAAGAGATGTATAGCTTTGATGAATCATTCATACCTTTTATAATGTTGTGTAATCGTTTTCTGAATTTTGTTTTTGAAATGGATAGATTTATCAATACATTACTATTTATGTATCCCGTTTAAATTGATAATTGTTATATTTTTACCAGATACATTAAATAAGTAATTATTTTCCATAAGATGTAAAGTTTGAGATTGATACCTTACTTTGTGGTAGTTGGTAAGATACAATTAGTAGAAATTCAAATTTACGTATCATGTAGAAAATTGTATATTTGTTCATGCAATAATAGAATGGTGTGTATCCGATACATTATATCATGTATCAATTATATGATTTAGTAGATGTAATATTGTGTTCCATAAAATTGTGTCTCTAACGCACAATTTGTTCGTTTGATAAAAAAAAGTTATATTTGATATTAGCACTTTTAAGAGACATAATGTTGTGTACAGAATTCATTATGTTGTGTATCTAATACATGATTAATATATGGATTAATGCGCTCCATGTTTATTATATCAGATGCATAGCTGCAAGAACTTCATATTTTGCCTTGAACTAAACAAACTTTTGATAATAACATTTGTATATTACTGTTTATGAATCTGATACATAATTGTGTGACACTTAATGTATAAATGTATCATGTACTGTGTACAGATACATATCCTTCTAAATTTAAATAAGATAGAAGATACATAGCAACACCTAGATACATGATAAATGATATATTTGGTAGAAGTTTTATATCAAGTATCAAAACTAATTAAGTTTATGTATCAAAACTAATATTTCAACACAATACACTGTATATGATAGATTATGACGTATCATAGTGTTAAAACAAAGGCATTATACATTAATTTAAGAAATAAAATTGACTAAATACATTAAAAATTTAGTTAATGTATCCCAAACTATATCCGTAAAATAATTTTAGTAATTTGAACACGATAAATTGTACATAATGAAATTATAATGTATCATAATGTTGAAGCGAAGACGTTATACATTAATTTAAGAAACAAAAACGACTTGATACATTAAAAATCTAAACTCATATATATCAAAAAAGATGAACAATAAAAAATTGGGAAAAAACTCAACAATCTAATCTATTTTGACTTCTCCTTCTCAGCTATTACTTTAGAAGACAAATGTACATCAACTTTTTCCTACATTTACTTTAGAAAACAAAGGTACATCCTTCTTTTCATTCTCTTTATCAACACTCACCCTTGTATCTTTTTTTACTATTAACATAGACGTCACCTATGAATCTCGATCCAAAGTCCTTACCAAAGCCACCAGTAGATTGACTTTTTGCCTTTTTGAGCGTTTATTCCACATCTATTTAGACAGTGAAGATGCATCCTTCTTTGACTAGTTGAGTAATATCAACACTAAGAGAATGGTCCTGATCCATATGCATCAAGAAATAGAGACTAAAATTAATAAAATCGAAGAAGACGACTTTGAAGGAAACACAATATATCAATTGAGTAGTTTGAATTTGATTGACCGGAGAGAGAATCCTTTTGAAAATAAAATTGATATGAAAATTCTAACTGATAGGATTGTAGAGAATCCTTTTGAAATCAGATTGATATGAAAATTGTAACTAATAAGATTGTAGAGTGAAATTAGGGAGAGAAAAAAGGAAGGAAATCACGTGTCAAGGTTGGGATACTTATGTATCTGCTTGGCTTAAAAATTGAGAGAAAATAAGGGATTTTGAAAATATTTTAAAATGGTAGGGAATAATGAAAATTATAGAAAAATACCAATTTAAACCCATTAAACCTATCTATACTAACTGTACAATGTTTTACAAACAAAAAACCTATATATATGCATTTAAAATGTTTATTTACCATGAATTCTCATCTAAATTATTGCAAGTTAAAGTATGATTCTCAGACCTGGAAATCAAATTAATCACAATTATGTTTCACAATCTAAATGTTAGAAATGTTACCTGAAAATTCAGACATTAATAAATCCTCAATTGAAGATAGACTAGGAAGAAGAAAATTTATTCATATCGAGACTGATTAGAACTATTTTATTTGAATTTTGATTTTTCTCAAATCGGCCTTCACATAGTTTGGTTGAGTCTTTTATTTTTACATCCTTTAAACCTTTTGAAATTTCATATCTTCCTTGATAAAATTTGTTGAAACTTCAAGTTTCAAGATTAATTTTTTATTTTTTCTCCGTCTTTTATTTTCAATTTTTTTGTTGAGATTTCTTCTTCAAATCAAAATTTAAAGAGTAGTGCAATGGTGAGATAATTTAACTAAGAGTTAAGTCATCCGCGGCCCCCTAAAGTTGTCGGCATAATTCATTTAAACACCTCAACTAAGGTTAGTACCTATTAGACACTCTAATATTAACAAATATGTACTTATTAAACACAAAATGATAATAAGCTTTTAAAATGAGGTGTGTGTAAAGCACGCACACAATTTATAAAGCAACCAATAAAGCTGCAATATGTGGCACATGGACCCAATCTAATGAATAATCAATTTTTTTTAAGAAAANTACCCAAACCCACCCACCCATCTTTCTTCTTCTTCCCTTCACCGGCCATCCTGATTTTAACAAAAATATTTTAATTTTTCGGCGATAACAAAAAGAAGAAAAATGAAAATCTCCCCCACCCGCTCCTCGAATCCATCCACCTACTCATTATCTTCTTCTTCTTCATCCATAGTTACTTATCATTTTCTATTCCTTTGAAATGATTAATTTTTTTTTCTTGTAATAAACTACAAGCTATTGAAATCAAGTCTAATGTAAATAGTGAAATAAATTATGAAGCACGATTAATTAATGGAGTGACTGCTGATATTTTTTAAGAAAAATAAATCGACGTTGATAAATTCAAAATCGACAATGAAGAGAAATCAAGAGGATTCAAATGAATTATATTAAATGTTCTGATATCATTTTGAATAAATGATTGGAAATGTTTGTTGATTGACCGAAAATAAAGATGAACAAAAATTACTTTTATCATTTCGATGTTCCATTTTTTTCTTGTTGTAAATTCTATTAACTATTAAATTTCATTTATAAAAAGTGAAAAAAAACAGAGTTTGAAAAGTTTAAAATGGGGTGAAGAAGAAGATGACCATTGATATGACCTACATGAGTAGAGTGGGGGTGGGGTGAGGTGGATGGGGTTGCTTTCTTTATGAGTTAAAAACATTATTTAAATAAAAAAAGTTATTTTAGTTAATGATTAGGACAAAAAAAAGTAAAGTTTATTCTAAATTTTTTATTTTGAAAAAATTGGGAACATATTCACGCGCTACTAGGCAATGATATACACTTGATTTGTCACATCAGCATTTTGTGCTTAATAGACACATGTTTTGAACATTTAAAGTGTTTAATAAGTACAAGCCTTAGTTGAGGTGTTTAAATGAATTATGCAGACAATTTTAAGGCATATGACTTAAGCCTTTAATCAATGTATGATGTAATTACAATGAACATTAATTACTTATTAATTTTAAGCTTTTAATCAATGTATGATGTAATTACAATGAACATTAATTAGTTATTAATTTTTTTTTAAGTTGGTCAAATATTCATATTCAAGACTAATTAAGTATCAACGGTATACTACGAAGAATATTGTAATTTATGAAATGATAAGTATTATAAACTAACTATCTACAGTATGAGTGACATATAAAAAGAAACAGAGGGAATACTAGTTTTCTAAAAAAATTTAAAAATGTATTATTTTGTTAAATTAATTTAAACAATGACTTAGTTTAACCAAAAAGGCGTAACTTTCTATAAAATTTATATTTAATGATAAACATAAAATCGCTAGCAAACTTTAAAGCCGGACTTTTATAAATTTTGATTGAAAACTAGAAGAATTTTCGCATATAACCACTCAAAAATAGCTCAATTATATACGCTTTATAGTTATATTTTGCTAATTAGATTCGTAGCTACATGTTGTAGGGAGCGAACGAGATAGGGAGAGGGAAAATAGATGTGAGCGAGAGCTGGCAGAGTGGGGAAAGACGAATTGTATATGTATATCTGCAAAATAATTGTATATATTAATTGGTATACATATGTATTTATATATCCGACGAGCGAGATTGGAAGAGGGAGGAGAGTGGCGAGCGAGATGATAAAAAATTGTATAATCGCATCTCGTTTATATAATTCGACATACGTTTGTATAATTCGCGTGTTTTTGTATATAATTGAGTAATACAAAGTCTAGGATTACACAAATATGATAAAACTCGAAATAACAAATTGATACAAACATAAACAATATGAACTTTAAACAATTTTGACAAATTATATTATACAAATTATATTATATAAATTATATTATACAATATTCGAAAACTACACGTTTATACAAACTTTAAAAAGTTAACAAAAAAAAAAACTAAATATATATGGTGATAAAACTAAAAAAACAAAGAAAATCATCGTCACATATAAATACAACCATCTTACACAAAATTCAAATCAAAGGAAAAATTGTTAGTAGTGAATTATACAAATATGATGAATTATAAACGTGACGAATTATACAAACTCAAGCCAGCCACGTAATTAATAGTTAATGTCAGTCGCGAGTGATAATTATAACAAACTATAACTATGATGGGTGAATCAATAATATAAGTTTGATTAACCGCATAATTTTCTCTTTTTATAAATATTAATCTAAATTCCTAAATAAAAAAAAAAAAAACTTTATTCTAAAATGTTGAACCGGTTTACTTGCAGAATAATCCAAACTCTCTCCTCTAAAACCCTCAATTCTTTTCTATTAAGCCCTAATCCAAAATCTCAGTCTCTCTGTTTCTACATTCAACTACAATGGGGAGCCAAGCGGCTGTTTCCTTCCTCACCAACATAGCCCGTGCCGCTTTCACTCTCGGACTCGGCGGCGCACTTGTCAATTCCTCCCTGTACACCGTCGACGGCGGTCAACGCGCCGTTCTCTTCGACCGTTTCAATGGTGTCCTTGACAAAACTGTTGGTGAAGGCACTCATTTCTTAATCCCATGGCTTCAGAAGCCTTTCATCTTCGATATCCGTACCAGGCCTCATGTTTTCTCTTCAGTCTCCGGTACAAAGGATCTACAGATGGTTAATCTCACGCTACGTATTCTATCTAGACCAGAAATATCACGCCTACCGTACATTTTCCAAAACCTAGGTACTGAATATGACGAGAAAGTACTTCCTTCTATTGGTAATGAGGTGCTTAAAGCTGTTGTGGCTCAATTTAACGCTGATCAGCTCCTTACGGATCGTCCACAGGTCTCTGCACTAGTACGGGAGAGTTTGATTAAACGTGCTAAGGATTTCAATATTGTGCTTGATGATGTGGCGATCACACACTTATCTTATGGAGCTGAGTTTTCGAAAGCTGTGGAGCAGAAACAGGTAGCTCAGCAGGAGGCTGAGAGATCGAAATTTGTGGTGATGAAAGCTGAGCAAGAGAGGAGGGCTGCGATTATTCGGGCTGAAGGAGAGAGCGAATCTGCAAAGCTGATTTCCGATGCTACTGCGGCTGCTGGAATGGGTTTGATTGAGCTGAGGAGGATTGAAGCTTCTAGAGAAGTTGCTGGGACTTTGGCTAAGACTCCTAATGTTGCTTACTTGCCTAAGCAAGGGAATATGCTTCTTGGACTCGGCCGTTGAGTAGGTAATCAATTGAGCAAAATGCTAGTTTATTTATGTATTTATCTTTTCGGAAAATCTTATACATTGTTAACTTATCTAAAATATTTACAAACAGACTCTAATTGGAAAGTCAATACACTTTAGTTAAAAGTAGTGGATCACAAAGATATGCAACAACAACATACCTTGTATAATCCCACAAGTGGAGTCTGGGGAGAGTAGTGTATACGGAGACCTTAACCCCCTACTTTGTGGGGCAGAGAGGCATAGAGAGTATAAAAAGAGACTGATCATGTTTTAAAGACTCATTTTGTAAGACTATATATCTAGATGGATAGTTCATGATTTTACCATACTGAGGCAGCATTGAAGGTCGTCCCCTTTTCCAATTTGAGTGAGTCTCGGGGCTGGGTCGGCATAGTTGTTTTACATTGCGTAGGATCCTCTCACCTTCCAAGATGTTACATGGACTGTGGGTATGGATAAGTAACCAGTACAGGTGTCTGTGAGCATACTGAGTAGGTAAATAGACCTTTCCGCTAACTTTTGGTGTATTATGAAGATTCGTAAAGAACGATGGCTTGTGGAAAAAATGGCTAATCCATAGCTGTTGTAGTACTGCCTTAACTGAGGACAGGAAGGTTTCTGGTGCAGACAGGCTTACAGAATACTTACTGGCCTTCTCTTTGCTATCCCGCAATACCAGAATTAGTTTTCCAGCATTTAATCACCAAATGGGATCAGGTTCAAGATGTCTATTTTTGGCAGATAAGGGCTAAAATAGGGGAAAGTAATGAAGGGGTGGGGAGTGCTCGGTGAGGATTGTTGTGAATGTGCCATGTTTAGTATTTGGTGATTAGTGAGAAATTTAGGTGGTCATTGTTGATCGTGCCCCTTACACTCTGATTTATTCCACACAGGAGAGTTGGAAAAATGTTTTGGATGATTTATTATTTCGTGTATTTGAAATGATGAAACATTAGAATGGTGCAACCTTGTATTATATGTTGAAAGGCTACTGCACCGGTCTCTCAAGGTTCATCAGTGAGTCAGGTCCTACTTCCTGATTTTTTCTTGGTTTTGTGTGCTAAACAAGATTTGCATCTGATTTATCACATTTTTTGAAGCCCCATTGTATTAAAAACCTTAACCTTTATTGAACTAATGAATCCCTCAATGAAATAGGAGATACTTGCATATTATATGTGCCAGGTTAATTTTATACTTCATTATTGTATTTTCAGCCAACGTGCTGTTTCTGTGCAATATTAAAATTTTCCTAGTTTGTGTATGTGGCGGTGGTGGTGGTTGGGGGGGGGGAATTGGTCTTGCTTCTGGTGGTGATCAAGATTTATTTACTTACTCGGTATATATTTTTTTTTATAATTTACTTAGAAATGTTTTCATACTAGCTATTGGCTAGATCTTAATGGTTGGATATTGAGAAGTCAATCATAGAAGAGGCCCAATCTTTTTCATGAACACTTGCATAGACTGACGAAATAAGACCTAATCTCTGCTCTTGTTATGTGATTTGCTCTTATTACTGAATTGAGCTATTGTTTGTTTGTTCGAACTATGTTAACAATCTGAAGCTTTTGTAAAACATGTATTATATGGCCGTGTAGTATCGCGGGGTTTAAGGCTGATGCTCTTTTGTCTTCCTCGAGTGAGCACTGTTTTATTTCTATCTACCAGATCCTCTGGAAATTGTGTCCGTTATCTGGTCCAAAAAAATCTTACCTTTTGTTTATTGTTTCTTTGTGGCTCTTTTGTTCCTTTCCAGGTGGTGGTTTCTTTAATGGTGTGGTGTATTTTACTGCTATTCTTCTTCGGTGGCCTCTTCTTACCAGTCCGTTTTTCTGGTTCAAAGATGACACCTTGATTCATCCTGGACAATGTATGTTATAGCGCGTATGAAGAAAACCAGGATCACTGAGGATGTTTTCTGTTTTGGTACCCTTTATGATAAACGTTATATTGTTATTTCTTTAGACAATCCCTTGTTTTCCTTAGCTTTACCCTATTTACTAACCTAGTTTAAATAATTGTCATGCAAACATTTTGATGAGACTGATGCAAATTATTGCACGTGAATCTCCAATTAGTATTTTCTTGTTGTTTATGTAAATACCCACAATTGAAGAAAACAATCTAGGTAAGCCACAGATCATCCATTTGGCCTAGCCAAATCTAATTTTAGTTCTTTGGAATCTGCATGGTTTATGTTAAGTGACTCAGTTAAAGCATTTGTTTGAGCTAAATTTATTTTAGGAAAAAAGGTTGACTGGTTTCTAAAAGAAATGTGAAGGCAGTAACAAATCCTAATAAGAAAAGAGAAAGAACAAAAAAATTACTACTATATTATAGCAAGTGGAAGTTTAGGTATACTACAAAGGGTGTACTGATATCAACTACATACACAGATCAAATGTCCTGCCTCGCCGGCTAAGGCAAATCTCAAGATGCTTTAACGATCTTTTGATTCCTGCAATCAACGTTGGACTTGCAACTATGGATCTATTCTACCACTCCCCATTGACACATAAAGTCTGGTGTTTGCAGAAGGATGCCAACTTAATTGATCAACTTGGGCTGCTCAAATCAGAACAATCTCAGTGATCTACCATGAGGTATGAATTACTACGGTTGGTAGTTCTTTTTGACTCCCAAAGACACCTGCATTCAGGCAAAGGATTCGAATAGATAGAACCTTTTCTGGTAGACTTCTTAACTCTAGGTACCATTATGCCCTTCCGATCACTTTCAGCCAACATTGATCCCATTTGATCCTTGAAATCAATCCAGCTGTTTAGAAGTTTAAGGAAAACAAATAACAGTTGAGAAAACACAAAAAGAGGCATTGATGTTGAGCTCTTGTTGCCTGGCACTTCAAGAGAATGTGCAATGTGAAAAGATGAAATGAACTCAGAGATGATATACTAAATTGGCGAGATTCAACATAAAATGCATTACAATTGGCTCATACATGAACTAGTTGTTGTTAGAATAGGAGTAGGAACAAGATTCATATACAACTCTTTGATTCTCTATCAAGAACGTAGATGCTGCTCTGATACCATGTGAGAAATATTGGAGAAGAGTATTATTGAATTTTTGTATCTATAGTACAATCTTTTTCCAAGTAGGATTTTCTATGTACTATTTCTTGTTCCTACTTCTATTCTAACAGCCGTGTTCCAAAATCAAGGTAGATTCAGCCTCGGAAACATTCTGAAATGATAAATTTTAGGGGCAGGTTCATTCCATTTCTTTTGATATTTACTTTTTGCAGGCAGGTTACTTAGATTATTCACGACTAGATAATGTCATGATTCATGAGCAAATAAGTTTTTCTACCTATAGAAGTATAATGGTTACAGGCAAGGAAAGCTAGACTTTGTTTTCAGTTACATGAGAAGCAGAAAGAGAAGAATAGAGACGAGAGCTATACGAAAAGGATCTCACCTTGTACTTGTGTTTTGCAATAAAGTTACAAGCTTGATTTTATCAGGTTTGATAGTCTTGGCATGTCCATTGAAAAGGTACCTTCTATGACCGATCAAAAAATGAGGGAAGTTCCCCCCTTGAGTGGTTACAAATACTTCACTAAACAAGCATACTAGGTAGTCCACAGCGGCTAGTCTTGATGAATAACCCTGTAAAACAAAAAAAAAGAATCAAAATCCGAAAAACTTAGGTTCAGTTCAAGCAAAAACAAACAGAGGACAGACACATCCATTTCTCAGTTGGTCCATTTGATGGTACACACTATTTCTTGAAGTAATGGCGCTTTGTCGTCAACATATACCTGAAATGGCGCAAGTTCATCTTTGGTTGCCAAGGTCTCCTTGGTTTGTAGGAGGGGAAACATCTTCCGCAGAGGTTCTAGATATCTATCTGCCTGGTAAATCTTCCCAGAAGCCAAATATATCGGAGTTTCTTTGGCAAATCCCATACCCCTGAGCATCATGCCAACCTATCCTGACAAAGAAAAATACATGAAACAAAAGAGTAGTTACAAGCCTACTAAATGTAAGACTTGATATGTAAACCTGGAGTTCACTAACAAATAACAAGAATGTGGTTGTCAGTTTCAGCGTGATAGCTCAAGAGACATGTTATATCTCATTTTTAAGTCTAACCTCTACAGGGGTCATAGGACATTTTCCATTTTTACGGTTGAGACCAGGTGCAATAACGCGATATTTCTGTTTGAACTTCTTTCCCCATCCTTTCTCACGTACTACATCCATTTCTGACTTCTCAACCTGTCCTCCATCATAAATACAGCATGAAAAGGCTACCATGTCCTTCACGTATAAGATGGATATTTCATCATTAGATTGAAGATCAACAGATTCACTCGAACTCCAGACAATCCTATGCAAGTAGAACTAGGAAGATGAAGTGTACCTCCTCAAAGCGAAGGTGTATAGAAATATACTTCCCACCAGAGTTAGAGCTCCTCTCAATCATACGCTTGACCAACTTCTTTGCAAGTTCTGATATGGCTAAAGAGAACTTTAAAGCTTCATAATTAGAAAAGCATCTCAGGAACTGAAGATGAGATGGAAGATGCATTGACAATCTATTAGCAAAGGGGGAAATACGAACAACCCTGCATGATATAAAGTAACAAAATAATGTGATAATAATGTCAATGCGCGCTCTTAACTACTAGGAAAGAGGTGCAAATTGCATACCGCTGCTTAAATAAGACAGGATAAACCTCTTCCAGGTAATATCTTGGAGGTGCCCAAGCTTGAACTCGCAAATTCTGAATGTTGCTGATATTAGAATCATATCTCTCCATCACTTCTGTTGGTAGTTCTTTAACCACTTCTACATAATCTTTAAGGGTGGACATGAAATGGTCTTCATCATAAATATCACCAAATTCACTGTTTTGTGACAAAAACAGAAACAACAAACATAGCCTTTGTGAATACAGAAGTTCAACTAGATATGGTTATTGGTGTTACTCAAACGTGAAACAGTGATTTAACATGAGAAACCTTGCACAAGAATGAAGCACGTTGAGACGGAACCTACACTAGTCTACGCCTATTTCATTTTAGCAGTTAGATGTGCTTGGTTAGAAATACAGAAAGGCAAATAATGTGAAAGAAGAGTTCAATAAGAAAGCAATATAGGAAACCTTTCTTAATCCAACACAACATTGCACTTCTTCTGCTTTTCATCTTATGAGAGAATGTCTTTGAGATCGTAAAATGTGTAATTTCAGAGAGTATAGAGCCTTGAGATCAGACAGAAAAGGCGATGAAGATGTGTACATTTTCAACCATTACTTGGTAGGGTAACACACTAGTAAGTACTGATGTGGAAACTTGCCTCGAATCCCTCCAGACATTGTGAAACTCCAGACGAGGAATAAGTAATGTGGCATTCAATAGCGCAGCAATGACTACTGCATTGCAAATCTGCAGTAAAAGCAATGAGAGTGATTGAAGAACTTTACTGCTTAGCAATTTATATCAGCTATTACTGACCTAACTAACAAACCAAATACTACCCCATCTACCCAACAACTGCAATCAGCATAACTTTTGTCTTCTTATTGCTTCTCTAATTAGCTATTTTTTAACAAAAACATAAATTATACTTATTATGTCTTTCTTTTAGTTTGTTTCAAAATATGAAAGAATGTTTTTTTCTTTTTGTCAATTTTTGAATTTAACTTCCACCTGTCATATTTAATATCACAAGATTAAAAAATATATTGATATATTGTAAGTTTAAGACCATAGAAAAAATAAAGCTTTTTCATTAAAGAGAAGAAATAATTTTGGATTTCAATAATAATAATAATAATAAAGATAGGATTTATTTTTGGCTTTATGCCCCATTAATTAACTTGACATATCGGTATGTCGAGATATTTATTTAAAAAAAAAATGAAGCTAAAAAGAAACCAAAGAAAATTGTACTTCAGCAATGATCTAAACGTAAAGTTAATCCAACTCTGTTTAGGATAGATTTTTGTCTATATATTGATGTTACTTCTTTTTCTTGATTCATTAAATCATATTCAAATGATCATATCTCAAGTAACATGATCGATAACCTATCAAATTAAAAGTATTTGAATTTTTTATTCAATGCCACTAGTCTGATTTCCCAATTGATTTGAGAAGTTCACAACAGAGGTTGATTTGGAAAGAAGATAATCGGTATTCTGAATTTGTTTATAGAGACAAACAAAAATAGATTTGTGAAAACAATTCTCGTTTTTGAATGAACCTAGTACAGTATTCATTAATATGAAGATTACAATGTTCGTATTATAGGTAGAGAAATCGTAGCTAATTGGAAATTGGTATATCTACTATGATTTATGCAATGCTCGCCGATATTGACAGTTATATTGACTGTAAAGAAGATTTGAGGATATGACACATATTTCAGTATATACTAATACTAACTTCTCAAGCTGAGTTCGAACTTGTGACATTAGCCGAACCACATGCTGTATTTACTCTCTTACAATCAGACCAAGACTTTTGGGGGTCTCAAATACAAATTAACTATTACAAATATGCAATTTTTAAATTATTTGAAAAATATAGTGATATTTTGACTCAACATTAAATTACATACCGATGATCGCTGTTGATTGAGGCCACCATTGGCATCAACAATTAAGTAAAGATTGGCTCCCAAAGAATCTGAAACAATACATTATAGTTAGATTTAATGTAACTATATGCATTCTTATATTGCCCACCAACTTTACAACTTTGACTAGACGAAAACCAGTAAATCTGCATCAATTTGCACTCGGTCAAGTTAAAATCTAATATTGTACAAAAATTTATAAGGTGGTTTGAAAATTCCAACACCAATGATAGTGCAAATTGATGGTATGAGCTATAATAATTTAGTCATTTTATCATGTAAATGCAATTTTGATCAAAATCCAATTAGATGATTGGGTTATGGAAAAGTGAAATGCAGACAAAATGTCAAAATACAGAGAGCAGTTTGAGTTTCGAAGAAGAACAAAATCTAGCACAATGCAATAATAACATGTTATTTTGATACCTTTAGTTGAGGCAGTAGTACCAAAGGAACAGGGTCTTTGCTCTTTTAGCTTCCTTTTGTATATCCAGACAGAGGACAGCTACAACAAGATTTTTGAATCAATTCAGCTAATTATTATAACATAACAAAAAGTTAAACAAACTTACAAGGATTAACACAATTAATGGACTAATTCATCATCTGCAAAACCCCAATATTCTATTTATATAAAAGTATAAGTGTTCTCTATAAATGCATATCTTTTTTTGGTTTCTCACCAGCTTCGGAGCTCACATTTGAGCTCAATTAAAATCTGAATCACACACTGTAGCAAGGTCCATTCGGGGGTGGCAATTCCAATAAATTATTTTCCTTTCATGTGTTTTTTCAGAATTTAAATAATTTGATTCCTTTTAAGTATTAATTTTTTCGTCTTCTCAAAATGACATCAGACGTGGACAGTAGTATTTAATTTACAAAGAAGTTACATTTTGCTTTCAAAGCATCAAAAAAAAAAAGGTCTAATAAATTCATGTTAAAGTTCAAAAGAACTAACCATCACAGAAGTGCTTAAATCATAATGAAACAACAACTTTGGACCATCACATAAAGTGACAAAAAATAGATCTTTTATACTCTCTCTAATCACTCTTAGTTGTCCAATTTGAATTGACCTAATTAATTCATATTTAATTTTATCTATATTCGAAGAATAAGTTAACTAATATTAATGGTTAAAATGTGAAAAATATTTTATTTTTTTTCTCTTTTGATACACTAAAATATAAAGTAAAATTGAAAATATAATTCTTCTTAAAATCACAATTTGTACTCAACAAAAAACTTTCACTAAATTTCCTCTTTGCTTTTCAAAAAAGTAAAGTTGAATAGGGTTTTCACGAATACCAAAAACACCAAAAAAAAAATAAAATTAAAAAAAAAATCATCAGTTCATAGATCTGCTAATAGCTCAAAATTACCTCGATTGAAGAAGAATTATCAGCTTCAATATCAGTCCAAAGCTTCTGAAAAATCTCATGACTACGATAAACAGCACCATTTGCTAAAGCAGAAAATTGCAGCAGAGAAAACAGAGGACCAACGCAGCTGATCAGACCTGTAAAGTATAGAACAGAGACAAGCAGTAAAAAATACCGCCGGTGCAACATTGAAAAGCTTCCCCGCCGGCGTAGTCTTCTCCGGCAATTTTGCCGGTTACGCGGAGATGTCGGCGGGGAGGTGTTGTTAATGGTGCAACCACCATTAACACTTTTCGAAGACATAAAGGTGTAAAAGAGAGAGAAAATGTATTCGATAAATAGAAAAAATAAAATATATGTGATGTATGTTGCACAATAGTTAGAGTGAGAGTAGTGCATTCAAATAGTAGTTGCTAATAATTAGAGTGGCCATGGAGTATGGAGCCAACAATGGAGGGGAAGAGAGTGAAGATTTTGACAGTAAAATATACTTGACTTTGACCTCCCAATGGTTTGGCAAATGTAAATGAAGAAACAAAAATGTCCGTTTCAAAAAAATTGACCTGCTTTTCTTTTTAGTCATGTTTTCATATTTTGATTTCTTCGGACATATTTAAGATTATATTTTTTTCATAAATTTCGTGTAAGTTAAACTAGAGAAAATATTACTCCTTTTGTCATTTTGGTTTGTTATGTTGCACTTTTCGCAAGTCAATTTGACTAATTTTCAAAGTTAAATTAGATTATGTTTATTTGATATTTTAAACAAAATATTTAGATAATCAAAAATTATATAAAAAATACTATAAATTGTAATTTTTTGTATATCAATATGATAGAAAAAATATATCTTAAAATCTTAGTCAACGTTTTTATAATTTGATTCTAAAAATAGAACTTATTACACATAATAGTGGACGCATCAAGTACATAGTAAAACAAATTTAGTTCTAAAAAAATTATACACAACTATAGTTTTTAAAAGGAATAATGCACAAGTACTCTGTCAACCTATGCCTGAAATTTCAGAGGCACACTTATACTATACTAAGTTCCTATTCTCCCCTGAACTTATTTTATTAGAATTTTCTATTCCTTTTCGGCCTACGTAGCACAAGATAGTGTCACGTAGGCCGAAAAGGAATAAAAAATTACTTATAAAATAAATTTAAAAAATAATAAGACCTTAATATAGTATAAATATGTCTCTAAAATTTCGAACATAGATTGAGGGGTACTTGTGCATTTCTCTTTATAAAATGTACATAATTTACAGCTATCAATTTAAAAGTGTATCTTTCAATGAACATGTTTCAAGACTATTTTAAGCATTATATCAATCAATTATCTTTCCTTCCTTTTCTCTCTTCCAAAATTAGTAACATTCTTTTCTTTTTTATGGATGATTTTGTAATAATTTTTCAAATTCACTCCAAATTCAAATTCAATGATGTTGTGCTTTCTCTCCCTTTTCTCGATAAAGCATCATTGTCATTGGATTGTGATGGTTTACGATACTCCATTGACAATCATAAGAAATTTATATTCGAATTGCAGCTTTATAAAATTACTGCTAGATTTAAATAAGTAATGTTTTGAAAGATTGGACATATAACGAGGAGTTCATATCTTTAATTAGAAGAATTTTAGTAGATTTAGAATCAACACGCACTCATATATGCATTGTATTAATGTATTAATGCACTTGTATATGCATTATATTCATATATTTGAGTGAATTTGTTCATGGTTATACATTTTTATTAATGTATTTGAGTGTTCCTATAGTGTATTCATCAAATGAATGTAGAGAACCAATTAAAGTATATATGGCCATTGGCCCATTGTTATTCATGATGTATCAATGTATTTGAGTGTCTATATGTAATTGATTATAAATATGTATCAATTAATTCTAAGTGTATATGTTTGGTGTTATACTTTATGTATCAAATATATTTATTTGCATCTTCCACTTGTTATAAATTTGTATTAAGTATATCTAGTTATTATTACTTATTTTCTATTAATGTATTCGACTGAATCTGTGATTTTTTATAAATTTATATCAATGTATTTTAGTGTATTAGTTCCTTGTTTTACATTTGTATCATGTATTTCAATTTCTCGACCCAAAAGCTAGCTCAAAGGTTGAGGCTTTCCCTCACACTTATAAATTGACCATCAGCCCCTTCCACTTCCGATGTGGATAACCCAACAATATGTTCCCTGTCATACATTTGCATCAATATGTTTGAGTCTTTCTATAGTGTATTTATCAGAGTCCGGAGCTTAAAGGGTGAAAAATGTTAACAAAAATTTTAAAACGGTATATGAAATTTCTTTTTAACCAAAACGGTAAAATCGCTCATGAAGTAGCGATTTTGATCGCTTGAAAAAGTAAAATCGCTGCAATAGCAGCGATTTGTTAAATTTGATTTTTTTTTAAAAAAAAAATAAAAAATAAACAAAATCGCTCCCAAAGGAACGATTTCCAAACTAAAATTTTCTTTTTTTTAATATGTCGCTGCTCAGGCAGCGACTTAAGTTTAATTTTTTAAAATTATTTTTTGCTTCTTTTTTTTTTAAAGTTAAATTTTTTTTTTAAAAAAAATCAAATTGCAGTGATTTTTAATTAAATATTTTTCTTTTTTAAAAAAATCAAATCGCTAAAAAAGATTTTAATTTAAAATCGCTGCCTTGGCAGCGATTTGATTTTTAAAAATAAATAAATAATTTAATTAAAAATCGTTGCAATTTATTTTTTTTAAAAAAAAAATTGTTTAAACTTAAAAATAAAAATTGAACTCAAGTCGCTGCCTCAGCAGCGACATGACAAAAATATAATAAAATATATATATATTTTGAAAATCGCACCTTCGAGAACGATTTTGTTTAATTTTTTTTTTTTTAAAAAAATCAAATTTAACAAATCGCTGTTATAGCAGCGATTTTACTTTTTTTTCGACGGATAAAATCGCTACTTAGTGAGCGATTTTGCCGTTTTAGTTTTAAAAAAAATTCATATACCGTTTTGAAATTTTTGTTAATATTTTTCACCCTTTAGGCTCCGAACTCGTATTTATCACAAGAATGTATTCATATCAATGTATTCAATTAAAGAGTTTGTAGTAACAATTTATGTATCAATATTGTACAATTAATAGTCAATGATATAGCAAAATGAAGAAGAAAAGATCTTGTAGCGCAATTCATTTTTTTTTATCATGGAAAAGATCTTGTGAAATTTCAAAGTTCTATAAATAAAACTTTGAAATCTCACAAGATCTTGTTGCATAATTAATGCAATACATCAAATATGGTATCTGTGTACAAAGTCATTTTTAATAGGAAAATAAGTTTGGGTTGCAAAAAAAAGATTTATATATTGTTTTCATGAAAGAACTATGTTTAAGATTTTCAAGAAGTATATAAAAAAACATTCTTATTCTTATTTATAGTTGCTAATGCATTGTTCAAGAAATTATATTTACTTATTGTAAAGTTTAATTATATTTTTGAAGAAAGTTTAGTCACTTTAAAATACAAAGTTTACAACTCTTCATTACAAATAGATATGATCGTTTCAAAGAGAATTTTCCTTTATCCTGAAAACTCAGAACATCCGTTTAAGATAGTTGTGAGCTTAGTCTCATATACATATACTTTTATACTTTGAACATATATGATTAGTTATGCAGTCACAGATATGATGACTTCTTAGATTTACAATATCTAGACATGTTTTCAGTTTAAGCTATAAAATCGATTTTATTTTATCATCAGATGATAAAAGTATTTTTATGCATCTTGCATGCTATTTTATATTTCTCTTTTCTAAATCTTAGATATACAGACATCACATTTCTATTATTCAGTTTCAGAATATTTCCCAACCTTTAATTTGAAAATCATATTTCATACTACTCAGCTGACTTTATTTCGGTCTATCTTCAGAGCTATTCATTTATCTCAGAATCTTCAATTTTAACTAGTATTTCATTCAACTATTTTACATACCCTACATTTCATTTCTTACGTCATTCTACGGTATATCTTTTGATAATGTAGACTCGGATATTCGGGATGGACGACATACACATCATTAGGATCATATTTAACCAAATATGATGAGACCTACTTACTTTTGAAGGGCTCTAATTTATCTTGAGTATTAGTAATTTATTTATGTTATTAGTAAAGTTCAGATAGCCAGGGGTCTTGTCCTGATAATTTTTTTATAGTATGTTAGGGACTTCATAGGCGAGCCAGTTGAGTTATGATCATAGTTATTTTTCTAAGCATATACATATTATACATATTTCAGACTTTTATGTATAAAGTTATTAAGTTTTTTTTTCTAAATTATTGTATTGCATGATCATCTTTTAAAAGCTTCCGCACTAGTCAGTATTCAGTCTTTAAGTATGTCAGTTCGCTCTGGTCATTAATAATTTTAAATGCCGATCATGTTTATGATGTAGACTCGAATCGTAACATTATTGCAAATCTACCCCTCTTTCCACCCAACACCTTACCCTCATCCACCTTACAATGTTTTTTTAAATTATATAAATATTGCAAATGTCTAGGTGGTCACTTAATGTATAATAATTGACCAGTAAACTCATTCAACTTTGCTTAATTAGATTTCATGGTCATTATATATATACTAGTTCTCGACACGTGCTA
>NC_028647.1:7395922-7400494 GCF_001406875.1 Solanum pennellii
TATATATATATATTATTATTATTATTATTATTATTATTATTTCCCCTAACATCACTACTATTATGTATTTATTTAAATTACTTCTATTTAAACAAAAACATATTTGGCATAAACTATTCAAATATTATCAAATTCATCATGTATTAATAGAAGCTTTGTCAATTAAATAACACTTAAAAAGCATAATAACACAAAAACAAAGAAATTTTTATTCATAACAATACAAATACATAATTACATAACAATATGGATTGCATACCAAATCCATTTTTTGGACAACCACACCTTAACTCCAAAATGAAAACGAAAAACTTAAAATCATAATCTAACATAAAAAAGATCTAAAGAAATATATAAGTCATATCTTATACTGTTAAATTTAACTATTGAGCTATACTGTAAGAAAGCTTCTCTTGCTTCTCTTTTAATTTCAGAATCAAGCTATTTGTTCTTCTCCCAGTTAGCTTCTTGACGACACATATTCATATCATAATCTTGAAAGAAGAAAAGAGAATAATAGATGATATGAAAAAAAAAAGAATGTGAAGACCTAGGAAGCAATTAACTGGTATTTATAGTGATATTTGATTGCCTTTTCATCTACCAAAAATTTTTAATAGGGCACATTGAATCATGATAGATACATTTATTTTAGTTTCTAAATTAAAAGAATNTTTAAGGACATGGCAAATGTAATCTTTTAGAAAAAAATATTTTAAAAAATTAAAGTCAAATACTTTAGTTTTATTGAGGACCCAACTCACCCTTAATTCATTCCAATTCTTGACTGACCTACAAAAAATGAGTTTGACTATATATATATATATATAAAAGAAATATCTTTAATAAAGACTAACTAAAATAATGTTATGGTTCTTTAATCTCTCACATTATAAATATTAGAGATGCCCTATAATATTTAATCATATTTTTGTAGTTAAATGTTATTAAAAGCATTTTTATATATTCAATTCATTTTAAGTGGGCAAGGGTCCAAAATAAATCTAAATATTGATCTTAATATCTAAAATATGTTTTCCTACAAATTTGTATTTTCAATTAAATTACTCTGTAAGCTAACTAGATAAAGTTGGATGACTTTTTGAAAAGCAAAATAGAGTGACTTTGATCACTAGTTACTGTAAGTTAACAGACCATTCATGCATTCAATTCAATACTTTTGGGAATATATTTTTTTCTCACCTACCAAACACAAAATATAAATAAAAAAATCACTAATTTTCCATAAATATATTAGTGACAAACATTTTTCTTCCTACCAATTAAACACACCCTTTTTTGTTTGACATGTTTCCTTAAGAGCTAATCATTATATCATGTATAATAATTGGTCCCCCATTTAACAAAGACCAATATCTTTAACAATTTAATGTGAATAGGTATTTTTCATCTTTTGTAGTTGTGGACATTAATAATATTGGTAGTTGATGTATTTTTCTAATTTCACAACAGAAGTCTTGTTAGCTAGGAATAAAAATGCTATGCTAAAGTTCACAAAGAAGGATTATAGGATTAATCTTGAGTGTTTAAAATAAGTTCAATACATTAGGACATTGCAAACCTAACTTACAAAGTGTAGAAATCAATTTCCTAAAAAGTGAAATTGCCAATTTGAAAAAAAAAATTGGTTGTAAATGACTCAAACAAATTAAAGTTGTAGCTGGATATTATTTTGTATTAAATTCTTTTGAGTGGTGTAGGAGAGTATTCATTTTATTATAGAGAAAAAAAAGGGCCAAGTATAAAGTTAGGTGAAATGTAATAACTTTCTGTAAACACAAGTCATGTATGTGTCTCACATTTATTGTACTCTTTTATTAAAAAAAACATTTAATGTCACAGTTGATCATCTTGCCCAACTCTTCAACAAATTATTTAAGTGAATGTTATACAAGAAGCTTGTGTGGATCTAATAAAGTTATTTATATGTTTGTATGTATTTATGTATATCACTAGGGGAGAACAGAATACTCTTTTTTGGCTGCTAATTAAATTTAAATCAGGGTTTGAAAATTATTTAGTGCAATTTCCTCACTAAAATTTGTGTAAAACAAAATCGACTATACTCATTTTGTCTCAATTTATGTGACATTTTTTATATTTTGAGAATCAAACAGTTTATGTTTGATCGAATATTTGCGCATAAAATTCTCAATTTTTTTGAAATGAAAATTATATGTTTGTAAATTACGTAAAAAATACTACTCCATCCGTTTAAAAAAGAATGACCTCCTTTCTTATTTTGGTAACAACTTTTCATGTGACATATTTAAGGCCACAAGATCAAAAAATAATTTTGTACATTTGACCCAACTTTAATTTAGGACCACAAGATTCAAAAATTTCTTTACACTCTTAAACTCCGTGCCAAATCAAACCAGATCATTCTTTTGTAAAACGGCGGGAGTATGAATCACAATAATTAATAATTAAAAATGTTTATACGATCTATGAAAAATTTTAACTTATTTGACTCTTGAGATCCAAAATGTTATATATAAAATGAGACGCAGGTAGTAGTATAGTTGTTGATTCTTGACAGAACCTTAGAAAACGACAAAAATGAGTCAAGGATTCCACCTGAAAAATAGTTCCTTCAATCATGGAAAAAGGTATCATAAAGCATTTGTGGTTAGTACACTACAGCTTTTAGCCAGTTTAGATTTGTCAATGCAAAAACTGTTTTACCCTAAATGATTAGGTTTTATTTATCTGATAGAAAAAGAAAAGAAAGATTGACATGTACTCAAAGATACTTTTCATGAAAAATGCTATGGGTACTCTGTTACCTCTTCCATTATCTGTTGATTGGATCATTAGATGTTCAGTTCTATTCTGCTGCCTCAACATCTATTCCAATGAACTTGTTTTACTTCATTTTACAATCTCTATATCCATGCCATCACTGAACAGGTAGCATCATCTTCATTCTCAGAGCAACGAGTACATCGATAAACATATATTACATACATGATAAGAAGGTTCGTACATGCAAACTTCTGCAATGAAAATGGAAGCAGGCCTCAGGCACCTTTCTGTGGCAACGTTTCAAAAGCGGACACAGTATTCTCAAATTTTATCCGATGCAAAGGTGCACCGCTTTGTTTGATGGCACAAGCCTGTTTATCTTCCAATGGACAGCGTGCTTTTAACATTGAAAACACATGATTGTTTAGCCTCCTTGCTTTCTTCATAGCTTCCAGCAAAACTTCAATACCCTGAAGATAGAAAGTGATGTTGGATGTCAAATATATGATATTCTACTTATCAAACCGAGAGTAGAACTGAAGAGGATGTGAAATGTCCATTAGTTGTCGAAGTAGGCAAATATGAATTAGCCGGGACTAAGATCTGGTACTTGTTGGTAGTCTTTTTAGTTTGGTTAGAGATTTAGATATGTGAGGTCTAAAGAAGTACCAAGTTTAGAAACCCCCCAATTTATCTTAAAAAGGACAGATTATTAAGCATTGGAATGAATCAGGCAAATAGAGTGAAACACATAGAAGATTCATATGCCTAGATCCCTCCGGTGAGATGTCCAGCGGATTCCTGGGCCTTGACAAATGGCTGGCCACCTCTTACGTTTGAAGAGCAGAAGGCCCAGGGCCACTATTAGTTCAGGATTAAAGCATTGTTGTCATTGTTGTTTATAGATCTTACATAAAACAGCTTTCAGGAGCACAACTGTAGCCCTTTAACAAACACATGATATCTTTCCAAAGATTTTTGATTCTGCTAAATCTCATGTGCTAGGTTTACCAATCCTCCAATAGTGATTGCTTAAAATATATCCAGATAACAGCTAAGGTCCTGGAACTGTTGAGTTATATAGTGGTTTCATATGAGTTGTGTAGGACTTCCATAAGGGTTTATAAAGACCTTGGCTATTATATCAATTCCTCTTAGGCTTAGAGTTGTATGCTCTGATATTTTCACAAGATATCAAAGCACACAGATTCTAGGTTCAACTGTATTTACTCTTTTTAGACGCTCATGACTTGTACCACCATTTCTTGGGGGGTGTTTATCTTATTTTCGCACGTTTGACTTTATAACTCTGCTCTGGTTAGAGCTATTGCATAGGAGCGGGGTTTTACTCCATGCACACCCAAAGGGTAGCGGATCCTGTATCCCTTGTCATCATCAAAAAAAAAAAAAACAACTCTGCTTTGGTTAAATATCTGCTTTCAAAGCTTATTACTGTTTTTTCATAACTGCAAATGGACTTTGCATGATAATGGGTTCGTCTAACAAGGGTTAGGTATCATCATGGCTTGGCAAAATGGCTCGTGACAAAAGCATGATGCAGAAAATCCATTTAAATGTCTTTCAGCATATCACCAAAAAGCCCAACTCCCAGTTCCCAATGACAGATAGCAGCGGAAAGGCATAAATTAGAAAACACAATATATGCTCCCGATTGACCTTCCCCATTCACTCAGTTTTGGGGTCATTAACATTATGTAGGAGAGATGGCTATACGAAATAAGAAGTTAAATATATATATATATAGTTAAATATATATATATATATATATATATATATATATAT
>NC_028647.1:7401008-7447645 GCF_001406875.1 Solanum pennellii
AGAGAGAGAGAGAGAGAGAGAGAGAGAGAGAGAGAGATAGATAGATAGATAGATAGAGAGAGAGAGAGAGAGAGAGAGAGAGAGAGCAGTGTCACAACAAAAAAAATAATTGACACTATTTCCAATAATTTTAGTTGAATTAAATATAAACCGTCATGAAGAGGAGAACATGCAGTAGAGTTTTGATTCTTACAGATGCAGTTCTACATGTTCAAAATAACTCAAAACATTATTTATTTGGTTATTTGCAAATCATACCTGGAGGAAATTAGGATTCTTCTGTGTTGGCGATATTGCTACAGACTCCACCTCAGCAACATTGAGGACTTGATGGGAAAAATCAAACAATTCAAAATGCAATTGTTGCCCAAGCAGGTAGATTATTGTGCATCCACCCCAGGCAACTGAATCGCCCAACATTTCGTAAGTGTTGGATTGTAGCTGAACAGATTCCTCCAGGTATTCCTATGGTTGACAACAAAATTAGATCAACAGTTTACACCAAAGATAATTCCATTATCTCTGACTATCAGATTACTAAACAAGTTAGTATGACATAAGAAGACAATTCTTCTGACACTCACTGAACACTTGACTCTCTATTAGACGAAAGTAGGAAAAAGGTCAAACAAAAGGGATAGAGGTATTCTTTTCTCAATCAGAAAAAGCTACTGGTAATAAGTTGTAATAAGTTGCAGGGATTTAACATAAACTATGACAGTCCAACTGATAGTTCTTGCTGATGTATTAATCAGGTAAATTTGTAACCAGAGACCAACATGACGTGTGCACAACAATTTGCTATATTGAGGTATCATTAGTGTTTAAAACCAATTAAAATGGGCAGTTATAAGTGCAATGAAATTTAATAAAATAAATGAAGCAAATGAACTATCGTATCTTACGATTTGAAGTCCACTGAAAATCCGGTAGAAGTCCTTTGAAGTAGTAATATCAATAAAACCCGTCTTTGGGGCTGCACTCCATTTACTGCAGTATTTATCTAATGCAGCACTTGTAAAAGCAAGGGCATATTCCAACACACTTCCAGTATTAATATTGGCTTTGTACAACAAATCTGAAACGAAATGGAAAGTGGAAATGCTTTTAAACAATACAAGAATAAAGCTGAAGAATTTGAGAAAGAAGAGAAGGCTTCTTTATATTTTTACATCCCATGAGGAGGGGTAATCATACAATAAAACCTATAACTAATTACGTAAAGACAATATCTGTTCTAATATAATCATGCTAAGTCAATTAACACGATCAACTCTCCCCTTAATCACTCTTTTCGTTTGGTTGTTGATTAGAGATGAGTTACTAATGTATTAAAACTAGCATAACTTTTATACATTGGTTGGTTACAAAAGTGGAAAAATTGATCTGTACATAGAATTTAACATAAGTTATACAACTTTTGGTTGGTGTTTTCTATTTTCCACATAAAACATTGCATTGCTAATACAATGTCTGGCTCATGCCTCTCTTTTTCCCATAACTAATACATGTATAAGTTATGAGAAAAATGAAAATTATGTATTATTTTATGCGAGGTAGAAGATGAAAAGTATAGAGCACTCAATATAGGCTAGGCTCACTAGGATGGCCTAGCTCAACCCGTGATTTAATATGGTTAGATTGTGATTTCTGGATCATTAAGAGTGAATTTTCTTAGCGCAGCCCAAGTAAGCCCAGTAGCTTGCGAGGCCTGAGCGAGGTGGACAAGGCCGTCCTATTGGATAAATAAAGAATAGATATTGAAAAAAAGTCGGGTACTAAAAATAACAAGAGTTCAAACTAAAAACTCTACTTAAACCATCATTTATTGATATTACCAAGTCCAAAGCCCAAGTATTAAAATTAAAATTTAAATACAAACTTATGTTTATAAAATATGTAAATAACAAAAACACAATATCTTCGAGTTGTATCAAGTCAAAAGTTATTTAGTGTTAAAGAATGACAAAAAGTCTCACATCAATGGTTAATGAGATGGGTGGACTCCTTATAAGGCTTGGACAATCCTCCTCCCTTTGAGCTAAGCTTTTGGGGTGTGAGTTATGCCTAAGACCTAATTTCACATTTAGTTTCGCAAAAACTTCTGTTTAACAAGATCATTTTCTTGTACAGTGTACCCAAAATATTTGTATAGGATAGCAGTAATTTTCAGATTGAACTCGTACAATCAAATCTTTACTTGAAAAACCAAACTAAATATGAGTAAGTATTATGAGAATATTTTGCTGGTGATTTTGAGAGTTGGTTAGAAGTAGTAACACCATGAAATATTGTCGTGTAAATATTTATGTAACATTTTTAAATTGGAATTTAAATTATAAAATTACATATTTTAGAAAAAGAAGATCAGCCGACAACCCACATAGTGATGGGTCGGGCTGGTTAACATAAAATGATAAATAATGAAGCTAGTTAATTAAAATAGAGAAAAACGATAATAGCGTGGAATTGTGGTAATGCTTTGCTTGTATTGATCCATATATCTAAGGTATAAAAACATTGTGAAGTATCAAAAGAATACTATAAGCGATTGGGCAAAGTGGGATTCAACTCACGTGGATAAAATGAACCTGCTAGACCTCTGAGCTGAGCGCGGTAATTGGCAACTTGCGAACTAGTTTGGATCAAATAGTTGATCAAAGGATTGAAGTTAGACAAAACAATCAGATGGAACTTGTATGGATGATCAAGTTGCTTGCATATGGCATCAATTTTTGAAATCAAGTGATCAACTTGAGGATATTTTCACCAAATACCTTATTGGTCCCTCAATTAGTTGCATTTATAAGTAGCTTGATACACACGATTTGTATGCACCATCTTAGAGGGCAGTGTTAAGTATATTGTGTATATATGGTAGAATCATGTAGTGGTGTCAATATGATAATTATGTTTCGATTAATTAGAAGCAATAACAGAGATACTATTTCTTTGTAATTATGCAATTTAGATTTGTTACCTAGTTTAGGAGGTGTACTAACTATTTAAATACCCAGCAACTTAAGGTAATGATCAATCATTACATTCTCTAGTCTTCCTCCTGTGTCTTTTCTCATTTCTATCATTTCTAACATGGTATCAAAGAAGACAAAGGTCCTAGGTTCGATTCTCACCACCACCATTATAAAAAAAATCAATGTATTTGGGCCAAGAAAAAAGAATCAGGCTCGCACGTGAGGGACCATGTTAAATACAAAATTAAGTCTTTATGATCTCTCTGACAACTTAAGTTTTTAGATGAAATGGTTACCTACTTCAACACAACTAATGGTCTCCATCACAATATCATTTCCATCTGCAGTCCTCTAGGAAATCCATAGTTACATGTTGCCAAATCCCGTCAGAGACACATAAAGGCTGGATAAAGTCAGGATATGGCACATTCTGTCTTGCATTGCTGACATGCCATACTATTACCCTCACTATGGTTTTCATCTATCCTGGTGAATAAAAAGAAAACTATCCTAAACCTCTGTTATATTACTTGGATGTGGAGTGACCCCCAAGAGATGAAGAATGGATCACATTAAGTAGTTGCCACATGACCACATCCTTGGTCCATCCTTACTCCCTATCCATATCTCATCACGGTACTTACTACACAAGCATATAAAGAGTATTATTTCCCTTCCTTATCTCTGTCATAATTGTCAATTACCTCATTCACCTAATCAAGTTGTGGAGCACCGTTGGAAGTGCATTAATATGTTATTCAAATTTATTTGACAAAGTATCAGCTGCCAGATTGTTGGTCCCTTTTCTATATTGAACTTTATAGCTCAAAACTAGCAAGTCAAACACTTGTATTGTAAAACATTTGTAATCCTCTGCTCCTTGTGAAACTTAAGTGCATCAAAATCTTCCACTCATTAAATTCGGTAAAAATTTGGAAGTGACGAAAGAAAGGGAGCATATCTTACTACTATAGAGCTTGCAGCTCGACAATATCAATTTTATATTTTACTTAGAGACACTTTCCGCCACGAGAACCAATCCAGTTTTCTCCTTTGATCTTAAAAGCAAATGGCTTCAGAACTAGTAGAACATGGCAATGGAAATGATTCCAAAATACTAAGAAAGACGAGGTATGGCAAGTTTGCAGTATCTTTCCGGGTCCATATCTAATACGCAAGTTCCCGTTGTCTTTTGGCTCCCAATTATCTAATAAACCTTTTTAAAACTTGCAAATATTCTCAAACGTAATATTAAAATAGAGAAATATGGTACGTGAGTATTCATATAGATGTTGATTCTCAAACGTTTATATCCTAGAGCTTTCCTGTGCATTTCATTAAATTTCTCTTCTACAAGAGGAAAAGTCTGTGAGCGTCATGGTACTATGCATCATAAAGACATAGTCCAATGAGAAATGTGCCAGAGAAACTTGGACCATGACAAGCTTCCTAGGATATCAGCCTTAAGATGCCATAACAAGTTGTTTAACATGTCTGAAATTATATTGACGAGCTCATTAAAAGGCTGGATATTGAACGGGTACGTACCGGCAGCTTCTGCTTGTCTTGATATCGTGTGAAATGATGTTGGATTTGTGCAGTTAGGGTTGGACATGGTTGCAGTAGTTGCAGATTTAAACAGAGTGACCATAGGGCTATCTCCCCCTTCTTGAGAGTGCAATATTTGCCCATCAGCACCAGGAATCAATCCCAACCAAGGAGCAGTTTGCATAAACTGGCGGGTATCGACTTCTCTCTGTTAAATGCATAATACATTAGCTTTTAGAAACTCCTCTTTGTGGAATATTGTGTCACTATCACAACAATAAATACAATCACTTTTCATGCAAAATAAGTTAATAACTGAAAAGAACCTTGAGATAATTGTAATTCAATGGTCCAAGAACAATTTACTTCAATACACAGGACATAAATGTACGACATGAGGTCACCGCGTACTGATCTACTTAGGAAGATATTCCCCAAAATGAAGGGACTCAAATGCATAATGCTAGAGGCACCAGTGACCTACCTAAGGGTGGGAATATTAGAGGGAGAGACAACAGGCAAAAGAAATGGTGGCCACCATTATAGCATACATGTATTGGATTGTTTGGAGGGAAGGAAACGATAGATGCTTTGAAGAAAGAGGCAACTACATTCAGAAGATCAAAATGAACTGTTTATGTTTGTTTTTATCTTGGTATAAAGAGTACTTTTTATGTGATGCTGAAGTAGGGATCGAATTGAAAGACACGTTAGATTCACCAGGACTATACTTTTTGTTTATTACCTGTAAATACTTTTGGCAGCACTTTCTTGGTGCTGTATTAACAAAACACTTGCCATTTCTTAAAAAATAAGATTCCGCATTTTTTGTAAAGGTAAAGAACTTTTGTCCTGATATTTCATCAAAAAATTCATTTTTAATACAATTTTCATATATTTTACAAATAAAGATTTAAGTTTCAAGGAAGAGAGATTCAGTTGTGTTAAAGTGCTTATGTGAGTATAAACCTGAGAGTGTGAATCGCCTTTTTTGCATCATCGCCCTAGTGATCAAATATAGAGCTATTCCTGAACATGTTGGGATTATGCAAAGAGACTGAAATGCTGGAATATCAGAGGGGGAGACAATAGGAAAAAAACATAGTGGCATACCACTCCAGCGCATATGGTAGATTATTTGGAAATTAGACTCCCATATACTTTTGCTTTATGACCTGGAAATACTTTTGACAGCACTTTCTTGGTGTTGTATTGACAATACACTTAGCATTTCTAATATGGAAAGAAGTTTTCACAATGTAAAGATAGAGAACTTTTGTCTTTATATTCATCGAAATTTTCATCGTTTGATACAATTTATGTTTAGATTATTCCTTATCCATGTAATAACAAAAATGAAAGATAAAGATTCAGATCAATGATAACATACAAATAGAAGGGAAGAAAAGAACTTTAGGAATTAGAAATAATCTCACAAGGAAAAGAAAAGAAGTTGTTGAACCTTTGGGGATTATGATAACTATAAGGGGAGGGGGGGAAAGGGAATGACAATTTTGTACGAAAAGACAAATTGAGAATTGGTTGGTGACGAGGAAGTCATAACATGGGATCTTTACGGGGCTAGGAGGACCAAGCTGTAGTAAGTGAGAGAGACGAGCAACAAAGTTGTTGGGAGGCGAGAGCCACAATTTGGTCACGGTGGAGTTCAAGGTTTTGGAATCAAGGGAAGTCAAAAAGGTGAGAAATAGTGTAAAATCCTGTAACACACTCACACTGTACTTTCGAGCTAGGATTGAGTTCACTAAATGCGGGTAATTAGTCTCAAAACCCGGAGAATTTGGATGTGCCCAGGTATACAAGTCAAAATACTAGCATGAACTGGTCGCGATTAGACAGGACAAGACGTGGCTCATGTGCAGCTTACCGAGGACATGACTCTAGAAAGGAGGATATGGAGGATGAGGATTAGGGAAGAATGTTAGTAGGTAGTCAAGCACTGTCTAGTTTCCCTTTACAGTATTTATCACTCTCCTAATGTTTTATTCTTTGAATTTATTGTTATCTGTTGTTTTCTTTGCTTCGGTTACTGTAGTATTTTTTGCTCTACTGTTCTCTTCTTCATCATGTTTCAACATGACTGGTTCACTACTGTGTTTCCTTTGTGTACTTCATTTTTTCTTCACCTGAGTTGAAGGTCAATCTCTCTATCTTCACAAGGTAGGGGTAAGTAAGACTGTGTATACACCACCCTGTCCATCCCAGACCCCAGCTGTGAGATTACAACTGGGCTGTTGTTGTTGTATAGTAGTCTTCTAAAACCTAATCACATCTTCACATAACTTCCAGACTTCAATACCATGGCAGATCACTAATCCATCATTTATCCTGAGTTAAACATGTACTCTTATGCATTGACCCTTAACCTTATCCTTTATTTGGCTAACCAACTACCTGTTACATTGTCTTAGAGGATAATTTACTTATTGATTCTGCCATGTCTTCGATAGCAATAATAGAGTTGTCAAAGAGGGTATAAGGAAAAATAAAGGTAACAAGGCTATACTAAATATATTTGTTTGAAGAGTGTCAGATCAACATGTGCAATCGGTACTTCCACCAAACAATACTGTAATCTATCATTTCTCCATGCAATGTTTAGAGTGAGAAGCTCAGGAAGAGTACCAATACAATATCAAGAAGTCCCATCCAGTACAATATGCTACCAATCTCCTTGATTCCACAAAGGACTTCAGCTTTGAGTTCAGACTTTGAATGCCAGCAGCTAAGATGCTCCTTGGCAAGCCTCATGCATCCTAAGCATCCGAAAACCAATCACATTACCTTGAGATCTCGAACAATAATAACCACTTAACAAGGGGGAAAGAACAGATTATAAAATAATAATTATATTTTTTGGGATAAATTTAATCATTTATTGTTGAGATTGAAAATGTCTCGCATATTCATGCATACAAAAGTAGAAAATTCCAGACAATATGATTCTCCAAAACACAGCATTTCTATTAAGTTTTTATGTACTTCCACCAATATTAGATTCATTCATCCGATAATCAAGTTCGAAGGACAGTGATTATGGGTTGAACCAAAACTCCAGGATAGTACAGTCTCACTGGTACCTTTCCTGAAAAAATGCAAGGTGCGGGATGTTGCTCCCTAGCACTCGTGTGGACCATATGGGGAGAAAGAAATAGGAGAGTTTTGATGGAAAAGAAAAGGATTTTGCACAATTGGGGAATAGCCTCTTGTGCCTTATTTCCTTTTGGGGCACCCACGAGGTTCCATAGGTATAGAAGATCGGGTGTTGTTTGTAGAAAACCATATCACTCTATAAGTTTTTCCGCTCGTGCATACTTCTTGTATATATGTACTTTCGTCCTTTGTCAATAAAGCATATTACTCGACTAAAAAAGATCCCTTTGGAGGTCACACTTTGCTACATTATGTAAAACTAACCTGATATACCACCATCAAATGGAAGTAACCCTATAGACTTCAGCAAAGCTTCTTGCAGTCCAGTAATCATTGGTTCAACGGTAGTAATCTGGACAAGAATTTGGGATGCATTAGAATTTGAAACAGAGATTGTAATGATGATATGTAACAAATTGCAGACAGATGAATCTACAAATATTGTCATTTATATGATCTCAAAGTCAGCAGGATGATTATTAAATAAAGAAAAAATATGATAAATCAATGGTTATGGTACAGCGACATGAATACTGAAATAATATTGCAGAACAGCATCGCAATAGACTAGTAATTGTCAAAAATCTGTTTACCTTGTTCGATATATTATCCAAAAGGGCTCGGATAAGCCAAGGAAGTGACCTAGATCCCAAGAGCTTGACTAGAGAAAACATGTGAGGCACACCAAAAAACCCACAATACAATCGAGCAAAGCTCTGGTAAGCAGAATTCAGATCCTACAGCAAGAACAATAAACAAGGGAAGGATTATTACACTATGAAATAATATAAATATCATGGGAAGTAATTGTATCCGGTCTATTCAAGATACACTGAAAATATAATTATACAACAACATACCCAGTGAAAATCCTACAAGTGGGGTATGGGAGGGTAGCATGTGCGCAGACCTCATTTCTACCTTGGCGGGGTAGAGAGGTTGTGTCCGATAGATCCTTGGCTCAAAAGAAATGTAATCGACACAGGAAAGTAAGAAAAAAAAGAGACCAACAAAATAGCAATGTACAAAACAAGTGTAGCAACATAAAAGGAATGTACAAAACAAGCATAGAAACTACGGGACACCTAAATTATACTACTACAAATACGATAAGACTCAACTACCTACTAACTTTCTACGCTAATCCTCGACCACCATACCTTCCTATCTAAGATTATGTCATCAGTCACCTGAAGTTGTGTCATGTCATGTCTAATCACCTTCCCTAATCACCTTCCTTGATTTTTCTTCAGCCTACTTCTACCTCTCCTAACTCCTGCTATTGCCACTGATGTGAGGCCAAAAATATATATTTTTAATCATTATTTGCCTCACATTTAGTATTTATATTTGTCCTTTTTGAGCATGGATTTTATGGATTGTGCTTAATAGTATATTTTATTTGTAGGATTAAATTGGTGTGAAGATGAAGAAGTTTCTAACTAAAAGGAATTAAAGATGGAAGGTTGAAGAAGGAAATCAAGTATGCAGCTTAATGGGTTAAATTGAATATAATGATATTTTATATATATGAAAGTGCAGCGTAGAGAAATTCACTTTCATTATAACACTGCTGCCACTTGGCAGCCAGTAAAGGCAGCAACAACAAAACATGGGCGGCGCATAACTATTTTAGGCGGAATCTAATTCCGTTTGGTTTTTGGATTCCCAATTTGTTTTGGACTTAATTTATTTTATTTAGGGTTTTCACATCTACAAATAGTCCATAAGAATAATTATTAAGGGATACTGGAGAGATACTTTGGAGAGAAGTGATTATACTTTTGAGGGTTCTTTTATTCTTTTTCTTTTCCTAGGCATTAGTAGCTAAAGACCCTTCTTCTAGGGTTGTGGCTACGGGATGTTTGAATATTATTAATTTTGATGGTTGATATTAGTTATCGTTTGAATTACTCTTTTCTTAATTTAGTATTTCGTGATTGACCACCATTAAAATAATTGTTTTGTCCCAATTGAACTCCGAAGAGGAATAAGAGGATAGAACGTGGTACAAAAGGAGCATGATCTTCTCTAGAAGTAGGGTTGAATTTATGTCTAGGATAGGGATATACCTAGAGACCTTGCTTGGTTAATAGACAAGATGAAAACTTAATGCTCCGTAATTGGTTTAGTCTATCCCCGCTCAATGATGTAGTTAGGCTGCCAATTACAATAGGTGATTAGAGGTCGGGAGATCATGGTCATATATTTAACCCTGTAATCAATGATTTGATAACAATTGATGTCTGTTAGATGAGATACTATGCATGAATTCTATGTAGGTTGCAGCTTTGGAATTTCTCCAATCATAGCAAGGTAATCTTAGTATTTAAACTTACATTCTTTTATTTATAAATCAAATTCTTTTGGCACTCTTAAATAAATTATTAGACTAGTATAATTTAGTAAAAATAATTAATCAACAAGTCCTTTGTGTTCGATAATCGGGCTCTTTTAGGGCCACTATATTACTTGCACGACCACGTACACTTGTGTGAGCATTTGGAAGCAACAGTCAACCTCTCACACCTCTTCACTGCCACATATCCTTGCAACTCTTCTTCACATGTCCAAACCAACTCAGTCTTGTTTCCCTCGACAGAAGCCACTCCCACCTTGTCATGTATATTTATTCTTAATCATATCTCTCCTAGTATGTTCACACATCCATCTGAGCATCCTCATCTTCGCTAACTTCATCTTCTGAATATGGACATTCTTGGGTGGCCAACACTTTGCCCACATAATAGTGCAGGTCTAGCCACCACCATATAAAACTTACCTTTAAGCATTGGCGACACATTCTCATCACATAGTATTCCAAAGGTGAGCCTCCATTTCACCCACCCAACTCCAATATAGTGTGCGATCTTATCGTCTATGACCCTGTATCCTTAATTTGGACTTAAGATACTTGAAGATCTCTCTTGGGTATGAAAAATATAAATATAAACAAAAAGTAATTTGCATAGCATATATGAGAATAAACTTAAAAGAGGGAAAAAGTCCAGGGTAAGGTGGTTGAATGATGAAGACAACACTAGATCTTTTCAAAGATTAATAGTCATAGAAGATATAATGTCATTGAAAAATTACATACAGATGGTCCCAGACTTGAAAGAAAATAGGAGATGGTGGGAGAGTTAAATTTTGAGGACAACACGTTGAAAGATGATTTCCCCAACATGCATATAGTATCGTACCAAAAGTAGCTGACAATTTAACAAATCCGAAGGATACATGATAGTAAGGTATTCTGGAACCCAAGGTTCAGGAGGAATTTCCATGATTGGGAGGTAATTGAATTCTAAAGACTATTAGATTTACTTCACAAACAATATAAGTCTTTTGATAGCCATGATATTCGGAGGCGGGGTTTGGGGAATGACAATGCTTCTTTTGTCAAGTCTTTCTATGAGAACCTTTTTATCAAAGAGAAGGTTGCCTTTCCACTTGGCTCGATTTGGATTCCGATTGGGTTGCAGCTAAAGGAGAGATTTTGACAGCCAAAAATGTAAGGAAGCGGAAGGCTAGTGTTAGTTGGTATTTTATGTGCAAGGAAGCAGGTGAAGATATCAATCATCTCCTTCTACAATGTCATTTTGCCTAGATTTTATGGTTGAAAATACTTAATTTGTTTGGCATGTCATGGAAGATGTCAAGAATAGGAAAGTAGTTCATGTTCACCTGGAGCCGTGGTAGGAGGAAAAGACACAAGGCTTGGACAGTTGCGTCACTAGCACTTATGTGTGTATCTGGAGATAGAAATAGGAGAGCTTTCGAAGGGGTACAGATGAATTTTGAGAATTGGAGGAGTAGCCTCTTATTCATTTTTGGTGCACCCATGATTCCTTGTTGTAAAGGATTGGGTGTGGGTGTCTTTCATAGAAAACCATATGTTTTTGTAGGTTTTCTATCTTTGGTATGCTACTTGCATAAGGGCGAGTTTGGGGCAAGAAATAATGAACTCATTTACCTTATCAAAAAAACAAAAATGAACCAGAGAGAGTGTAAGCAAATTAGGCTTTCGGAACCTTGAATACTTCAAATTCCACATCTACCGCTACAGTGAATACAACTCTCGAACTAGACTAAAACTCCTTACAGATCCATGACTGAATGTAATAGAATCTACAAAAGCTAAACCTAAGTACAACTAGTTGGTATCTTTTATACAGATCATTTGCTGCTATTGTATTCTGTCTCTAGTTAGTGCCACTCATTCAGAGAGATCATTGGTTTTGTGAAACAACTTCATGCAACAAGAATTTAGATGACTCATCTCCTTTTAGCACATTCAATTATCAAAATGTCGCACCTACACTGAGGCATGTGCAGAGACACCTATTGGCCTCTTCTTTTCCTCTGTGTTTTCTACTTGCACCCTCATTTGATCAGTTTTAAGCTCATTTTCTCAAATTGCATTAGTAAGATTCAGATATCATTTCTTCAGCTGAAAAGCAACATTCATAACATACAACTGAGAATACAATGAACAACTGCAGGAAAAAGAAAAAGAGAATAGTTGCAACTGAAGAACTAAGTAGATTATAGTAGCCTGAATATGGTAACAGCAGAAAACACTATTTAAAGAGTAACAATGTATTAGATAATAACATCAGGAAAGTGTCAAGGAAATAATTTCTTACAGGAGTTCCACAGTAGAAATTTGGCTTTGCATAAGGAACCGAAGGCTTCTGGACAGGAACAGGGGGCACTCGTGCTGATCGGACAAAACGCTGAGTAGTATTGCAGAGGATGAAATTTGGCAAGAAGTCATTTTGCATTTCTGTCCAAATCTAGAGCACACCAAGAGCAAAATAAGTATCTTGATGTTCCGGCATTGACAACTTTCTTATCAGGATTCTTAATTAAATTAGAAAGGTTAACAGGAAAACAATTCGTCCATGGTGCTTTATAAAATTCAGGAAGGAAAATTAGCACACATCAGGGAATAAAATTTGAGAATATAGAATAGGCAGTTATCCAATAATCCATGTAAACAGGTTGATCGTTCAAGTGTCCTGCACAAATGAGGACAACCAAGGATAGGCCACTGTACTGATGATAAAACTAGCACTATTCTAATGCACAGCACATTAATCTTAATCTATAAACCCTTTTTTCAGTTGACCAATGGACAACTTGCAGCAGGTCCTTTCTAATGAAATTGCAGACCTTGCAGTAATCAAAATGATAGGTTGTATTTCTGCATCTGTGTACCCTAGTAGGCATTGTTTTTCCCCGATTTGCATACGGAACCTACTGTAATCAGTTCCTTGTTATTTACTTTTTCCTTTTCCTGTTTTTACCTTCTTTCTTTTCTTTGGGGGGGGTTACAGAATATCTGATATGAAGCTGAGTGCAACATTTCACACCTAGACAGTAGAACTAAATATTAGTGTAGCTGACATACTGCAAAATAAGGGTCGCAAACAGACAGCACATCAGAAACATGTCACTGCTCAAGATGAAATGATTCGGAAAAGTACAAGGTTATGTTGTTGTGCAGGAAGAGTTCTTTATAGTTTCCTGTTTCATGTTGTCCTTCTCAACTAAAACAAGAAAGGTGATGAATCCGTTTCTCAGTCGAGGAAGAAATCAATCAACAACTATGCCTCTATAGGAGAAGAAAATTTTGAAAAACCTACCTCAATTTAATTTCTTTGCTCAAAAGAGCCAATTGGAGAAGACAATGATACTACTATATATAACAGTAATGCTGAGTTCAAACATAATTTGATTTCTCGCCCTTTTTGCTAAATTTGTCAACCACGTTTGCTAGTTCTCTGTTTTCTAGTTCCTCTTATTACACCGTAAAACCGTTACATACCCAATCATTTACTGTAAATGTACTTGTCACTTGCGTCAATTGAATGAGAAGTTGCCACTTTTTGTAGCCCAGTACCACTCTGTCACCCCACTCCTATTCATACCCCACACAGAAAGTGCGTCAACCATCAATCCCACCACTCCCAAACACCTCTTCCCTAATCAAAATCACTAATTATACATGAGGAGAAGGCAACTTTAGACTCTTGTAATCATATCTTTTCTTCCTTTTTTTTCCCAAAATGAAAATCAACATTACAGAAGGTGCAATTTTTAACATTATGCACATACAAGAAGAATATAGGAAGTAGATGTTATTTCCTTAGTTCTTTTCACATATAGCTAGTGTAATAAGATGCATTTTGGGGGTTCTACTCTTTATTCATTGCACTCTCTGGGTGCTATTCTTTGATAAAATTTTCATTAATATTTTTAAAAGAAGTTATGCAGAAATTATAAATATGAGCGGAAACCAGAAAGAACTTACAAAAGAAGCAAAATTGGGTAAGTAACTAATTTGCACCAATTATCATTAAGGTTTCAGAAGACACGGTATCAAAATTAGGTCCAACATTAACTCTTCAAATCATAACTACTGCAAGCGTGTCACTCTTTTCATTGCTTATATAAAAAATGCATATAGGAAATCAGTGAAGTTCATAACTATGTGATATACATATATATATTATTCAAACTGACTGGAATTTGGGGCTTAGAATATAGTAATTAAAGCCATAATCACCAGAATCATGAAGAAATGTTAAGATGGGAGCAGAAGATAAAACAGAGATTGATAAATATGAATATCTGTCATACTAAATTTCACACAGGATTGAAAGAGATATTGACAAACCTGCGAAGCAAGACGACTAGAATAAGAAACAAGGGATACATTCTCCTGCATCTCGTTCAACATAAGATTGAAAGAATCTATTGTAAGGTCTTTCGAGAGTAATTCATGAGTAAGTTGCAAGATGTCCAGCAACATTTCCAGCTCCTGATAAATGTACAGAGAGAGAGCAGAGTAAGTCTTTATTTTTTTCTATCAAGAGATAAGAAATGTTCAGTTGGGTTAATCCAGAAGATATGTGAGAGTATTTACCACAATAGCACATAAATCCTGTGATTCAAAGCGATCAAACAGAAATTCAAGATTATCCCTGAACATTTTGTTCATCCTATCAGCAATCAAACTTCTCAAGTTGATGGTCCGACCTAGAAGCTGCATGTCAAAAGAATTCCAGTTAGAAATGAACACCATAGAAACGAACATAATGTAGGTAAACCAAGATTCTCATATACAAGTCCAACTTTAGAACATAAATATAAAAATGATGTAGAAAGGGAGAATGAGTAAAATGACCGGGTATCTAAAAAAAAGCAACAACTGGTCAAAATGGATGCATCTCCTTTAAATGAATGGTACCCCGAGTATAATGTTCAAATTTTTGTAGACTAATACAACATATGCTTTTAAAAGGTCATTGTCTCCAGGTCAAAGGTTTTTTGGACATGAGGCATGACATATATAAATGACCTTGTCTTCTTCCGTTTCCACTCCCCCCGCACCCCCCCACCCCACAGGAATAAACATGATGTTAATGGTGTTAGAAACTATTAGAATCCTGGAAATATTCTATAGCATATATGTAAATATTGTAGGTAGCTTGATTTACTCCTATTATAATTAGGTATTGATTTGTATTGATTTCCTCTCCTTTCTAAGACATATAAACGTAGTTATTTAAACCCGAATAGCTTGTGGGAATAATCAAGCCGAGTTCTCTCTCAAACTCTTGTTTTCTCACATGGTGTCAGAGCAGGACCCATCTGATGTTGGGCCTAAAAAGAATTAAACTTGCCTACGCACCATATGTCCAGCCCTTGGCGTAGGTGGTGTGATGAGTGGTCTCCTTATATGGCTTAGGCAATCCTCATTCTTTTGAAATAACTTTTGGGATGGTGTGAGTTAGGCCCAAAACCTAATTTTACATGGTATCAAAGATTTCCTTAAAGACAACAAGAATAAAAGAAGAGAACAAAATTGTTAAGCATTTATCCTGCAAAAGCTCCACTATTCCAAGATTCTAACACTCTCCAATGGTATTGTGCATATACCAATACCACCATTACAATCAAAATTCTTGTCTGCGGTGTTCTCCAATCACTTTTACGGCAAACTCCTATTTTCAATAGGTTCGCCATAGCACTACGGTCCTACCCATTTAATTTTTTTCCCATTTTGACCAGTTTCCGGTGGTGAAATCTAATTTTCCAGTAAGACAACAAGCAGTTTTCCGTTTTCTAGATCTATTCTTTGGGTTCTTTTCCAGACCTTTCTTTTTCACACAGAGATTTATTTTCATATCTCTTAGATTTGATATGTTTAGCACTAAATCTATGGCACCAATAACTCTAACAATGGCATCACCACAGAACCTTTGATAGGAGGTAGTGTGAACTATTTATCTTGGTCCTCCTCTGTTCAGTTACGGTGCAAGGAACAAGGTATTCAGGAACACTTGGTTACACAGGCTAAGGATAATTGGTATAGGTCATCTTTGAATGTCACAGCTGAAGCTTACTCGTGTTCGATTTGAAGAATGGTAGCAAATGCAAATTTGGAAAATTCCATAGACCAGAGAAAATGAGTTTGCTTGAGTACTAGTTGAACCCACTCCCACTGGACATAAGAAAAATGATGAACCCTGGTAAAACAGATAAGTTCATGACCATATACAGACTATAAGTTTATATGTACCTTCACTCTAGTCGTTTTTAAAAGAGCTACGAATCTCATTGGCTGGACTGCAAACTTTTCCCCAATGTCTATGGCAAAGAGAAATGATGGATCAAGTAGCTCACTGCAGAAGGAGATCCTCAACTTCTTATAGACCATCTTATTCAGTAAAAAAATAAACAAAAGGTAAAGAAAGGAGGTACCTGGCTGCCCAACTTTTGTAGTAAGTAAAAATGGTCTCACACAACTTCAAGACAAATATATCAAAACAATTGTCTACCTGGAGAAAATATGGAAAACAAAAGGTTCTGTAATAGCCTTTAATTCACACAAGGAAGATTGCTTTCTATTGAGACGACTAAACTAGATTTCCTAAAGCATAATTGACATTACAATATCTTAAACCAAACGTAGTTTAAGTATGACGTGAGCATATCTCCAAGGTGACAACAATGCTTGAAATTCAAAATAATGAGTTCCTTATTTCATAAGATGGAATTAAGAATGTTGTTCACAGCATAAAAATCGGCTGAATATAGAGATTGCATGTATATATGTGAAGTTAGGAAGATGGAGAGACGATGACCTAAAGGGTTTCCCTGGATCAACAATATTAATATGCAAATGTAACGTTTTGTTACCTCAGCTTCGATTTCATCGTATAAAAAACGTTGCTTGAGGATCACTAATGCTTGCTGAGCAGCATCATTATAGATGTCAAATGACATCAAGGCACTCTCCAGAAGGCCAATAATTGGAGATTCGATCACATGATCCACCAGCATCCATGGAAGGGAGCATTCAATGGGGAACTGTAAATAGAGATGGATAAAATTTCTTGAAATAGCCATGAAAGCTTGAGAAGAACTAGGCAAAGTCTTTTCTGTACAATCTTTTGTTGTTTCGGCACAACTTTTAAGATGTTAAGAAGATCCAGGGAGCATCCTGATGTCAATGCACGCGAAAGGAATATATGGATACTGATATGTATTACGAAATGAGCCTTTACTTGTGAAGTTGAAATCCATTGACATACCACCAACACCAAAACTTCTAGCAAATTAGAATTTGACTACGCAAAATAAAAATATCATCAAGCAAGTTCACACTTACATACCTGTATAACACGAGAAGACTCCAGATAGAATTCTCTAAACCATAAGAAACCAAGATCGGTCAAAGTTCCTAGGGTAGCTGCAGGGAGTGCATGGAATTGGAGTATGCTTAGGAAGATATATTACAAAATAAACACTGTTATATGCTCAAAATCATTAGAGGAGCCAGGAGAGGAAACATAAAGCAGTGGCATATGAAGGCCAGAGTGATGATACAGAAGAACTCATATGCTCTTGTACATGCAAGTGACTTTAACTAAGTACAGTATCACCAACAGTCCTAAACCTAACTTGCACATTAATGAAAAAGATCAAGAATGTTTGTCTGCCTTAAAGGAGACAAATAACATAGTATAGATAGATACCTGTGTAGTCTAATACATGTAAGAAAAAACCAAGCTTGTAGAAGAATGTCTCCAGCTGTTTCAAGTCATTGATAGGTATTTCAGAACCACTATTTCCGAAAATACCACCAGGCTTCCGCATGTTGCCACCGGAAACCACTTCATATATGAGGAACTGCAAGCAATGGACCTGACAAAAGGGAGAAGTCAAGCTTTGATAAGAGTAACATACAGTATACCCAATATCCAAGGTAGATGCATTTGATGTATATCTCTTTTTGATATAATCACTTTCATCATTATCAGTTTGCTAGTTGCTATCAATTTGGCAATAGCTTATAGAGGAAAAAAAGCACCACTACATGGAGAGATTCAAAGTTGCAAGTTTGATTTCAAAAGTTACTTCTATCTTGAGAAAAAATGAATAATATAGTACTAAAAGATACTTTAGACATACCACGGATGTGAAACTCTAAATGCAAACTAATCAAAGCATGCCGAAATAATTAATTATCATATGGTAGAATTATATTAGATAAGTAACGGAAGATTCCCATCCACCACTACTTAGATCATGACAATGCATGTACAAGGGACAATGAAGCTTATAAAGAGAGATACTAATTAACTCTCACTTTGGCCACTTAAATCTCTTGTGTCAGATGTCTCCAGTATTCAGATGAGATAAGAGACCACAAATCATTAAAGGAGCACTTCCACCCAGAGCAATATTTAGAGTTAGTAAGAATATTGATACATCATTTATGCGTGTCATGTGTTTAACAATAATGAGAATTTGCACTTGAAATGTACTTTACGACATTGAAATCCCAAATCAGAAAATATAAGGAAACCTGAGCAGATGTTGGTGCTACTGGCCTTGGATAAAATAGGGTCCCTCTGCTTTCTTCACCACTATGCGGATATGACTGCATTTCAGTCTCTGGCTTACTAGTATTTGCCATCCAATCTGCTGAAAGTGTTCTCATATCAGAAAGAATCCTGACAACAATGCAAAATGTGGAGCATTTAGAGACTAGAAGAATCATAATCAGACCAAAATTTAAGTATCCAAATCAGTTATGTAAAGACAACGAAATTCTAATTTAAAAGAACTATTACGTATGTCGGCTATGATACTCGAGAGACAACCTCTTCGGCTTCACATGAAAAGTTAAATGTTTCTCAAATGCTAAAGCATTTTCTTAATCCTGAGGCAAGAATTACCCAACACAAACAAAGCATAGAAAGACCAAAAGGGACCGAGAACAAATTTCTAATCCCACAAACCCCCATGTGGTCTTCTTACTCATTAGTAAACCAATTTCACTTGTAAAATATAGTCTTAGCCACCCTACAAGTTACAATCACATTTTTTTTCTTCCCTTTTTCTGTTTTTCAATGACTGACCCTAGCTTCAAGTTTTCCCAGTTCTTCCACCACTTTGGCTTCCCTTTTTACATGTTAATATCACCCTTCATCTAACGTGTTTAGCTCCACTTTCCCATCATTTTCCCCAGTACATCCTCAAACATTATGCAAGAACTGCGAACTCAAAATTATAGATTTCTCCTATTGTTAGTATTTTATCCCATATTTGTATTTTTACATTTTTTGCTTTATACGTAATCATGCTTCCTTCGTTATTAAATCCTGTTACCACCATAGGTGTTTTTAATTTTTCCCATTTATCTTATGATAAACAATTATACTTACATATATTTGCTTCTGCTCCTGTATCTATCATTGGTGTATAATATCTGTTGTAATATCCTTCTACAATAATCTTTGCAAGTATATAGATTTTCATTATTCATTTTGTTCTTTTGATAATTATCTTCTTGTTTTGATAAGTTATAGTTAATTGTTCATTTTCTATATTATATGGTTTAAATTTCTCTAGCCATTTTATCCCTAAGGTAATGTTTTGATTTCCTTGGTAAATCAGCATGACTCTAAACATGCGGAGCTAGAAGGTGACGTTGGGAAACACCTTAAAACCCATAACAAAATGTTAAATACAGCTGCAGGTAGCACATCTACAGGAGGATCAACTACAAAAAAAGAAGATGGTAAGACAAAATATACAAATACCAATATGAATAAACTATTCTCCAGACTATATCTTCCAGAATATACCCAAAAAGATGTATTTGTTCCCCCACAAGTATATACCTACAAAACCAGTTTGGATTCACACAAACAAATATATAACCATATCACCAGGACGTATATAGAAAATATACACAAAATCCAAACCTTTTTGAATCTAAACCCCAGAGCTAAAAATACCCAAAATCCAAATGAAGATTATATAACCCAACATTTACAGGGATATAATAAACTCATAGCACAACCATGTACCAATTCAAATCTAGTAGCAACTTGCTACAATTATGGACTTTTAAGTACAGTATACACGATAACAGGTGAAGAATTAGCTTGGATACCAGAACTATACAAAGCGTTTCCACATTACAAAAGAATAACTAAAGGAACTTTATTTTGTATAAAGTTTTATTCAGCAACTGCANCTCCTATTGTTAGTATTTTATCCCATATTTGTATTTTTACATTTTTTGCTTTATACGTAATCATGCTTCCTTCGTTATTAAATCCTGTTACCACCATAGGTGTTTTTAATTTTTCCCATTTATCTTATGATAAACAATTATACTTACATATATTTGCTTCTGCTCCTGTATCTATCATTGGTGTATAATATCTGTTGTAATATCCTTCTACAATAATCTTTGCAAGTATATAGATTTTCATTATTCATTTTGTTCTTTTGATAATTATCTTCTTGTTTTGATAAGTTATAGTTAATTGTTCATTTTCTATATTATATGGTTTAAATTTCTCTAGCCATTTTATCCCTAAGGTAATGTTTTGATTTCCTTGGTAAATCAGCATGACTCTAAACATGCGGAGCTAGAAGGTGACGTTGGGAAACACCTTAAAACCCATAACAAAATGTTAAATACAGCTGCAGGTAGCACATCTACAGGAGGATCAACTACAAAAAAAGAAGATGGTAAGACAAAATATACAAATACCAATATGAATAAACTATTCTCCAGACTATATCTTCCAGAATATACCCAAAAAGATGTATTTGTTCCCCCACAAGTATATACCTACAAAACCAGTTTGGATTCACACAAACAAATATATAACCATATCACCAGGACGTATATAGAAAATATACACAAAATCCAAACCTTTTTGAATCTAAACCCCAGAGCTAAAAATACCCAAAATCCAAATGAAGATTATATAACCCAACATTTACAGGGATATAATAAACTCATAGCACAACCATGTACCAATTCAAATCTAGTAGCAACTTGCTACAATTATGGACTTTTAAGTACAGTTTACACGATAACAGGTGAAGAAATAGCTAAGATACCAGAACTATACAAAGCGTTTCTACATTACAAAAGAATAACTAAAGGAACCTTATTTTATATAAAGTTTTATTCAGCAACTGCGGAAATATTATACGACGAAATCAAACCTATAATACAAGTTATCAAGATAGGTTTGACCAAAGAAATGCTAATCCCGGAGAAAATAGAAATACAAGAAGAAATACAAAGAGTAAATATCCCAGAATTCTATGCAAATAAAAGAACTATTGGGATAGCTACTATTTTGAATGAATTATCGAATAATTATCTAAACAGAAATGCAATTTGGAGCTACTATAATCGAGATCAGACGATGATATATTCCAATTGCAGAGAGCTAAAAACAGCAGATATGGAAGAACTACGCCAATGGATACTAAGCCTGCTGAAACCAGAGCAACCACCTACCACAAGAGCTATCAGAAAAAATTTTATTTCACAAAATATGATGACTAGATACTATAAATTAGTAGGCCAAAAATACCCAGATCATCTATGCACAAAATGTGACGGAGAAGACAACTACATCCCAGAAGTACAGCTGGAATAATAAAAGCAGAAACAGCCAATAACTAGAAGACAAAGAANAAAAAGAAGATGGTAAGACAAAATATACAAATACCAATATGAATAAACTATTCTCCAGACTATATCTTCCAGAATATACCCAAAAAGATGTATTTGTTCCCCCACAAGTATATACCTACAAAACCAGTTTGGATTCACACAAACAAATATATAACCATATCACCAGGACGTATATAGAAAATATACACAAAATCCAAACCTTTTTGAATCTAAACCCCAGAGCTAAAAATACCCAAAATCCAAATGAAGATTATATAACCCAACATTTACAGGGATATAATAAACTCATAGCACAACCATGTACCAATTCAAATCTAGTAGCAACTTGCTACAATTATGGACTTTTAAGTACAGTTTACACGATAACAGGTGAAGAAATAGCTAAGATACCAGAACTATACAAAGCGTTTCTACATTACAAAAGAATAACTAAAGGAACCTTATTTTATATAAAGTTTTATTCAGCAACTGCGGAAATATTATACGACGAAATCAAACCTATAATACAAGTTATCAAGATAGGTTTGACCAAAGAAATGCTAATCCCGGAGAAAATAGAAATACAAGAAGAAATACAAAGAGTAAATATCCCAGAATTCTATGCAAATAAAAGAACTATTGGGATAGCTACTATTTTGAATGAATTATCGAATAATTATCTAAACAGAAATGCAATTTGGAGCTACTATAATCGAGATCAGACGATGATATATTCCAATTGCAGAGAGCTAAAAACAGCAGATATGGAAGAACTACGCCAATGGATACTAAGCCTGCTGAAACCAGAGCAACCACCTACCACAAGAGCTATCAGAAAAAATTTTATTTCACAAAATATGATGACTAGATACTATAAATTAGTAGGCCAAAAATACCCAGATCATCTATGCACAAAATGTGACGGAGAAGACAACTACATCCCAGAAGTACAGCTGGAATAATAAAAGCAGAAACAGCCAATAACTAGAAGACAAAGAAATTATGTAAAGTTATAAATAGTATGTCAGGCCATATGTAAAAGTAAAGGCCATTATGTAAAGATATAAATAGTATGTCAGGCCATATGTCAGGCCATTATGTAAAGATATAAATAGTATGTCATTCAATTTATTTATTGAGGACTATCTTTGGGTCCGTTTGGCTTTTTCTTAAAAGAAGTAGCTTTTTAGAAGTAACTTTTAAGTTAAAAAATAAAAAGTATCTACTTTTAACTTCTAAATTTTTGTAGTCGTTTTAAAATATCCAAACACTCTTGAGGGTAGAAAACTACTTAAAAGTTGGTTAAGCTAAGTCAAACACCCTCTTTGTCCTTTTTTTGATCTTCTCATTAACTAAATATTGTTTGCTCATCGTAGAATAAGTTATAAAAAATAGGCTCGCTTGATATTCGGGAATAGGATCTGATTACACCATCCCCTCCCCAGACCCCACTTGTGAGATTATACTGTGCATTTTGTTGTTTGGCTTTGGGAATAAAATGTTGCTTTAAAGACAAGCTGATCCTAAAGAAAATATGTATCCTAGTCCAGTCAAAACATGCATTCAAAGTTTGACCAGGATGAAGTATGAGCATACTGCATATGAGTATTCATTGACCTAATATGAGCATAGTAAGAAAAACTTTCAAAAACAAAAAAAGGGAGGAAGCGGCTCCCACCTAGAAAGGTCTTTCTTTTTCCGGAAGGTAGTCCGCAACATTGTCGCCAGCGTATTTTGAACGAAATCTTGCACCTCTGCATGGATTGTCTCCCACAAGGCATCGGTCACTGAAGTGTCCACCTTTTGCATCATTGACCCAATACTCTTGATATAGCTTACAAGTTCAACCAGAGCCTTCCTTTCTTCAGCATTATAATTGTACCGTACCACCTTCATTTCAATTTAAGAATATTAACAGATATCATGTCAGATGCATTAAAAAGGAAGTAGCTCTCTTCAATTTTAATTTCTTATTTTTGTGTTGGGGGGAGAGAGGAGGCAAAAGAGAATGAGAATTTCACCGAGATGCACCATTACATGTAAGAGAGCAATCAGCTACATAAAAATTATACTAAAACCTTTTCATAGTCGGAAAATGATGCAGGCATGTCATGTGACTCCATTGGAACAGGATCCTTGCATGGGCGAGAAAACTTCCAAGCACACTGTTCCCAAACTCGTGCAGTCCATCTGCTTAAGAGTTGAAAACCTTCAACAACCATGTCATAAGTATTTCCTTTGACTTCCTTAACCCACTCTACATCCACACCATCAATTGATTTTAGCAAGACAAGCTGCAAAGGAAGTCAAGAAATAATATGATCAGGGACATTACCTAATAACGATTTATATGCAACATACCCAGTGTATTCACAAAATACTAGTTTACTGAATTTTCGTTTTCCATATCGTAGGCAAAAAGTAACTCGAAAACGGAGCTTAATTAGATTTCCTGATTCAAGTTTTTAGGTATATTCTTCTAGCAGCATTAGTTTTTTTTCAAAATCAGAATCTCCAGAGGGCCAATGGTGCACTGTGAAACTCAGTGGAAAATGGTTGCATCCCTACTCTCATTCTCAAAATGTGCACTACCCAGTCCTCTACCCTTCTCCGCTTAAATAAGAGTCTTTTGTTTGCGGCAGGGTTCGAACCCGTGACATGCACCAAACCCGCACATCATGGGACATGGAGTACACTCTTACCACTAGACTAAAGCCTTGAGTGCCAGTAATTAGTTTCTTTTTCAGTTATAGTTCTTTGGAAACTAAATTTCTCCCCAAAAGCTCTTCTTTTTTTTCATTTGCCACTTGTGTTTGGTACAACTTCCTTGTCCCATCCCCATGCTCTGCCTCTTCCCCTGTCCAAATACCAGAAAATAACTACTACGCACGAGTCTCAAACAAGTTAGGACTGTTTACCCCAACACCATTGTTAATTATGGTATATTTGGATAGTATAGATATGAGGATATTTAAATATGGTATGATTAAATAATCTAGATATGAGAATATTTCTTAATCTCTTTAATTAAGCTGTTAGGAGATTGTGTAATATTTTATTATCTTCTTTCCTTATTTACATTATCTAAAAGCTATTTAATCCCATCAACTTGAAGGATAGATCAATCAATTCAATTCCCAATATCTCTTCTTCTTCATCTTTTCTTTTCTAAATTCTCATGGTATCAAAGCTATTAGTTTTTTTTTGGCCTCTCTCTGAATATTCTTCTATTTTAGTAACAGAAACTGAATAAAAAAAACAGAGGGACTGATCCAACTGGTTGCTAAACCAATCAAATCAAAAATTTGTCAAGTATCATCTCTCTCTTCTCCAATACTTCTTTTTGTGACAAAAAAAAGGCTCATAATGGATGGACCATCTCAATCTATCACTTTAATTGGAGCAGACTATAATGACTACCTTCAATATCAAACATCAAGGCAACAATCATCAACTGCTTGCACAACACAACCTGGTAACTCATTTGCTTATGTCATACAGTCTGCGTCTCAGGAACAATGGATTCTTGATTCTGACCATATTGCTCCATAGTCAACTGGGTCATCCAAGTCTTCTGAAATTGCAAAAGATGGTCCCCAGTTTATCGAGTTTATCTTTGTTAGAATGTGACATGTCAGCTTGGTAAGCACACCCGTTCCTCTTTCCCAAAATGCGTCAATAGTAGGGCCACCTCTATGTTTAAAATCGCTCATTTGGATATATGGGGTCCAAGTCATGTTAGTTCTTCCTTAGGCTTTCATTATTTTTGTTACTTTAATTAATGACTGTTCTCGGTGCGCGTGGTTATATTTAATGAAAAATAGATCTGAGTTATTCTCTATCTTTCAAGACTTTCATGCTGAAATTCACAATCGATTTGGTATTTCCATTAAGAAGTTAATCAGTGATAATGCCCGAGAATACTTCTCTACTTCTCTCTCTTCTTTTATGTCATCCCAGGGCATATTGCACTTGTCTTCTTGTGCACATACTCCTCAACAAAATGGAGTTGTTGAGCAAAAGAACAGACATCTAACTGAAACAGCTTGAACATTGCTCATTCATAATCATGTCCTTTTACGTTTTTGGGGTGATGTTGTTATTACAGCTTGCTATTTAATCAATTGCATGCCTTCATCTGTTTTGAAGTACCAGAGTCTTCATTCAGTCCTTTATCCGAACCAAAATTTGTTTCCTCTTCCTCCACGCGTGTTTGGTTGCACCTGTTTTGTTCATAACCTTACCTCATAAAAGATAAACTTCAGCACAAGCTTTTAAATATGTCTTTCTTGGGTATTCTCGTCTAAAAAATGTTACAAATGCTTTGATCCCTCTACCAATAAGTACTTGATCTCTGCCGATGTTATTTTTTTCGAGACTTCTCCGTGTTTTTCTCCTAATAAGGAAAATCAGAAGGCAATAGCAATCTTTCCCATCCCAACTATTCCAACCTCTGCTTCGGTCGAGCACTTATCCAATGATCTTTCCATTGCTCTTCACAAAGGTACTAGAACTACCGCCAATCAAGCTCCGTTTATTCTTATTTAAGTTATCATCGTTTGTCACCTTCATATCATGTGTTCCTTACTAACTTATCATCTGTCAAAGTTCCTAAGACTATCGCAGAAGCACTGGTTCATCCAGGTTGGCATCAAAGCTATAATTGCCGAGATGACTGCTTTGCATGATAATAGTACTTGGGAGCTTGTTGCTTTACCTCAAGGCAAAACCATAGTTGGTTGTTGTTGGGTATCCACAGTTAAGGTAGCTTTGGATGGAGTTATTGCTCGTCTCAAAGCAAGACTGGTTGCTAAGGGATACACGGCATCGATTATGGAGATACTTCCTCACCAATTGCCAAGATGGCTTTTGTCTGTCTTCTCATCTCTATGGCAGCAATAAAGCATTGACCTACTTTTCAACTGGACATCAAAAATGCATTCCTATATGGAAAACTTGTTGAAGAGGTATACATGGAGCAACCAACAAGGTTTGTTGCACAGGACTAGTTTGTAAACTTCGTTGATCCCTTTATGGTCTCAGGCAGTCTCCAAAGCATGGTTTGGTCGTTTTCGAGTTGTTGTCCAATAGTTTGGAATGATCCTAACAAAAGTTGATCACTCTGTGTCCAATAGGCATTCATCTCATGGCGAACATATCTTTTTAATTGTTTATGTTGATGATAGTGTTATCACAGGAGATGATTATGAAGGTATAGCTCAACTCAAACAACACCTCTCAAGTCACTTTCAGACCATGGACTTGGGCATGTTGAAATACTTTATGGGCATTGAAGTGGCACAATCTAGTCATGGTATTGCTATTACTCAAAGGAAATATGCCTTAGACATTTTGGAAGATGCTGGTATGTTGGATCGCAAACATGTGACAGTCCAATGGATCCAAATACTAAGCTTACTCTAGGAAGGGGGGTCCTCTAAAAGATCCTAACAGATATCGGAGACTAGTTGGCAAACTCAACTATCTTACGATAACACGACCATACATCTCATTTGTTGTTAGTGTAATTAGCCAACTTTTGCAACCAGATTGCATCCTCCGATATATCAAAAGCTCTCCTAGACAAGGTTATTGTATGAAGATAAAGGACACACCAACATTGTGAGATATTCTGAGGCAGATTGGGCAAGATTTCCTTCTAATGGCCGGTCCACTTCAGATTATTATATTCTGATTGGAGGCAATCTAATATCTTGGAAAAGTAAAAAGCAAGTTATCGTAGCTAGATCAAGAACAGAGGCAGAACATCGAGCTATGGCACTAGCTACGTGTGAGTTTATATGGTTGAGACAACTTCTCCAAGAATTGAAGATGGGAGGAGTTGACCAATGACATTGATTTGTGAAAACCAACTTGCACTACATATCGCTTCTAATGCAATGTTCGATGAAAGAACGAAGCACATTGAGATAGATTGTCACTTCATTAGAGAGAAGATTGAGTCTGGATGCATCACCACAAGTTTTGTCAACTCAAAGGATCAAGTGACGGACATTTTCACAAAATCACTTCGAGGATCCAGAATTAACTATATTTGTGGCAAAGTAGAAGTATATAACTTATACGCTCCAACTTGAGGGGGAGTAATAATTATGGTATATTTGGATAGTGTAGATATGAGATATTTAAATATGGTTTGATTAAATAATCTAGATATGAGAATATTCCTTAATCTCTTTAATTAGGCAGTTAGAAGATTGTGTAATATTTAATATCTTCTTTCCTTATTTACATAATCTGTAACAGCTATTTCATCCAATCAACTTGAGGGATAGATCGATCAAATCAATTCCCAATATCTCTTCTTCTTTTCTTCTTCTAATTTCTCAACCATAATAAAAGAACAAAAAGAAGAATGTTGACAGCCAGAACACTGTTCCAGACATATTTTAAGAGTAAAGGAAAGAAACAAAAGATAAGAAAAAGGATAAGAAGTGTTGGTTGCCATGCCAATGCTCAAGAATATAATACTTTTTTACTTCCCCATTCTTTACTTTTCCTCCATAAGTTTTTCACAAATAAATCCATCGATCTGAATTCAACAAAATTTCGTATCTTCCAATCTCTCCTTAAAAATTAGTTTTAACTTGAAATTTAGATTCAATAGTCCCTGCTGTAGCAATGAAGTCCTCATATTAATTTGAAAGGGAAATTCATATTTGAAGTACAGGACTGACTAGCTACACTAAAAAATTAAATTAAGAAGTTCAGTAAATTCTGAAATTAACATGTCCATCATACATCTCTAAGCTAAAGATTTCTGTTACATGGATAATCCATTTCTCTTGATGTACTCTTGACGGACGACGGGATATGAGTATGGGTGCTTCATGTGATGATGTGAATGTCTTAAAATACAGCCAAAGCTGGTAAAAAAGTGTGTGTACCCTTAGAGATATTCACAGATACCCAGGTTGATACGTACCTGTAAAGAAGTCTGTAACATTGCTGAAATATTTTTATTTTATGCATTGAAATTAATATTGTTAAGTTTTTTTAACTGTGAATCTTAATTAGTATCTCTTTTTGAGATTTTAAATGTGAATCTATTTTGTAGAATCAAAAGTCAGACATGTAATATATAATTATCGAACTCTTCTTAGTTACTCCCTCCGAACCAGTTTGTTAGTCTTACTTTCCTTTTCAGTCTTCTTAATTCCAACTTTCCACATGTGGACCACAAGATTAAAGGACATTTTGGTATATTCCATATTCTTTAGTTTAGGACCATAAGATTCAAAAGTCTTCCGTACTTTCTTAAATACCGTGCTAAGTCAAATCTAGACAAACAAATTGAAATGGAGGGAGTACATTATATATAATAGTTTTAGTTTCTAACTACAAATAGTTAAAACAAATGATAATGAAGTTTTGACATGCTAATTGTTAGAACGTCAGTAGCCACAATAAACTTTTGGGTATAACAATTACACAAAACTATCAACAAAGTCTCAAATATAATAATGTATTTTTTGATAACTATGAGAATTCAATTAATCAAAAGAGAAAAGCAGTTATCCTAAGAGGTTATCATCTATGGACTACAAAATAATTTACACGTAACTATCAACAAAGTTCGCCCAGTCTCTCATAACATTGTTAATCAGTCTAGATCAAAATATTGCTAATCCATATGTGCGTGACTTATGAGAGAGAGAGTAACCTGACTCATGGCTGAAGCAAAACGAACAGTGAAGTCATCATGCTCAGCACGGATTGCCCCAATATGGTTGACAATCAGATATTGCCTCTGATAAGTAAATGGCGTTAAGAAATTACTTGAAAGAATCCCTTGAAAATTTTCTAGTGGATAGTACAAGAAGTTTATCAGACAAAACAGAAGAAACACAAGGAAAGTATATTGAGATATAACTTATAAGCTAAAAATACAAACTAAACTCCTATATATAACATGTACTTTTCAAAAAGCATTTAAACTCAGAATAAAACTGACTGTGAACTGCCTAATATTTTACAAAAAAATTATAATACTTGCATCTCTAGTAAAAACATTTTAAAATGGCTTACTGTATTTATGTACTAAAAAAGAAACAATAAACTCATTCGAAGGCCAAATATGTTTCATGAATTCAAACTACTACTACTCAGAGAGAGAGAAAGAGAGAAGGGGGGGAGGGCGGACTACTACTACTCAGAGAGAGAGAGAGAGAGAAGGGGGGAGGGCGGGCTTCAAGAAATGAGTACAACGTGAAACCACTTTAAACTAGAATAATATTTTCCTTGGCTGTCGAACTTTAAAAAGTGATAAAGTTCATAGAGAAAAGTATATGAGACTGTTGGTGAAGAAGAGAGGGAAAAGTTGAAATAAAAAAAAGGAACTGGACATTGCAAGCTTTCTTTAACTATTTCCTACAAAAAAAATAGATTTTCGGCTGATAAGATTCAACTGGAATATGAAAAGAAAACGTGCAGGCGCTAAAGTTCTATTCTGTTTCAAGAGAATCTGTTTACAAGTTATTAGCAGTAATAAGAAGTAAATTTTGGAAAACAAAATCTGACACACATGAACCCAAAAAATTTTTTTGTACAACATGAGAAGCAACAAAGGAAGATTAAAGGTCAGAAACAGAGAAAGGATATTCTTGTGCCTCACGCAGTGGCAGCTCATGAGGTGCTGGAAGAGTGAGAAGACGAGTTTGTGCAGAAAATTTAGGGAAGTATGTCGATAACTCTTTTAAAATCGCAGCAGGAGACAGGTGAAGATCTGGGAAAGCAGGTACCACAGGATCATTCTGCATAAAGAAGAAGATAATAAGGACATTTTCCAGTGTCTCAAAAGTACACAGTATTAAAGTTCATATCATAATAAGAAACAGAACATGAAAAAAAAGATTACTGCACTCAAAGGTTCAGTTCAAAATTTGCACAAGAACAAATGAACATACCTTAAATATGTTAATAAGTCTGTTGATTTTCACCCTTTTGTACAATGATTCACTATCTTTCTCTGATGATGCCGCTAGGACAACAAGGACAGGCAAAACACGAAGAAGTGTGTGCCTCTCCGGAAATATAAGTGCAAAATTCAACTCCAAAGACTCGACTATGAAAACAATTAGAACTTGAAGAATGTCTTCAACACTATAAAAAGTCAAGGAGCTCAAGGAAAAGTAGTGCACAGAAAATGAACATACCAATTTCACATACATGAAAACATTACCACCAAAGTAAATGACATTTCGACAAAAACAATATTGCAAAGAACAAAATTAGTGGTCAGACAACAGAAATCCTAAAAGAGATGGACATTTTCTGGCTTCATCAACAGTGTCAGTTTTCCATCATTTGTGCTATACTCAATCAAGTGGCTTAGTATAAAAGGTACTTCAGACACTTGGAATACAATGCTAAAAGAACGGACCAATGATATCAAGGTTGGAAAGTTGATTACCTTTCTAATATAAAATCCTCTCAAACGGATTCTATTCAGTTCCAATTGTTTGAGCCAATCAAGCAGGACATCCAAGTTGGCTACATCACAAACTGGTTACGGATCCTACTTTTATAGCTATCAGGTGCTCTCTCTTAGCATTTTCTTTATCAAGTAAATGTATTTTCATACATAAACATGGCCAAAACTGACTGTATACAAGGGGTATACCAAAAGGTAAAGAATCTTTTAAAAAAAACATGATTCTCTACAAACTCCACCTAATCTTCTATACAACAAGGAACTCTATGGGTGCACCAAAGAATATAAGGGGCCGGAGACTACTCAACTCAGTAAAAACCTTGACTCCACCCCTCCATGTTTTCCTTCAGCAACTTCTTCCAAAGGGATGATCCTCCTGTGAGTACCTCCATTAGCCGTTTCATAAGCATACTTTCATTCTGGGTCGTGAGGTCTTTGATTCCCAGGCACCTTGGGACTTTGGTTGTGTTATTGCTTTCCATTTTACCAAATGGAATTTGTGAGTTTTATTGCCTTCTTCACGAAAATTCCTTTTAAATTTTTTTTTGATATTGTGGTGTCCAGATGCTTGTGCGCACCTCAACTAATTCCATGGGACATCTGTCACCTCCCACCAACAACAGGTACTAGATAACTCTATTCACCAAAGTTAGAACAAAAAATTCCTTTTAACTGAATCTATCAGTTTCAACACAAGCATGGGGATAAGACATAGGGACAGAATATAGGTGGGTAGACTATCTATCAGTTTCAACACCTTAACTTAGTCTATAAACCCATCAACTTGTAGCCACATGTTCCCAAATTTGAACTTTGATGTATGAGGAGTTTATTTCTCAATCTCCACCTTCAAGCATTATGGGTTTATGATCTGAGAACGTCTGTTTAACCTTCCAGAAGGTGTTGCTCCATTCATTAGCAATTAGGAACTTGTCTATTCTTGATACTTAAGAGTGTGTTTTCACCCCTAGACTAGATAAAGGCTGCACCTTCTAAAGGCATGTCTATAGGGCACAGATCTTCAATTGTTTCTGAGAAGCCTCTCATTGCCTTTGATCTTCTGGTGCAGCTTAAACATGCACTCTCATATCTGCAAACATTATAATCACCCCCTATCACCCACTGATCATTCCATGGTCCTCTAATTACGGCAAGCTCATCCCAAAGTTTCGCTCTTTGAGGATTTGTATGAAGGCCATAAACCCCTGTGCAACACCACCTAAAATACTCTTGGACACTTTCGAGCATATAGTAGGATCCGTGTTGCACTCCTATACAGCTCCAACTTTTCTTGTTCGATAGTTTTATCTCCCCACCACTACTGCCACTAGATTGTAATTCAGCCAGCCAATCCATCCAGTTCCAAACACCTGTTGTGAAAAGCTAGATGTCCATTCCTCAATATTGGTATCTTGAGGGCATGCAATATCTCCCACTTGAGATAAGCTAGATGTCCATTCCTCATTTGGTTTCTTGAAGACATACTGGCAGAGTATATCAGTTTTCAACTTGCGGATTAAAAATTTCAATGTTTTGTTTTATTGCTTTCATATAACCCCACAAATACCAACTGAGCATCTATAGCTTCATTTAGAATGGGATTTGAAAAACCTACCCCTTCCAGTGCTATCACCCCATCTTTCAGAGTTTCACTTCATCATAATTGACCAAGAATTTTAATTTCTCCAACTCTATATCCTTATTTGATCTCTTTTTCTTTGTTTGTTTGCATGCTGATTTTTTTTGTTGTAGTTGCAGCTGCCACCTTTGCTCCATATGCTGGATAATGTTCAGAATTCATGCTCAAACAGTGACATGTTGACACCAAAAAAATTACAATCCTTTACGGTTACAATTTTGGTCCACCTCAAAGTCACTATCACATGGGTTGTGATTGTGTGAGAGTTCAAACCTACTTTTTTTTTTATGACCGTGGTGTCCGGGCCAGCTTTCGCACGCCTCGACTAATTGCACGGGATACCTGCCACCTCCCACCAGCAACAAGTACCAAGTAACTCTGCCAGAGGACAAATGGGAAGAATCACCTAGTGTTTTCCGTCTCCACTTAGTTTTGAACCAAAACCTCAAGGTTCTCAACCACTTCATTGACCACTAGGCAACACCCTTGGGTGCAAGAGTTCGAACCTACTTGGTTCCATGGGAGAGAGAACTACAAGAGTGAGAGGAGAAGTCAGAGTTAGGTTGATAAACCAGTGGTCTCTCTGCTTCTGGAATAACACTTCTGAGTAGTGTTTGCAACACAATTTCAAGATCGGACTTACAATCTGCATCGGAATGGTCATCATATTTAGTCTTGGCTGAGAGAATTACTGGAGAGGCACTGATGTTGTGCAGGTAATTAATTTCATCAGATAGCGGGTCGGGTCTAGCATCAAATACAAGAATGGTTAATCAGTTGGCGCAAGCATCTAAATTTAAAAAGGCCCGCCTTTCTCCGATAGTTTTAGTTTTTTTCCTTCATTTGAGCTTTATTCTTTGGATTAGCCACCAATAACATAGAATTTATCATGACAGATCTTAGGGCATGAGCATCCAGTCATAAATACATAACATTCATATGCAACAGAATTCAATCAGTGCAGCAACATTGATTCACCATTCCTCTGGGTAGAGAATCAACATTTGAAGGATACTTGTTGACACGGAACATCTCAACATGCAAGTTCAACAAAATAGCCCACCTCGTGCTCAAGAAGATCTGCAATTATGTTACGATTCATGTTCAGCACATACAAATACATGCAAGTTAACATGATTCAAAAACCTAAACATACACGAGAAGTAGATATATACCTGTAAATCATCCAACTCCTCCCTCATTGAATCTGTATCTTGCCACTGCACACTAACTTGTGTGAATGTCCTGGCATATTGAATATGACAAACAAATGAAACACTTTCACATAGGAAGAAGTTCTATTAAATGGATGGTTACATTGAACTTCCTGGTGTTGTGAGAAGTACAAAATACTGGGGAAATGAAGAACCACCATGTAACAGATTTCTTTAAGCTGCTTCATTCAATCGATCAACTAAGCTTAATCCCTAACTAGTCTAGTGGACTATAAGAATCCTCTGCATTTATTGTGCTCTATTCAGGCTCATTTCATTCCAAATTTAGGCTACTTCATTATAAACATAAAATTTTATGATTGATGCTTCATGAGATACTCAATTGTTTCTCTAGTTCAAGCACCCAGAAAAAACAAACAATTAAATAAGATTTGTGGGACCTGTGGCTTTTACCATTTCTTCTTGGCCATCGTTCTCTCCTTTGCACCGTGAGGGGCCCACCAAGATTTGGCCCCTTCATCCTGGCAGACTGGTAGTTCAAAGTTCAAAACCAGGATCTTGCCTTTTCCACACCCTTAGATGCTCTGGGTAAGGGGGTCTTGGGGTTACCTCTAAGATTTGGTGGTTACACAATTTTTTAGGGGGCACAACAGGTCCTATCTTTTCAAGAACTCTTTCAAATTGAAAAATCAGAACAAAAATTTGGAGCAAAGAGTGACCACACTCAGTATACACTGAGCAAGAACATACAACTCCTTAAAAGATATTACCCCAGAAATATGCTACTAAGAGTGTTTCAATAAAATATGCAAATAAGAAATTCTTGATTGCAATCAACTTAAGGAAGACCTTCTCATGAATTAACACCAAACATGAGGTTGTCGTGAAAATGAAAGAACTTGTATCATCAGTTACATTGATTTTCTTTTAAAATGATCACTTGTATCATCAGTTACATTGATTTTCTTTTAAAATGATCACTTTGTTCAAATACTTCCCTTGTTTATTTGGGTTTTAAAAAAAAATAGTAACTTAATAATTCCCTTGTTTTTTGATTGACAAACACTAATAAACTGATAAAAACATTACTACTTGTAAGTAATCAATTTATAACATGTTAAGCCATTGTGCAACCAATTGTCCCTAAATGGCAAGGATGGAAAAGTTGAGCACTCATGAAATACAAACAACTATGACACACACCTTTTGTACCAAGAGAAGTCATTAGGTATACTAGCTTTTGCATTTTTAAGATGATCAAGCTGGATCAGAACATCAAGTAATTTCAGCATGGACCTGCAATGAATTCATTTGAAATGTATGCCCTAATGATCAGTGAGAAGTTAGTGATTCAAGCCATTATGGAAAATTAAGAAAATACACCAAGCATAAGCTCGATAAAACAGAAAAGATAAACTAAATGAACTAGTAAAGGTGAAAGTTCATTTTCACAATTAAACTTCAGCTGTTCTCAACTGTATGCTTCTTCTTCTTCTTATTTGGGAAAATAATCATGTAATAATCAGAAATCAGGTGGTGTGGCATATTTGAAAGAAGTATTCATCAAATGATTTGGATCTGTGCAAATAAATGGTCTCTTCTTGCATCACAAAGATTAATCAAACAATACTGCACGAACACCATCTCCAAAAGAGCAATCACATACTGGATTTTTAGGTCAAATCTATGTAGAGAGGGATTTGACTGACTTGCCTAATTTTAAGATCAAATTTTCAGCAACCGGACCAAGTACTACATTCCGTAAATCTCGACTTATCCAAATTTGTATCAACACCTATCTAAATTTTTGAAAATAAATTCTTCTATATAAATAGCAGTTTCCAATTGTGCTAAAGAAGAGACTAACAGAAAATTGGCATGTTTCCGAAGATCTTTTTTTCAGATTTGGTAAACCTTAACCCCAACGCAAAAAACAGCCGTACCCAGGATAGTGATTTTTTTTTTCCACTTTGCTATATTGGTGACTCAAACCCCAAACCTCATTATTGGAGGTGGAGGGCCACTCTCCCTCCTGTCAACATTTTCCAAGATTATACAGACCCTAAAAAATGCAATAACTATAAGAATGTAAATACATAATAGTAACATGTAATCTTTACCCAGTAATAAATCATCACAATACAGAACAAAGAGAAAAGACTAATCTATTTTAGAAGTATAAGAGAACAGACTAATGAAAAGATAAAACACGTGTACAGACCAAAGATGAGTTACTGTGGGACCATTAATACGACGCTCAGGTCTGGAAAAACGTTGCATGTCAGCTGCCAGCTGCATTGAGACAGATCGAGCAGAAAAGCTTGAGTGAGAAGAAATTTCCATCATTAGTATAGATTATAGATAAACAGAAAAGCCAGTTCAAACCTTAGATGCTGCGGATGCTTGCCATCTCTGAATTTCACGTAGACGGCTCATTTCCAAATCCAAAACTTGGTAAGTTTCAAGATACAGGTCGGCCTGACTTTGCTTCATAGAATCTGGAAGCTGCAATACTATGTCTTTAACTATTACAAGTTTTTAAAAGAAAAAGTAGGACAGTGGCAAAAACATGGTGCAAACATCAAATAAATATGTACCAAGGAAGAAAGATTAACAAATTCAATCTGCCGTCAATATGTCTAAATAATTGAACAAGGAACTTTATCTCTCAAAAAGATAAGCTTTCAGCACGAATTCTCTTCCTGGGGCTTCATATACCCATTTAACTACACAATGAACATCCAAACAAAGTACAAAGAAAATGAAAAACTAGATAAAATATATTTTTTTGATAACCGACAAAATCCAAAGGACCAACTAGCACACGGTTCAAAATCTGATGCATACTGAGCTCACCCTTCTCCACTTAAAAACCTGGTGTTTTCCTAATAGCAGAACTCAAACTCTTGAGGTGCGCCTCATTGACAGTTTGACACATCAAGAGATGTGCTCCTTACCACTGAACAAAAGCCCAGGAGTAGATGAAATACTAAATAACGCGACAATAATATAGCTCAATAGTTTTAAAAGAGAAAAAAAACAAGAAGGTTCATGAGCCTTAAAGCAGTGAAATGGATGCTACGATGTGAAGTGCACAAGTTACAGAAAATTATATCATACCAACATATATGAATTTATTACAAAATACAAATTACGATTAAAATAACAAAATTTAGCATCCAATATACAATAATTTTGATACTAATCTAACTCTTTAAAGTTTAGATTCAAGGAACTGATTGATCCTTGTTGGGATAACTTTGCACATCATGTGTGAAGCGCACACTTTTCTTAATGGGTACTGTTAGAAGCAAACACCTCTATAAAGCACATGTCTTCACCCATGAAGCGATAATCCCTTCTTTTGCATCGCTTTGAGTGACAACACAACGACTTTTAATAGCTAGCTTATCCTCACATAGAAGAAGTAATTGCATATACATGTAGACTTGAACCAATTTAATAAACCCTAACTCATTCAAGAAACGATATTAAATATGGAATTTTATGAATTTGAAAGGAATTGTATGATTTGTTACCTTTCTAGTTAAGGTATGAAGTCATCAAAGAATAAAGCAGCTATGATTGGATTGTTTAATAAATGGCTTGCATTGTTTACTGAAGTCTACAAGTCAAGGGACACCTGCCTAGATCTCCTTATATGTGGACCCGAGGTAACACGATGGGAGCACTTTGGTTTAAAGCGAAGCTACCTTTATGAGCTTTATGCTACATGTGTTGATTAGTAGAGAATTTGTCAGTCCTTCATCATTTTATTAAGTTTAGAGACCTCTGTGAACCTTTTTGTAAAGGTCAAGTTATATTAATAGACTACCAAGATGATATAAGAAATACAAGAAACACAAAAACTCCAACCATAAAAGTATCAAGAGACCCATTCTAAAAAACTTAAGAAGTCCATGTACTGATCCAGATTATCTAGCATATTCTTACCACACCAATAATATAAATAATGCAAACAAGTATTCTAAATTTTAGAAATGTGCATACTTTTTCTTCAAAGCAAGCCTTGTTCCTTTCCAGACATAAAGTCCAGAAAATGCATATTAGAGTTGTTCCAAATCTGCTTCAAGTTTTTAGTCATCCTTTCACTTTGACAGCATTCCAGTAAACTCCTGATCTTCAGAGGCGTTACCAATGAAACACCAGTCACATTAAGAAGCAGCTCCTAACATTCTCAGGATACTCTACAGTGCAATTGTTGAAGTGTGTAACCATCACATCTAAAAAGTTAAGCTGTTAGAGACAGCACACTTTTATTATTTAATTATATTCTCAACATGCACCTCACATGCGGGCCTGATACTTTTACATGAACCAAGCACGTGAAAATCTTTTTGATATGGGTGACGATGAGATTGAATCTCATCACCTATGCCTACTTTGATACTATGTTGAAGTGTGAGACCATCTCATCTAAAAGCTTAAAGTTTAAGCTGTTAGAAAGAGTACACTTTTATTATTTAATTATATTCTCAGCAGCAATTAAAAATGTTCCACTGATTCCTGATTCTCTTCAGGTATTTAGCATTTACTACTAAAACAAAACCTTGTTCTGTAAATTATTCTGAGTTAGACAAGCATCCCTAGTGACAATCCATCCACAACAAGCTACCTTGACATAGCTTTAGTTTTCCATATAGTGTCAAGTAGAGACCCCCTGACCTACAAGCTTTAGCAGCAGTTTGTAGCAATTTTTGACATACAACATTCTGTCCTTGCTATTCACCCAGAACAAACAATTCACCTTATTCTGAATAATTGAGATTGACTCCAGTTGATAAGTTAGACAAAAAAACTCCAGCTCCCAGTCATTTAGATTCCTCTAGAATTCTAATTGTCAGCCTGAGGTTGTGTGAAAATCAGCTACATAGCCTCCTTAAGCACAAAGCATCTAAATAGGATTGGAAATCTGCTTCTCCAACTCCCCCTTCCCTGCTCATCTATGTAGAACTTTGCCTCCAACCATCCATCTTTAGATAAATATCATCTATAAGCCTTTTCAAATTTCTTTACTACCCCTAATGTATCTCCACGACCATTTAAATAGCAAGCTTTTGATATGAAATTTCAAATTCCTCACTCCCAAGCTGAAAGCCACTTGACCGTAATGATGAAAGGGAAGAGGCTGAAAGCCACTTTACTGTGACCTTCTTTCTTATCATTTTTTAGCACTAGCCACCTTAATAAATGGATCTTCCTTTTATCAGCATTATCATCCCATCAAAACTAATGTATAATAGAATTCTTCTTATATAATGTTGTAGACACAGAAAACAGAGACATCGTATATGTTAGTATTCCATCAAGCACACTACTAATTAGGAAAAGTCTTCTCCAAAAGACAGATATCATTTCTTCTAAGGGGTTAATTTATCTGTACATCTAAAAAAAATTCTGAAACAAATTATTTGTTTATCTATCAGTTACTCATGGACAAATATTTTTGTCTTTTTTCTTCATCCCTATGAAAAATAAACTGTAGGAAACTTGTTCATTTCACACCCCAGGATATCAGCTAATTCTTCAAATGCAACATTCTGCACTAATGCTAAATATACTGCTTGCAATGCTGGACTTTTTCTGCCTCACAAAAAAGTAAAGTATCATTTGCATATAGAAAGTGTAAGTACCATCTCTTCCTCTCCATTCTTGCCAATGCATAGGCCCTTAAACCATCCCAAACTCTCTGCCTTTTTGAATGTTAAGCTTGGACTACCCTGCCTGAAACCCCTTCCAGACTTGAAGAAACCTTAAGGATCATCATCTATCAATATGAAAAATCTGACTGGGGAAATGCAGAATCTGACCCACTCTGTCCACTTATCACCAAAAATTTGTTAGCCTAACACATCTAGCAAACAAGACCAACTAACATGGTCATATGCTTTGGGCGCAGTTGTGAGGAAATTATACTAGTTAATTAACAAGGTTATGCTCTTTGTTCTAGCTAAACTTTAAAGCTTGAATTGAGATTGCTCATTGTTTCTGCTCTCACAAAGTTTCCACCAATATATAGATATACAAAAAAATATTGTGAAATAAACTACAAACCACCACCACATATTGTAATCATTTTCACCAACGCAAACAAAAATAAAAAGCATAGAAGCTAAGTAAAAGATAATGATAATGTAAAACCTTATCTCATTAAAAAATCAAAAAAGTTTCAGTAAAAAGCTGAAATTCTTTACTAACCTGAGGAAGTGCTTTAACACAACTTCTATATGTGTAGAGCACGGAACCCATTTCCTTCCCCTCTTGTATAAGTGTGTTCTGCAAACAATTTCAGCATCACGTCAAAGAAAAGGAATGCAATTTCAGCAGCAGAATACTGATACAATTTCTTAACACATACCAGCTGGTTAATAGCTTTAGTATCTTCTGATAAGGACAACCTATATGCAGCCACATCACTGTACTCTGCCAAATTCATTTTGAAACGTTAAAAAAAAACACTTTTCAAGTAGTTAAGATAATACTTGAGGCAGTTTGATTTCATCTCTAGAAATTCCAGAAATAATAATAATACTGTTGAATACAATCTTATTCATCAAAAATAAATATTGAAGGCAAATTCATTTAGGCTTGCAAACAGAAAGGAAGATCAAGCAAATTATTGAATTACTAACTACAATAACAAATGGGAGAAAAAAAAAATACTTTTTTTAGAACTGAAAACCTAAAAGGAAGTGTTACCGATTGGACTAATAGTTGCACCTCCTTCAGCTGAAACCCAAAACCCTGGGCCTTGTACTTCTGGTTGATCATCCTGAAATTATAACGACAAATGAAGAAATTCACCAATTAGGAAAACATGCTTACTGAAAACAATTGAATTTTCAAAACACTGTTACCTCTAGAGAAAATGTGGATAGTGCAGCTATGGCTTCTTCAATCGGAACCGCCATTTGAGGTGAGAGGCAAGTATTTTTCTTGTATCTTGGGGAAGAGACTCCAAAAATTTACCACATCTCTCTCTCTCTGCTTTGGATCTGGCAGGAGAATTACGTCTACTAAAGAAGTAGAAACGATAGTATCTCGTGCTTTCACTTTTACTAGACCTTATTTTAAAATTATCGCCGAAATTTGATATCACAAAATTTATAAAATATGTACTTAAATTTATTTGATATTAAAATTAAAACACTATGTTGTCTAACATATAAAATTACGTTGTAATAAATATTAATAATATAAAAGAAAATGATAATTATAACATCTTATCATTTTTAATTTAATTTTATAATTTATCATTTTACCTCTGGAAAGTGTTACTATTAGATATTTTGAAAAATTAAATGAACATAAACATGATATATTTAGTTTTCTAATAAATAAATACTCCCTCCGTCCGGAATTGTTTGTCATGTTGCGTTTATCGAAAATCAATTTGACAAATTTTCAATGGTAAATTGGCTCATATTTATTCGATATTTTAAACAAAAAAATTAAATATTCTTAAACTATATGAAATGTACTATAAATTACAATTTTTTGCATATTAATATGATGAAAAAATACATCTTAAAATGTTAATCAAAGTTTTAATAGTTTGACTCTAAAAATAGAAACCATGACAAACAATACCGAACGGAGGGAGTAGTCTTTATTTTTACTAACAAATACTTATAACAATTAACTTTACAGAGACATAAACAACAAAATTAAACACATGTACTCGAAAATAATAAATAATATCATAAGCATAAAGTTGTGACTGTAAAAAATAATCGGGATCTATAACAGTAGAATGAAAAAGAAAGGGAAAAACTGAACCCACTAAATACACAATGTTCCTTTAAGGAAATTATTCTCCTCTAATATTCAAAATTTAAAGGAATAGATCCCCTAAGGATGGAACAATTCTATTCACAAGCGTATTGATACAAATACAATTGTGTCAGTGAGTCATTCAATTGGAGCAAAGTACACGAATATTCAATTGTGCAAAAGAAGAAGAAGAAGTTCAGAATTTTCGTTATTCTAAAATGAGAGGAAATCCCTTTATTTATAGACAAAAGAAGTAGAGTGAAAAAATGCTTGTTGTGTCTTATTGAATATGTCACTCTTTGAAAAAGTTACAATCCATCAGAAAGGTCATAACCTTTTATAAAAGTCATAATTTTTTATAAAAGTCGCAACTTTTCATAAAAGTCACATCTTTCTATAAAAGGAAAATGATATTTTTGGAAATAAATTTAAAAGAAAATGCTTGCTTGTGGTGGCACCACGTAGGCGGCCCTATGGTTCTCTTTTATATAAGTATATGATAGATTCTTGTTTTTGGTTGTCAGTGTTGACATTAAAAAAAAATATTATGTTTTGTTCTTAATATTAAATACTTATTTCTTAAAATATTTATTTTTCAATCATTTATCAAGACATTCTTTAACAAAAGATAATTTGGTAAAATACATACGTCAATAATTATGTGTGACAAGTAAAAGTGAACATAAAAGGTAAAAGCTAACCATGGATGAACTTTTTTTTACATATTGATTGGTAAATAGTGATACTTTCAAATATAAAGTAATTAGTTTACTATGAATAAAATTATGTTTTTCTATATAAGAAAAATAAAAATCATTAAATATGTATACATTGACTATACAATATTGTATATTTGAGATGTTCACTAACTATGCATTTTGATTGATTAAAAAATTTGAAAATATTTCAACTATAGAGGAAGTATAAACTAATTATTCGATTCTGATTAACTCAAAATCACCTCTAAACAGTCACTAATTAATTATATATACCAATAAATAATAAAGGAGGAGGAAAACAAAGAAAAAGACTCATAAGATGAAGGAGGAGGACGACAACAAATAAAAAAAATGAAGAAGACGGAGGCGGAGGACGACAACAAGAAAAAGGCGCATAAGAAGAAGGATCATTTTGGATAATATTATTAATTAAGCTAAAAAATGAGAGAGTAAAATTCATGGATTGATATTTACATAATTGTCATTTATAATATTTTATTATTATTATTATTAATATCATCGTTTATGTAAATATTAACGTAATAACATATTTAGGATTTATCTACTATAAAATATTGTATTATAGTCATAACAAAACCAGTGATAATAGTGTCATATTAGCAATACCTGAATAAGCTTATCCAGAAAGTGGAATGTTTATTATTAAAGCATCGTATAATAATATTTTATATAATTTACTTAAGAGTTAATTATATTAATTTTCTATTATTTTTTAAGTTATAATTTGTGAATCTCGTATATATCACTTTACTTTTGAATACATTAGCAGACATCTAAATACATATGGAAGGGATGTAATTCGATAGGAGAGATGTATACGAAAAGGAATAGAACATTTGAAAACATAGAAGAGGTATATATTAAAGAACAAATAGGATATCTAGATACATAAGGAGAAATATATCAGAAAGGAAAAAAAAAAGTATATCTGAGTGGAAAGAGACGTATCAAAATAAAAGATATATATCATCCGAATGCTTTTTGATATACATCAAACACACACACACAAAAAAAAGTAAATAAAAAATCTTACTTGTTTTTTCAAAATTAAAAAGTAAAAGTATATTATACCAAACGGTAGGTTTCTCTTCAGCTAAAAGGAATCTCAATGGAGATAGTCTTCAAAGGGAAGACAACGTGCTGCCTCTATTTTGATTAAAATAAAAACTTTTGAATTATGACTTCCCCACCACTAAATAATACATGTATTAATAAATTTTTATCAAATTTTTTTATTCACAAAAATCTATTTTGAAAAACGACATTCTCAATAAAAAGTTAATATATTAAAAGATTATTTAACTATGAAAATTTATTAAACTTCATTGTATGTCAAATCAACCTATCGTATCGACGAGATGCAACAAGAAGAAAATTAACAGACTATAAAAAAGAATTTCTTCTCATTTACGCTTGTCTCAATCATGGGCGTTGTCACGAGACCCGCCCTCCGGGATAGAAAAAGAAAAAAATCCTAAGTGGCTTCTTGTTTGGGGTATCTGAACCGTCACTCAACTTAAAGCTTTTATTTAAAAAGCTCACTCAACATATTTTTTATTAAATAGATTAAACAAGACATGATAAATTATCAAAAAACACATTATGTTTTTTTTTTCTAATTTATTATTAATATGAATTTTACACCCAAAATTTATTTATTTTTAATTTGTAACTGGAAACAGAGAACTAGATCATTGATAAACAGGATAAAATGGCTTTTTAAAAAATTAATTATTTAAGGGTTCATGTTTATATGGCCTAAAAAATAATTTATTTTGTTATATTAAATAGATTTAATAATAAATATAGTTAAATGATTTTTGTAGATAAATGTATTAAGTTTAATGATACTATTGATATAAGAAATCTCAATTATCTAGCAAATATGAATTTTTGCTACAAGAGATCTTAATCATCTCATTATGATCTATATTGTAATATTTTGTCCAATTTATGCTATTTGATAAGTTATATTAACTTTTCATAATGCATCACACTTTTCAAATTCATATTTATTATAAATATTTGTATTTTGAGTGTTGTGACTTTCCGGCACATCCATTTTCATTATATATAATGTTTATTTTATTTTTTGAGACTTAATAAGTTATGAATAATTCTTCAATGAGATTAAATAATTTAGGTTAACAAAAAAAGTAAAAAATTACCATTGATAATCGTCTCAAATTATTTTAATGGTATTGATAAAGAACGAGGTGAAAGTTACCATTAATGATTGTCTTAAATTGTTCACAAGAAATCATCAAGTTGTCAAACACGAGAGAATTCTTTAACCATTGAATTTAAAACGGTTAACGCAAAAGTAAAGAAATATCAATATATCACCTTATTTAGATACTAAATTGCTCTAAGTCTTGATAGTAATATCTTTGTAAAATATACAACTCCACCTTAGAAACTAATCTAAACAGGTATACGAGCTTCTACGAGAATATCAAAATTTTGAAAAGATGACACACTTTCACTATAAAGGAAGAGGAGTATAAGCTGTCACGGATCATCATTTGGACCCTACAAACATCACAAATCCTGCAATCAAACTATGCAAAGTGGTACAACAAAAAATAGTATTAATGCAACAACACATACTTGCGATATCATGTAAACAATCAAAAGAATCATACAACTTGAAGCTATACAACCCCAATTCTCTAACCATAGCCTTTACTACCAAGTATTACCATGGTTGAGCTTACCCCAAGCCTTCCTAACTCCTTCCGCCGTCAACTCTATCATTGAAATTCAAATCACCCTCTTATCCGATCACAATCTAACTTTCTATCATATAAAGACTTTTCAAAATCGCTCACCCTATCAACACCAAAATTACCCTACTGATTCAAATCCATCAAGTAACTCTATCAATCGATATATCACCTCTTCTATGATCCCCTGCCAATACCCTAACCATTAGCCCTTAGTCCATATGGTGGACTACTTGTAGAATTCGTATTTATTGCTCTTGATTTGACCCAATACATAATTCTAACACATCCCTCGAGTAACTCAAACAACCTAAGTATCCCTTCAAATATCATTTATGACACAAGAATTCCAGCATTAACCACACTACTTGAGACATTCATAGATCAACATGTGATGACTAAATAAATTCGACCCACTCATGAAACTCACACACAAAGAAAATCAAACATGTACCAAGAGTGGTATTCGAGTCAATCAATGTAGAAAATTATATCAAGAGTGATACCCAAGTCAACCTATAATATGTACCAGACATGGTATTCATGTCAATCGATAATATGTATCAAGCGTGATATCCAAGCCAATCGTGAATCACAACATCACATATGATCTAATATACTCTTGTATTTATATGAGTTTGTATTCTAAACCCTTTTATTTAATCTTTTGCCAACTGAAACCCGAAGATATTGAAACTTCGTTTCTTAAATCTTTTTTCATATGGTCAATGATGCGTGTAATACATTAACTACACGTCAAATTCTGTCATTTTTAACGGCTAACATAGAAAATAAAATAATAAAATTAAATTAAACCTCCAAAATTTTATTTGAAAAAACATTTTCTCTTCTAAATTTTCCAAATTTCTATTTTTCCTTTTCTTCCCTTCTTTGTAATTTTGGACCAATTTTAACTTTTTAACTTTTTATAATTTGTTCATTTAATGATAGGATTTTGTGTTCTTAAAATAGGATCAATGAAATTTGAAAATAAATTGAAACAACATATTAAGGTGGGAGTGGGGGATAAGTTCTTGTCATATGAATATTTGCCTAAATCGATGTGATTGATGCTGTTCGGCTCCGACAATGTTTAGTACTCTCTCTGTCTCTAATTACTTGTTTACTTTTGAATTGACACATCTATTAAGAAAATAATTATTGATGTAGGGTGTGTTTGGTATGAAGGAAAATGTTTTCCATGGAAAATGTTTCCTAGAAAATGTTTTCTTGGAAAACAAGTAGATTTTAGACTTATTTTCTCATGTTTGGTTGGTGAGTAGAAAATATTTTCCATAAATGATTTTTAGTGTTTGATTTATGAATAAAAAATATTTTTTGAGAAACATCTTTTATTTTTACTAGAGTAGAAAATAATTTATGAAATTGAAAATATTTTTT
>NC_028647.1:7448433-7461695 GCF_001406875.1 Solanum pennellii
GTGGTGGGTGGGTGGGGTGAGGGGTCAGGATCGGATGAAAAATAAAATTTTGAAATTGAAAGTATCTTAAAAATTGATGTTTTTGCCCAAAAAAAATATAATTTGAAGTTGGAGAAGAGTTTTGGAAAACGTTTTCCTTAATTTTTGAAGGGAAGTCATTTTTCTTAATTTTGAGGAAAATGAGTTGATTTGGAAAATATTTTCTAAGACTTTTGTCCCAACCAAAATGAGAAAATTGGAAACATTTTCCAGAAAATATTTTCCTTCATACCAAACACACCTGTAATGACTTTACTATTTTACCCTAGTAATTATGAAGTGGATCAATTAAAAACTTAAGATTTTCAAGAAGTTTTATTTTTTAAAAAATAATTAATTGAGGGTATAATAGGTAAAAGTTTTTGTCATTTTTTGATTCGTCAAAATGAACAAGTAATTAGGTATAATTATAAAAGAAAAAGTGGACAAGTAAATGTAAATTGGTGGCGACGAGGTACTTGTTGAACAGTAAGATTGACAAGTTCAATATTTTTTTGGGAGGATCAGTAAGTGGAACTTGTATTTTGTGGAGACATTTTTGTAAAGTGATAAATAATGAATTTTCACTAGAAATGATGGGCCATTTGAAGAAGATGAAAAGCAACAAGAACAAAAAATGGGGAAATATTTTGGAGAGAGAGATTTGAAGAGTAAAAAAGCCCCCTAATTTTTTTACTTTTATTAATTTTGTAATAATGGTGAAGGAATTAATGGAGAAAAAGATTAACGTTAATTAGGTCAAAAATTGACATTTACTATCCTCTCTAAAGACCTCACTTTCCCTTAAAAATATGTGTATCACATGCATTTAATTTGAACAAAAATGTCCACATATAATGACAATCAAAAAAAGGAATTTTTGCTACTCAATTAATTCAGAATATAAACTCATACAAGTATATTATCAAACTATTTTGTCTATATATAGGGGTATGCATTCAATTTTTCAATTTGATTTTCTACTATTCGGTCTGAATTTTTGATTTTTAATTTTGAAAAAGTGCAACCCAATTTGAACCAAAATAAATATGATTTGATTTGATTTTTCTCTTTTTGATTTGGCTATTCGGTTATGCTAATAATTAGAAACATAACCAAAATTTTATATATATATATATATATATACACTTGTAAATGTACTTTTAATAATCACAAGTAAAACGTAAAACACAATACTTAAAAGTATATCAATCATAATGTCCAAACATAAAATATAAAGTAAAACAAAAAGTGACAAAAGTGGTTTATATATATAATTCGGTTTTTTCGGTTTAAATTTTTCTAAATCCAAAATCAAACCAGAAAATCAAACAAAGTAAATTATAAATCCAAAATCAAACAAAAAAAAAAGACAATCCAAATTAGAGTTCGGTTCGATTTGGTTTGTTTTCTCGGTTTAATCCAAATAATGTACACCCCTACTTATATATATCCATAATTATATTTGATTCTCACGAAGAAACTGTATTTTACAAAGACAATAGGTTATAAAGATGGGTTTCTGGTGTTTTTAGTGTCATTATGAATTTTTGATGATTATGTTCTATTTTTACTAAGAAGAGATGGAAAATAAGAGAACTTGAGAAGAACTTGCCAATAAAGATGTTGGTGGTCATGGCGAAGGTAGAAGCGATAGGTGCCCTCTTTTTCTTTTTTTTTTCAGGAAATGGAAAGAGGAGGGTAACAAAAGGAGATTGCTCGAATTGTAAATACCGACTCATATCTTTTTATTTTAAGATTATAAATTCGAATTACAAAGAAAGCAAAAATATATTAAACTTTCAAGAGGAATAAATAAAAGAAAAAAAATGAAAGACAAAGGGGTGTTTATGCTTTTCCATTTAATTTTTTACTTTCTCTTCTCATTTTTTAAAGCTTCTTTGATTTTAGTTGTATTTAAAATAAAAATTATCGATCCACGCTCTGATTCTCATTGACTTTATCCAACTTTGCATCTTAATGCTATTATATATTTGGTTAATGATTAAAGGAGTTTTAAAAAAAATTTAATTAAATGAAGTATTTAATTAGTAAAATCGTGAGTAGAAGAGTTCAATGACAATTTAAGTCAAGCATAGAGATTTTTTTCTGTCACTTCATCTATAATTGAATATAAAAAGAGTAATCACATTTTTTTAATTTCTTGAAGGATGAAAATTATTGATAATAACATGGTACATAATTATAGGGGTTACTTTTTAAAATTATTTCTTTTGTTTTTATTTTTCTATAATTTATAAACCAGAAATCATAACAAGAGATTTTTTCCTTTTAACATTCATATAATAAAAATAACTCAAGCGTATTATATATAATAATATAAATGATTTTTAAAGCTATACACTCATTAACATGGAATACACGTGTAAAGGTTATGTCAAGAAATTAAAAATAAAAAAGTAGTATGAACTTTGCAATAGTACAATAGTTTTTGATGGAAAAAAAGTATAAATCCGAATAATTTCTCCAGATAAAAAAAAATAAATTCCCTTTATACATATTAAAAGATGATCATCATGCAATTGGCTATGAGGGTTAATCCAAGAAATATCATCCACAAATTGCTTATCAATGATCTTAAACCCTTTGATCCACTGCAAAAGAGCTTGCGATTATGGTATGTACATACTGGTTTCTTCCTGCAATTTCAACAAATCATAGTTTAACTTTCTTCTATTTTCACACTTTGTTTGATTTAAATGGTATCTAAACTTGTTTTCACACAATAGTTTTTATGAAAATTAAATTTGAACTTTTGAAAACATGTATCTTCTTATAACTATGAACAAATAAAAGTACCATCAAAGATTTGTAGTGATATGGTAATTAGTGAGGTTCAATGAACGAGTTGAATTCAAGTTCGACCGATCAAAATGAACTGACTTAATAAATGAATGAGTCATTCATCTGTCCAAATGTCACTTTGATAGAAATGAATTAAGCTTAAATGAGCTAAAACATGGGTCATAATTTAACATGTCCAATTCATACGAAGTATTAAATGTTCAATTTATTCATTTATAATTTTTTTAAAGTATCCAACATTTCTGACTATAATTAATATATAAAATGAAGAAGTATATCTCACCAAATTTCATCGACTTGACTTACATATCAATCTAACTTTCTTCGGCTCAAATGAGCTGAGTTGATAAATGTATGGATCAATAGCTCGTTCTAATTTACTTTCACTATCTCTAGCAATAATTATTTATTCATCCTTAACTAGATATTTCAAAATGTATTTTAAATATTAATCCAATCATCTTTACCTCTTTTAGAAAAGAATATTTCATTATTGACATAATACGTAAACATGATCCTTAACTTGATTTCGACGAACAATTATGTCCGCCAACTTTAAATGTTCACAAATAAGCATTTAAACTTGTATAAAATTAATCGAGTAGACACAAGTTCCCTACATGACAGAATAACGTATAGGACACAAAATTGTCATGTAGGCCGAATGTGTCTATTTGCTCAATTTAGTACAACTTTAAGTGTCTACTTATACACGCTCAAAGTTAAAGGTCATAATTGTCAACTGACGTAATGTTTATGCTTTATTATTTCAAGATATTCACCTAAATGAATTGAAAAGCCAAAAGTTATTGTAACATACCTTGAAGAGCAAAAGGTAACAACATAATCAGTGCCAGAGCATGTAAAAATGCTAGTTGGATCATCATAGGCATAACTATAAGCAGTTGGACAATCTTCTTTGAATTTTTTTGAATAAAAAGTAGGTTGACAAGTTGATGGATTTCCATAATTACCCCTACAACAATATTCATCAGTATTAAACACATCACAAGCACTTCTGCATCCAATTACTTTTCCATTATTCTTAACTGCAAGTTCAGAAGGGCAATTTTGTCTTAAATCTCCGTTACAACCAGCAACACTGCAATTCCCTTTACCATTTAAAGGGGTAACACTTATAGGGACATTGAATCCATCCACAAGGCTAACATCGTAAAAATCAAGATTAGCAAGGGTAAATTCGGCAAGGGAAGCTGGAGTTTTTCCGGTGCCCGTACACTTGAGAGATGGACCGCAATCACCGGTTAAGCATGAACCGTTGCCGTTTTTGTCGAAATTGCATCCTGTTCTTCCCCAAATTCTGCCGGAAAAACTAACCGGTGCTGTGAAAACCATGGATTGGCCTGATTTTAGAATAAATCCGCCGCCGTTGAAGTTGTCGCCGGGGAAAACGCCCGGCCAAATTGTCTCTTTGCAGCTGTTTACTATGGTGAAAGTTCTTGCAGATTCGGAGAATTTTACGCCTGTCATACAAATTGAGTGTAAGTTGTTAAAGGAGTTAGGGGAGGATCGGAGGAGATATAAATTCGATAATTTTAGCGCAAGTCAAGATTTTGATTATGTTTTATCGTAAAATTTGAAAAATAAAACTTGGTGTGAATCGATTAGGCGATATCGATCAACGGCACGCAATGTCTTAATTTATATGATATTTTTCATTTTCAAAAATTAAATAGTTTAAGTTTGATCGAAAATTTACGCTTAGAATCATCAATTTTTTTTTATAAACTACGTAAAAAGTGTTATAAGTGATAATAATGACAATTCTAAATAATTAAAAGATGAATGAAAAATTTATTTAGATAAACTTGTTTGAATCTCGAAATTCTATAAGAGTCACATAAATTAAAACGAAAAATATTTTTTGTGGTTTTATAAAAAAGTATAATCTATCGTTATGTTTGGTTATAAATACAAATTGAATTTTTTTTTTTAAAAAAAACTTTTTGTGAGTTATGTGAAGTGAAAAAATGATAGCACATTTTTGTTATTTTTCAAATTTTTAAAAATTTTAATTTTATGAAGTTTAATTCTAAGAAAAATTAAAAAATTTCATATGGCCAAACTACTCCTAACCAAATACATAAAATGAATTGTGATTCAAAATTTACAAATTAAAATTTCACTCGTTTATGTAGAGTGATCTTGTTTTTTTTTGTTATAAAAATTGAAAAATTATGAGAATGCACGTATAATTATAATAGAGTCATGGTTGCATTGCATATAATCATAATTTCTTTGGGTTAATATAAGTTTTGGGATACTAATAAAACAAAGTAATTATTTAGAAATTAAAATAATTTATAAAGTAGAATGCAAGTATCAAATAGTGAAGTTCTTTATAAACTACCTCATTCCTTTACAAAGAAAAAAGATGCACATTTCTTTAACTAAAAAAGAATTGTGTGTGACAAGATGGTTTATAAAGTGCAACCTATTCGTATTTAGCCTTTGATTTTTCAATATTTGAATTTGATAAAAAGTAGTCCCTCCTTTTAAAGAAGAATGGTTTTTTTTTGTAATAACTTTTCACGTGACATGTTTAAGATCACAAGATTGAAGGGTAGTTTTATACATTTGACATAACTTTAATTTAGGACCACATGATTTAAAATCTTCTTTATTTTCTTAAATTCCGTTTTAAATCAAACTAAATCATTTTTTGTAAAACGGAGTGAGTACTTACCATGATGTTTAGAAAAGTTATTGGTCGTATAATTATTTTATATATAAAAGAAATTGTCTTTTTCCTACATATAAGGTAGTATAATTTTTTTGTGAAATGATTTAATTGCGATAAAATAAAGTGCTTAAACTGCTGTTTTCTCTATCTTAATTCATTTGATAAAGTTTAACTAAATACGGAGTTTAATACAAGATTATAAAAGAGTGAATGGACTATTTGTCAAATAAATAAGACTAAACGATGAAAAAAGATTGATAGTGTCATTAAATATTTATTAAACGGGTCTGATATACCCCTTAACTTTGTCATTTGGAGCTGATATACCCTTCGTTATAAAAGTGGCTCATTTATGCCCTTACCGTTATACAAACGGCTCACATATACCCTGCCGTTACAAAATGACTCACATATACCCTTCATTTAACGGAAGTTAAAAAATTAGTTTTAAATTTATATTTATTACTTCTAATTTTAAAAATAATTTATTTAGGGGTATATTTGATTCTTCTATCAAAGTTCAAAGTATATTTTAATTTTTCTCATACATAAATTATTTTTTGGCTTCTTTTATTATAATTATTTGAGTTTCTTATTCTTATTTTGTTTTTTTCTTATATTCCTTAGTTTAAAGAAAAAAAATTAAACTATTTTTTTTTTGTGTGTATTGTAATTTAATTTCGTATTCGAAGAAAAAATTTGGTCATCTACAATAAGTTTTACAAGAATATTAGTGAAACATAAATAAATTTGATTATCAAAATAATAATTATAAATTAGTCATTGAAACAAAAAAAATATGTTTGACGAGGATTAAATTTACTCATATAGGATTATATTTTTTAGAAAAAAATAATAAAAATTTAGATTAAAATTTTTATTTTTTTCATTTCCGTTAGAGGAAAAGGGTATATGTGAGCCATTTGTTTACAAGTAGGGGTATATATGAGCCATTTTCATAACAAGGGGTATATCAGCTCTAAATGACAAAGTTGAAGGGTATATCAGACCCTTTTCCCTTTATTAAATAAAGAAGACGCAATATACAAATGTGCCTTAAACTTGTTTTTAGCCCCAATTTTAGGTGTGTTGTGCACAAGCAAATACATAAACTTATATAAAATTGAACAAAATAAACACAAGCATCCTACGTAACATAATACATGTCAGAACGCTACACAAGATACAAATTTTCATATAAATTGGAAGACGGAGTAAATAGAAGCATGGAAACAGTAATTCCTACCTGATAAAAGAAACAAACTGAGCAAAACTCTTTGAAGAAGAACTAGATTTGATGTCATCATCCTTAATTTCTTTTTGGTAAATTTTGTTAGTTTTGGAAATTATATAATAGTGGGTGAATGAATAAATAAGGTTACATTGAAGGAATGTGTATGAAAAGAGGCAACCCATGCTGAAGTTAAAAAATAAAATTAAAAAAAAAAAATACCTTTTTCAAGTTTATTATTGGAAGATTAATGAGATTCCATTCCATTCTTCAACATATGGGAAGTAGTCACCATTCATCAAATGCTTACTCTTGCATCAAGTTAATGGACCATAATGTAATTATTCCTTTTAGAATTTGGCTTAATTATTAAATTGTTATTTAGTTTTGTTGGAGCAGCATTTTGGTTTTAATAATATTAAAGGGCATTATATGTAAGCATATTTTTTTAATTTTTTCACTCAGTGTTCGAAGTTCATATTAGAGCTCCGACCAAGTTCGAATCGCGTAGAGTTCATTTGAGGATGACTCTCCTAATAGAACTTTCTCCATATAAAAGGCTTGAACCTGAGATCTCTAATTAAGAGTAAAGTACTCCCACCAATGCACCATTACCATGTTGATGACTAGTGTGCTACTGCTTTTCTGCATCTCTTGGTAGCAATTCTTTGCTGCAATACTTCTTGTGATCATTCACATAAGTTGGTGGCCATAATTTTCCCTAACCTTTAATACTTTATTTGTCTATTTTTTCTATTTCATTATTTGTTACAACTCAGGTAATTTTTATGATATTTATTTATGGGCAAAAGACATAAATTACATATTTTTAAGGTAAAACTATCGTTTGTCCCTTATAAGTAAATTATAGAAATTTTTTAAATTGATACAATAATATAAGCATCGATACATTAATCTGATGCACCAGATACATTAATCATTAAGTAAGATACATTACATTTTATACATGATACACTTACATTTTATATATGATACACTAATTTGATGTACATTTCATACATGATACACTAATCTGATGGATGAGATACATTAATCTGATGTATGAGATACATTAATTTGAAGCGTTGATACATTAATCTAATGCGTGAAAATGAGGAATTTTAGAAATTTGTAAAACTAATAGAGAATAATGGTAATAAGAGAACTTAAATGTGTGGATTTCTGTCATTTTTCCTTTATTATTTATATTATATATTCTTCAGACTCATTAGAAGGAAAAAATTTCTTACTTACAAATAATGATGATCTTATATTATATTATGTACAAGAAAATATAGAAGAAAACAAGATGAGAAGGAACATATTGTGTTTATATATTCAAGTGTAGTGAAAGAGAAAATTGAGACGAAGAATAATATTTTAAGTCTATAATTAATTTACTATACAAAAGAGAGTAATTTTGTATTGAAGAAAAATGTTTTATTGGTGGAGCTTTAAACTCTTCAATTAATCTGGAGTTGTTTGAGTTGTACGATATCGTTAGATTATTGTATTCAGGAGAGGACAAGCCAAGAGTTATACTCCTCGATCGGTGTATATTATATCACAGACTTGAATATCCTTGATAAGAGCAACATATTTGCGCCTTAACCTAAATATATTTTGTTCATTTTTATTGTTCAATTTTCAACTATAATTGATCGTCTTAAGGGTATATATACAGCAACAAATTTAACACGATACAAAGATAAACTTTCAAGAAATAAAACATATATAGTTGAAACGATTCACATCAACGTTTTGTATGCTAGAAAACTTTTTCTCTAGTTTGACCTTCCTCAATCCTCGTAGCGTTATTGTACTTATCAAAGAGACTAGATACATATCTCTTTGATATCATGTAAATTCTGAAATTCATATAAATAGGGAGGGAAACGAGCGAGAGAGGAAAGAGACAAGTGAGAGAGTTAGTATATCACAGATAAATGTGATCACATTATATACATGTATTTGGGATATCAGATATATTCTAAGACATATTTTGAAATAGAGATACATTGGAAGAGATCTGGGCAAGAAATAGAGAGAGACGAGCGACAGAGGAGAGAAACGAGCGACATTAGAGAAAGACGAATGAGAGAGTTAGTATATCCCAAATACATGTGAATCATGCTTGGATACATGCATCTTAAACAAATTACACCTAGTTTGATCCATACATATTTGAGATATATGTATCTATGAGTGTGTCAGGTACATGTATCTAACGAGATAAATATGGTATAGAAAAATAATTTCGAAAACTAAAGTCAAAACACGTAATCAGACCCTAAACTAGTGATATATATATATCATGATTCATTTTTTATTTTCATTCTACAGTAGATTGATGGGAAACTAGATAAATGTTCATTGAGTTTTTTTAAATCCAAAATAACTCAATTATTATTAAACTGGATATTTTTACCAATTTAATATATGCATGTCATTTATTTAAATTTATTATTCATTTACTTAATCTTAATTAATTAACATGTATTTTACTTTTTTAAATTACATAATAATGACAATTGAATTTATTTAGTGTAAATATTGGTGCGGATAAATTTTTTCCCTGAAGTACAATTCACTCTCTTTGCCTTTGATCCTCTTTCTTCCGATTATTAATGACTTCTTCTCTCTTCCGATTATAGAAATTGAGGTGCCATAAATATAAATCTCAAGTGATAATATATAAAAAAGACTTAAAATATGAAGAGAATTTCATATCTAACTTTTGAAATTGTTTAGATGAAATTTGAATTGGTTGAGATTGAAAAAAATCAATTTGCAAGGTATACAATATCTATACACAAATATATAATATTAATACATTATATAACATGTTGATACCTTATATATACATACGATACATTATATATACATATGACCATTTGTTGAAAATAATTAGTGTTGCCTGTATCGCTAATTATAAAACATTTTTTTTTAAGGTAAATGAAAATTTTGACTATATTTAGTGCGAATAAATCGTAGTATCCATCACTTGCTTAGAGTGACACTGAATGAAAATTGCGTTGCAGTAAACGTGTATTTAAAGTCAAATTTCAAGCTATATATGAGTACATTCTTTTAAGGAAATTAATCGGTTAAGCAAATTTATACTATTTAATTATTTATTATAGCTATAATTTGTTATAATTTCCACTTGCAACTGACATTATACATTAATTATGTGGGCTGACTTCGAGTTTGTACAATTAGTTACGTTTGTATATGAATAATTCGCTAGAATATACAAATACATATATATTATATAAAACTACCTAATTGATATACATATACAATTCACCTCTCTTCCTCTCTTTTCTCTCTCTCGCTCTCGTCTGTCCTCCCTCTCCCAATCTAGCTTGCCATATATACAATTGCATAGGTATAATATATAACGATCTAATCGATATACATAATATAATTCACCTCTCTCCCACTCTTTTCCCTCTCTCGCTCACCTCTGTTGCTCGCCTCTCTCCTCCTCTTTCAATCTCGATTGCCATATATACAAATACATATGTACAATATACAATTATCTAACCGATATACATATACAATTAACCTCTCTCCCACTCTTTGTCCTTTCTCGCTCACTTCTCTCCTCTCTCTTCAGTCTTGCTCGCCCTTCTCCTTCTTATAACATGGATCTACGAATTGTAATTATCAGACGATAACTATGAAGAGTAATTAGATAATTTTTGAGTGGCTATATATGTAATTTTTTTAAAAAAATGGACACTCAAATTAAAGAGATTATGAAATTATTCTATTTTATTTTATATATTTAATAAAATCACTTTAACATATGCGTTATATCTTAAAAATCATTATGATCAGATTGTGAACTAGTTAAGATTCGCCGAAAACCCTTATTGATTTTTTAACTCCTAATTAATTTATAATATTTTTCACATGGGATCCAATGTAGACATATTAGCAAAAGATTATATTATGTTCTCTTCTGTCATATAGCCTTTGTTTGATTTTATCAGAAATAATCTTACTAAACCATAAAGATACCAAAATAAAATCTATGTATATCTGTTATTTTTTAAGTTTTACTTGTAACTTGTAAAAATATAATATAGAATATATTATTATATCAATAGGACAATAAGATTTTCTTTTTTTTTTTTGCAAAATTTGTAGTCTATATCTTCAAAATTTGGGATATATTTAGGTTGGGTTAGGTTCGTGTTTTTCAAATATCAGACTAAATTAATTATTTAGATATACTCTAATTTATAATATTACATATCTTACTTATTTCGGTGGGCTCAAATACATCTAGATACATGTATATATCGTAATCAAGTGAACTTCATGTATTTGAGATACATAACAAATCTCGCTCGCTTCACCCTCCTTTTTCGCCACTCTCATATGTATGTGAGATACATAACTATCTCCCTCGCCTCTTTCCCAATTTCACGCACCTCTCTTCTTATTTTAGTATATATGGTAGCAAAAATACATGTATCTAAATGTATATTTCTCAATATATGACATGAAACTCTTAAATAATAGTAAGATACATGATTGTTTGAAAGTGTAGATGGAATCAGTATATATGATATACATGTATATCTAATAAGATAGTTTTCCCTAAATTGAACCAAACCAAATTAATAAAAGTCGGTCTTTTGAACTTTGAGTTTTCTCGAGCTTTTTTGACAAAGTATCCACAAAAATATATGATTAACTTGTAATTTAAATATTTCTTCAATCCTACAAAATACAACATCTAAGGTGTTCTGAAGAAAACAACACGTAAAAAATATAAGGTGAGTGATGACATAAAATATTTAATTAACAAATATTGAAATCACAAATTAAATATTATGAATTAATAAAAAATAATGAAAATGATCATAATCGAAAGATACTCAGTCATACTAAAAATATGTATTAATTACATGACTAAACATTTAAGAAAAATAAATAAATTTAAGCATGTATTTCAACTATCTAAACAATGCAAAACTAATTAAAAAATATCTGATATTATTGTCATTTCTAGTTTGAATTTAATTTTAGTTTTATTAGTATTGATTTGATTTTAATTTGACCTACTAACGTTTATGAATAAGGATTTATTGGATCATTCCAAATTTAGATTCAAATTTAAAATAATAATTATATAAAAAAAGAGTTTAAGAATCTTAATCACATCACAATCAATACTTTATGTATACAATATATTTTTAAAGATTGTTTACATGTAATGTTGGATTAATTTTGATTTGATTTTACCTTTTAATTTTTTTAATTATTTTTTGGCAATAAACAAACATTTTTATTTACCAAAATGGACTTTTGTAGTGATAGTGAATAATATAATTTGACCACTCCTAGGCCATATGTTTCCCCATTCAATCATTTGATTCTAGAGTATACTTGGATCACTAAATTCATTTAGAATAAACCGTAATTACAGCTTCATGTATCAAATCAATGATTAATTTAAAATATTTAAATTGTTTTTTCCGTTTATTGATTCATGTTAAGCCAATGAGAAAAATCCTTGTAGGTGGGTCCAAGATTAAAAAAAAAGGGAAAAGTATTTCAAAATTTCATTGGTACAAAATATCACAATAAATAATTTTCAAAAGTAAGCTTTCATTTCTATTAATTATATTAATTATATGTTATTATATATTATATATACGCATATATAATTAAATATTTTTATTAATAGAAAAATAAAATAAATTGACTTGACTTCATAATTTTCTTGAATAACTATTTGATAAATTTACTCATTGTACACTATCAATACATCCTTTTAAAAATGTATAATTATACTCTAAATAATTTTTTTAATTAAAAAACTTGCAAAACAATTGCTAATGACAAATGCTAAGTGAATTGGCGATATTACAATATTATGAACAAAAAAAAAAAAAAGAGAAAAGAGAAAAAAAGTATATGTATATTAAAATGTTTTCCTCTTTTTCCTTCTATAAAAAAATATTTCCGATAATTCTTTATATTCTAAAAAGAAAAACAATATAACGTTTCAATTAGAGGCTAATTATCATTTTAAATATTTTTAACTTTATTGACGGATTGTGCTGTCGAATTAAAAGATGTATAAAGTTTTGATCTTTTGTCCTTTTTCTTTTGTGTTTATTTTGCAATTTGTAGGTGATTGCATTATATAAGTCACAAGCAATAAGATGTCTATCAAGTAGCTTCCATCATGTCTAAGAGCAGCGGCGGAGTTGAAATTTTTAATAGGGATTTAAAATTATAACGACCTGTTTAGTCGTTTTGAGCAGCAAATTTTATTTCTGGAAAAACTGTGTGAGTCGACGGAACCCACGACGGACCGTCATGGGCACGACGGGCCGTCGAGGTGGTCTCGTTCCAAAACACTTAGAATTCTGAAATTTGGGTACTGAAATCGACTCTCTGAACTTCGTGACGACATGGCAGGACGGACCGTCGTGGGCACGACGGACCGTCACAGAC
>NC_028647.1:7461840-7468375 GCF_001406875.1 Solanum pennellii
TTAGTAATTTAAGGGGCGTTTTGGACTATTCCTGCTTTAATTATAAAGTTAGTGGGTTAATGTTAATAAGTCTAATTACTTGGGGGTTAAAAGAGGTAACCTTGAGTTAATTAGTGGGATATTATTGCCACCTTTATACTTAATTATATGCTAATTAGGGTAAAAGAAAGAGGGTTTGAATAAGAAAAAGAAAAAGAACAGAAAGAGAGGGAGAACGAGTAGAGAGAGAGAGAAACGAAGAGGACAACAAGAATTTGGGGAATTTGCTTGCTTGATCACGAATCTTCGGTGGAGGTAGGTTATGGTTTATGCTATTCGTAGTAAACTCTTAATAGCGAATGATATGTATTGGGTAGTATTGTAAACCCTTCTATATGCTTAATTGTATGCTTGTATGAATGTGATTATATAATTGTGATAAAATAAGCATGATGAAGCTATTGAATCCCAAATCTTGAAAAACCCTAATCTACTTTGTTAATGAGATTGATGATGCCTTGGTATAAAAGAAGGCTTGATGAACTAAAGTAATGGGGTTGATGATGCCTTGGTATAAAAGAAGGATTGATGAATTAATAGAATGAGATTAGTGGAGCGGGTGTCACGAACCGACACGTAGTATTAGGGGGACCGGGTGTCACGAACCGACACGTAGAATTAGGGGATCGGGTGTCACGAACCGACACGTAGAATTAGGGGATCGGGTGTCACGAACCGACACGTAGAATTAGGGGATCGGAGTGTCACGTACCGACACATAGTAGTAGGGGAGCGGAGTGTCACGTACCGACACAAGAGGAATAAAGATAAAGAATCTTGAAAGATGTTAATATACTCAATCTAATGAACCTAATTCCCAAAAGAGTATGGTATTGAGGCTTGAGTCCTCATGTGTGAACTTGGCGGTGCTTATTAATGATTATAGAACTTGTTGTTGCTACACGTTGAGTATTGTAGTTGATTTATGATATTATCTGATATATACTGTTTTCTATTTTGAGTTGGCCGATGATATCTACTCAGTACCCGTGTTTTGTACTGACCCCTACTTGTATTTGTTTTCTTTGTTATTTGTGGAGTGCAGCAAACGTACCGTCGTCTTCAACTCAACCGCAACTCTAGCCAGTCTTCATTACACCGGATTTCAGGGTGAGCTAATGCTTCTAGCTTGGACTGGATCTTCTTCCTCATGTCTTGATGCCTTGAAGTTCCGGCATGGACTAGCTTTTGTTTATTTTAGCTTCTTAGAATACTCTTAGTTTAGTAATTTGATCATAGATGTTCTTGTGGTGATGACTTCCAGATTTGGGGAATAATAGATGTTGAATTTTAGAAGTTATTGAATTGGTTTTTATTAATGAGTTTAAGTCTTCCGCATTACTTTCTGTTGATATTAAATTGAAATGTTAGGGTTTAGATTGGTTGGTTCGCTCACATAGGAGGGTAAGTGCGGGTGCCAGTCGCGGCTCGGTTTTGGGTCGTGACAAAAATTTAAAACTGTAAATATACGAATTAATTGAAGAGATTTTAAATATCTACTATATACACATATAAAAAGTTTTAATCATGCATAAATAATATTTTTCGTCGAAGAAATTTCGAATGAACTCCTGAATGTATACTGGCTCCGCCCCTGTCTACACTATAGTTGAAGGATTCAACAACGTGGATTGAACTTTCACCATAACTTCTTTAACAAAATTTAGGGTGCGTTCGGTAAGAGAAAAATATTATCATAAAAAATTAAATAATATGTTTTAGGAAATAATTAATTTTTAAATTTATTTACTTTATTTTATACGTAAACGAAGAAAATATTATTCTAAAAATTTTCATATGTAATCTAGATCAAAAAGAAAAAGAGAGGTGGGATGGGGATAGAAGGGCGTGGGTGATGGATATGAAAATTGTGAAGGTGAGGGTGAAAATGAGATGTGTAAATAAAGCAAATACAATTAAATTATCGATATATAATGTCCATTTTTAGAATTTTTAAAACATTTTTAATCAATTAAATATGAAAAAATTTATTAATATTTTCCTCTATACCAAATACAGGGCCTTAATGTGTTATTTATTTAAGCATTCATTTAACTATTATTAGAAAATATTGGTGAACAAAGTCTCTTTTGTTTTTTCATAAAAGAAGGTTTATTAATCTTTTGTTATTTGACTCAACATGTCACTTTTTCTTTTTCTTTGTTAATTAGAAAAGTTATTTATCTTTTGTTAGGTCGGAAAGTTATATATTTAATTACTTTTTTAATGACATGACAAATATTTAGATAAAAATATAGATAACATTATACTCGATTCCATTTAAACCAAATATTACATATATACCCGACTCAATATCTGATCCATAAAATTCCTTTATATGGGCTAATGTTGAAGTGCTCGAAAATTCCTTTATATGTGAATTTTTTTTTCTTTATCTAAAAATGTGATTTTACAAATAAATAACTTTTAGCAGTAATGTAAAATATATTTTTAGTCTCAGATTCTCAATTGATATTTATATCCACTAATTTTGAGTATATACAGATAGATATTTAAACTTGCATAAAGTTGAATGGATAGACACATGCGTCTTCGTGACATATAAAATTCAGTTTAAGTGTATTTCACACAAATTGTCATGTCAAACGTTAAAATTTGTATTTATTTATTTAACTTTATGTAAATTTAAATATTTATTTGTTCACATACAAAAAAACTAAAATACACAAATATTAATTAAGACCAAATTAAATAACACATTTATTATCTGTTACGCCAAGAAATATGAATAGATGTTACAATACAATATGAACGTACTACACATGTTGTGTGACCTAATATTAGACAATAGATGATTTTTCCTGTCAGTAGCAAAATTCATATGTGAAATGTAGCTATATGTATTAACATACTACAATTTATAGGATATATTATCATTCTATAAATAATGGTAGCAGAGATGAAGCTAGCTGGAATTTATCGGTTCGGATGAATTTATCAACTTTTTCATAGTTTTTATATTTATATTTAGAAAATTAAAATAACTTATATATATTAACTTGTGAACTTTCAAATAAATTAATTTAGAACTTTTAAACGTCTAATTTTGGCTCCGTCTCCGAATGTTAGTGGGGGTTGGTGTAGATGGGATAACTTTTATCACATGGGATAAAAGGTTGTTTTGACAATTCCCCTATCTATTTCTCCACTCAGGATTAGTAATCCTATATGTATACATTTCTACTAAAAATAATAATTAAGAAGTATCATATTGTTATAATAATATCTTCTTTTTAAGATGTTATAACTACTACTTGAACTTTTTAGTATAGCCTTTAATTACATTTTAAACTAAAGTTTCATGCTACATGTTTATGTGTAAAGTCTTTGATTAGTTATATAATTTGACTCAATGTTATGAATAATCACCTCATTAAGTATTAAACAACATAATCTACTTCATTCCATATGGCATACGTAAACATCATCCTCAGCACGTATGACAGATCTTGAAACTCTATAAGTATATTAAAAATTCTTTTAAATATATAATTATAGGAAGGCGTGAACACATTAACAACTAGAAGACTAGTTCCATCGACAATTAGAGGGAACAACTGAAGCGCAACAAAGCTAGTTTGCATGGATTTGAATTTTCTGAAATTAATTAACTTTTACTTAAACTCATGTTTATACTTTAAAATATCTTTATTGAAAACTCGTAAACTTAAAAATCCTATACATTCGCCTCTAGTCCCTCATCATTTAAGAAACACAATAGGTACGTGCACTTAATTAGGGAAAGAAAACACATATATAGTCAAGTGTAATAAAACATTGTTTTGATAAACAAAATGCACTAATATGAAACTATATATTATAACTTAAATCAATAAAAAGAACTTCCAAATGAAATCTCAATAGAAGTTTGACTATAGTTTGCTATTATATTATTTTATTTCTAAATAAGATTGGACATATAGCTTTTGGTTACAACATCTCTATCACCACCCAATTAAGGTGCTAGCTAGTGGGTTCACCTCACTAAGCAAACCCTACTCAATATAGTCAATATTCTTAACTCGTTATATTAGTTGTAAAGCAATTTCAAATACTAAACTTAGATATCATAAATCTCTAATAGTTGTAAATTAATCTCGAATACTAAACTCAATTTGGAAAACATAGTTATCAACTTGTACCTATTAGTGAAAAATACGAGTTACTAACATTAAGTAAATTCTAAAATCTCAAGTAATGGGACCTAAACCAATCTACTTGTGAAGTAAAGAAGTGTCTGATGTGGTGCAGTGAGTGAGTTGTTTCTTTCTTAATCAAAGATTTTGTATTCGAGCTTTATATATGAAAAAAACCTTGTTATGAAGCGTTACTTTCGAATGAAACCCTATACGACTCGAATCTAAAAAAATTGCCTAGCTCATTCAAGTATGATGTTGGATATATATATGAGACACATAATAATATTCCTCATATTACAATGAAATTGAGTAACTATTTTATTTTATTTTTTTTCTTTAAACTCCTTGTATGCTAAAGTGATTCCATTAAAACTAATGACTTCTCATTACTCCCCATAAGCATGATTAGGCTAACATCATTTAGGGAGCCAAAAGTAGTAACGCATCCAAAGTCTCTTTAATTTTTTTCTTAAGCCAGTTGTCACACGTGTGACATTAATCATTTTAAGCACTAATTCCATTCTTCTATGCAATGATGCACTCCATTCTTTTCCTTAATATAATCTTCACCTTTATAATATCAAAATAATACTATTAATCCCCCACTACACTCTACCCTATCTCTCCAACAAGAATAATTAATACATAATTAAATATGGCAATAATATCTTAGAAAAAAAAGAAATTAAAGTATCCCAAAACTTCTTCTAATATCAAAATAATACTATTAATCCCCCACTACACTCTACCCTATCTCTCCAACAAGAATAATTAATACATAATTAAATATGGCAATAATATCTTAGAAAAAAAAGAAATTAAAGTATCCCAAAACTTCTTCTATTAATTAATAAAAAAGTACTCACTAAATACATGCAATTAGCATTAATCATTAGAAAGAGGTACTCAACTTTGAGAGATGGTAAGAACCAGTGTTTCAAAAGGCGGAGGTGTGAGACTAAATGTTTTATGCAATACAAGTGAAATATAAGTATCGAAACACGAGACGTAAGTCTTACGAACTTATGGGTGTAATTTCATATATATTCAATTTTATAATTTTAATACTAAGTAAATAAGCAAAAGTATTGCTTTCAATTATTTTACAAGCAAATTTTAATAAATAACCTATAATATATATAAATAAAATATTATGATTTTTATTTGAGAAAGGTATTAATAATCAATAATGAAAGTATTATAATTAATAGTTGAGAAATATCTTTACACCAATAACAAAAAATATGATTTAAAGCAAAAAAGGTTTTTAAGAAAAAGTACAGGATGTACGTTTTTACGTCCAAGACTTACGTTTTTATTCTTGAAGCTTACACCCTATGAATCTACGTCTTCAATTTGCGCCCTGAAACATTTTTTCATATGTCCCACTCTAAGACTCGCACCAAAAGACGTTTTTGAAAACACTAATCGTAATGGAATTGATGAAATTAGTTCTCTTTTTTTTTTTCCTGTTTTGACATTAAGAAAAAAGTGGAAGATGGCAGTGTATATTCATGCATGATCAATCAATATAAAAATGGGCTTCTTCAAAAAGAGACTGTTTTGGGTGGGTCAACCCGCTCGTGCAGTCATGAGAGCTTAGGCCCATACTCTTTACCACTTGGCCCACAAATAAAAAAAAGGAAAAATTACATAAATATACATTTTATTTTATTATAATTTCTAAAATTTTCTATCGTTAAAAAAATTTGAAAAAATCTCCTTATACATTCTATCATCTTTGAATGCATCCTTATCCTCTCTCAGATACATCCTTATTCCCTCTCGGATACGTTCCTCTCATTAAGTAATGAATCATTTGCAATCCATGAGTTATGTATTCGCAGGTTTCTCGATGTATCCGAAATTCTATAAATTTAAGAAATTTTTGTAATTTGGAAAAGAATAGAAATAAGATGTAATTAGTTAGTTTTAGTTAAACAATATGAGATTTATGAGTTTTTACATAAAATAAAGAAGATGAAAAATAACTTATATTTCTGTAACGACCTGTTTAGTCGTTTTAAGCAGCAGATTTTATTTCTGGAAAAGCTGTCTGAGTCGACGGAACCCACGACGGACCGTCATGGGCACGACGGACCGTCAGGGGGTCTCGTTCCAAAACACTTGGAATTCTGAAATTTGGGTACTGAAATCGACTCTCTGAACTTCGTGACGACATGGCAGGACGGACCGTCGTGGGAACGACGGACCGTCACAGACTCTTCAAGGAAATTGAGTCTCTGAACTTTGTGATGGAAGCAACAGGACGGACCGTCGCAGGCACGACGGGCCGTCACAGGCTGCGTAATCCCAGGCTGGGTCGGATTTCTGTT
>NC_028647.1:7477528-7506763 GCF_001406875.1 Solanum pennellii
ATTAATGAGTTTAAGTCTTCCGCATTACTTTCTGTTGATATTATATTGAAATGTTAGGGTTTAGATTGGTTGGTTCGCTCACATAGGAGGGTAAGTGTGGGTGCCAGTCGCGGCTCGATTTTGGGTCGTGACAATTTCCTTGAATATCATATACATCTTTGATTTTAATTTATGTAATGTAGTTTAACTATATGGGAAGACTTTACAATGTTTTAAAACTATCTATAAAAATTTAAAAAAATCAATAAAAGAGTATACTTTTGTGGACTTTTTGCCCCCCCCCCCCAAAAAAAAAAACCGACAAGGATAAATATTAATACTGTCATTAAATGTTTATTAAATAAATAAATATGTCTCTCAATTTAAAATTGACTAAAAAGAAAATATGATATATAAATTAGGGCAAGTAAATACTGAATTTTACCAAGAAAAATAGTGAGCTTGGTTTAGCAAAAGGAAAATAAGGAGGATAGTGATGGAGCTAAAAAATTCAAAAGAAAGATTAAAAAAGATGCAAAAATGTTATATATGAAACTCAATCAATAACCTAAAGCAATTATTTTACAATAAAATAAACTATAATATTTCATCATTGTTACTGCCATATTACAAGGAGGAGGTGCTATGCACTATATTTGCTTTTATTATATTCACACTATATAATTTTTAGATGGGGAGAATTTATTCAATTATTAGACCTCCAAAAATAAATTAAAATCTTTCTAATTAGACATTAATCTGTCTCGCCTCATTATCATTCCTAACGCGAATTAACTTTTATAATAAAGAGGAGGTATTTTTTAAAAATATTAGTAGAGAAATAATTTATTAAAATCTCTTTTTACCTTTTGAGAGAGGAAATGGGGAACTATATGCCTATGTAAACTTTTCAAAGTATTTTTTATATTAAAAAACAACAACAAAATATTAAGGGATAATTTAAAAACCTCCTTAAGGTTTTATTTCATAATTACTAACCTCTCCCATTGTTTATATTATTATGTTTTCCTCATTCATTTTAATTTATTGTAACAATTTTTTAAATTATTTATGTATTATTAATATACGTGAATTATAATATGACCAATTTACTTTTTGTAATATACTCTTTTATTTATTAATTTATCTCGTTATCTTTTTAGCAATCTCTGTTCCTCTGCCAAATGATCTTGCTTTGATTTCATATGTCCCTTTTTTTTCCTTTTCAAATCTAATTTTTTCTCTTTGTTCTTTTATACCTTTTTTTTTCTTTTGCAAAAAGTCAAAATTCTCTCTTCAAAAATTTAAAAGGGCCTTTAAAAATATATAAATTTATAATTGTTTGTGTGGAAGAAGTGATGAGATGGATATTCTTTTGGTTTTTCTGAGCGTATGATATCTATATTAAAATTGAATTATATTTTAAAGATGAAATTTAAGAATGAATAAGTACGTATCACTCTATTACAATCTCTGTTGATAAGATGACTAAAAATAATTGTGTACCAATAGCTAAAGCATTGGAAATGATATAATTTCTCCAATTTAATTATCGTCAAGTCACACAACACTAAATGAATAAATTTTTTTGTGATGATTATTTAACAACAATAAAATAATTATTGTTATATTATATTCAGCGGTAATAATAAATTTAGATATTTATATCTAGAACCTTATAAAAATACTACCAAAAACTTTAATAATTTTAAATACAATGATATTAACATAATTATCGATAAAATAAAAATACATTATCATTAAATGTCTTTTTATTATAATGCAATTAGACCATTCTTTTGTGGTCTTCATAATGTGTTATTTAAGTGGTAAATTGCTTGGTGTATAAAATGCATGCTATCAATAAGTTATTAAAGCATAATTAAATAAAAGAGTGCATTAAAATAATAAATTATACATAATTTTTTTCATTAAAAATAAATTGTTATGGTAAATTCGAAAATAAGGAAAATAAATATAATATTATAACTAGAGGGAAAATTAGTGATTCAAAGTGAAACTTTAGGGGATATTTTCGAAATTATACTACTGGTAATTATATTCACAAACAACATTATTATTATAATAATTAGGGGATGGTTGTGATGACTTCCTACAAATGGGGTTGTTTACTGTTGTAATTAAGATGTCAGATGATACATAAACTGGATTATTTTGTTAATTAACACTATTTTTTCATTAAAAATTTTCAATCAAAAATGTTCGAACAGGTATTTTTATAGATATTTTGATTGAATCAATGAAAAAAAATATATTCACAGATTGTTTTTAATATTTCAATAAAAATGTATTTTTCATTATATATTTTCAATTGATTTGATAAACGTGGAGTAAAAGCATATAATAGTTCAAGTGATTTTTATCACTTGTGAACTTTTTGAGATTAACCCACATTCCCCTTTAATAAGTCATATATAATATAAATTTAAATTAAATAAATTAATAATACTGGAAAATATACTATGTGACTATTAATAAAAAGAACAAAAAAGTGGCAATGATAGAATTCTAACTAATTCTTCTTTTACAAATTCATAGTTACTTCCATCATTATCTTAAAAAAAAAAAAAAGAAGAAAAAAGTCTCTGCATATTTTTTCTTCTTTTGCTTTTTTCCTTTCGTTATCTTTATTTCTTTTTCAGCTAAGATGCATTGAAATAATATTGTTCAATCTCAATCCATATATAGTTGGCCTAATATATAGTAGACCCTAGTAATGTCATCTTTGTTACGTCTATTCACGAATAGATCCGAGTTAAAATTTTAAATTTATGAATTTTGAATTTTAAAATAATTATTTCAAATCTTCACAAGTATCAGATTATAACAACAGTGATAACGTATTCAGTGAAATTTCACTAAAGTAAAATGTATATAGACCTTATATTACTACCTCATATAGAAAGAGAATCAGTTCAAGTATATCAAAATCAAACAGAGAAAAAAGAAAACAATGAAAAAAATATAGTTATTAAATAAATAAAAACATTACAAAGTCTACTAGAAAAGAATTCTAACATAAAAAAAAAAAAACCGCATGTGGCAACACGAGATCTAGACTCTAAACTTTATATTTATACATACATACAGTATAACAAAAATAATTGTTAGCGATATTTAATTTTTAATTATCGTTAAATATGTATTTTTAGCAACAATTGTCACTCTTTATATATGTTCCTAAAGCCTTTAGCGATATTGATTCTAATGACACTTAACTAATGTCGGTAAAGACATTAACACTCTTTATTAATGTCAATATTTAATGTCGCTAAAAGTTATTTTTATTATATGATATATAGTGTATCTTTTAGCACACATACACTATCAGTTCAATTAAATTCGTATCTGAACTTTTAGCTCCGCATAGACCTTTAGGGGTGACTCTATCATTGCTCCAATATAATACAACTAGAAACTTATAACCAAAATGAATAAACAACTAGTATAAATAAAGGGATTTTTTTTTTTAAAAAAAAGAAAATATTACCTTCCTCCTTTCTATTTATACATACATAATTAATCACTTGGGCAAATCTCATTCCAATATTCTTCTTCTTGTTTAGTTCAAAAACTCTCATTTTAGAGTTAATTAATTAATTAGTGATTATGGCTTCTGAGAAAGTTGAGACAGTTATTGCTGGTAATTATTTGGAAATGGAAAGAGAAGGAGAAGAAACAAATTCAAATAATTCTGTGAGAAACAAATTATCCAATTTTTTTTGGCATGGTGGATCTGTTTATGATGCATGGTTTAGTTGTTCTTCTAACCAGGTTCTTTTTTAGTTTCTTACTATTCTAATATATTAATTACCACTAAAGATATGAAATTAGTTAAGAAATTTATTGTTTAATTAATTGCTAAAAGGTCCCTAACTTTGAAATTAGTGAATTTTCTTATAATTTGTCGCTAATATATAGCTAAATAAAATTAACATGAGATTTTAGTTGTTTAGCTACAAAATTTTGTATGTCACTCATTTCTTGTTTTCTAGTAGTGTATTTATCACGTTGTGACAGATTCAGAATTTAAACTCAACAAGTTCAGTTCATAAGGTTTTTAACATAGAAAATTCAATATTGTGCATTAGAAATTATGAACTACACTAAAACAAATGGAATTAGCTATAAATTTCATTGCTAAATAGCCCGTAACTGCGATTTTTGATAATCTATCGCTCGCTTATATATATCTCTAAATAGGATAAACAGTGAATTTTTCTGTTTAGCTATAAAATTTAAGGAGGGCTAATTCTTGTTTTGTTTTTTCTAGTAGTGATGGTTTTGAAGTTGATAATGTTTTTTTTACATATATAATTTATGCTCCAAGTTAAAAATGGTGATTTTAATATGTAAAATTGTGAAGGGGGTTAATTTAATATTTCATATTTATTTCTAGAGAAAATTAATTTGTAATTTTTTTTTTCTGATATTTAGTTTGTATAATTTATTTTAGGTTGCTCAAGTGTTACTTACACTTCCATATTCATTTTCACAACTTGGAATGTTATCTGGAATTTTATTCCAACTTTTCTATGGTTTGATGGGAAGCTGGACTGCTTATCTTATAAGTGTGCTCTATGTTGAGTACAGAACTAGAAAAGAAAGAGAAAAAGTTGACTTCAGAAATCATGTTATTCAGGTCTGTTTCGATTAATTTAAATTTATATCGATTTATTTATTTTCTTTTTTATCTTTTTTTAATATATATTTGAATTTTTGCAGTGGTTTGAAGTTCTTGATGGACTACTAGGAAAACATTGGAGAAATATTGGCCTCTTTTTTAATTGCACTTTTCTTCTATTTGGATCAGTCATTCAACTAATTGCATGTGCAAGGTAATCATGTGTTTATTAAATTAGTAAAATAATAATATTATGAATTGATCAAGATTGGTACCCTTGGTTTAAAGATTATAAGTACGTAAATAATATGTAAATAATTAAATAGGAAGGTTTTAATTTTTAAGGGATAAGGTATAAGAAATTTCTAGATCACTATTGAAATTTTAGAGATACATCTTAACTAAACTAATGTCCTAATTATTATCTTCCTGAATCCATTTTCTAAAAAAAATTTGTACACCTTTTATCTTACGTGGCACACTTCGCGACTCTACACATTTGTAGCGCGTGAAAGATATTTAGATGTCACGAAAATAAAAAAAAATGTACGATTTTTTTATAAAATGGATTCAAAAGATAATAAGACTTTAGTTTAATTAAGATATGTCGTTGATATTTCGATCATAATTTATAGCAGATACTCATGCCTTTTCATATTATTTAATAAAATAAATAATACTCCGAAAACATTCTTATTATTTAATTTAATTTATTTGTTTGTTTGTTGCAGTAACATATATTATATTAATGACAATCTTGATAAGAGAACTTGGACTTATATATTTGGAGCATGTTGTGCTACAACAGTGTTCATTCCTTCATTCCACAATTACAGAATTTGGTCATTTGTAGGCCTTCTTATGACTACTTACACTGCATGGTATCTTACCATAGCTTCTCTTCTCAATGGACAGGTGAATTATTAATAACATCTTCCACTTTTCGCATTTTTCGTTCGTTCATTTTTACTTGTCATATTTCACTTTACGAGAGTTAATTTAATTAATCTTTGAAACTAAATTGAATTAGCAAGGTTAATTTAGATGTCCGAACAATATATATATACTATTAAGTTATAACAATAAAAAAAAATCTTAAAATATTAATTGATATTCGTACAGTTTGATTCTCGATAAACGAAATGTGATAAGAAAAAGTGAGCTGAGGAAGTAATTTATCAAATGAAAAACACATTTTTAGAATTACTATTCTTTTTAAAATGCATGGCTTTAATATATATTTATTTTATTTTTTGAAATTCTACAAGAAAAATTAGAATTTAAAGCTATGAAATTTGTTGCTAAATTGGTTGTAGATAATATATATTTTTTTAATATGGCGCTTATAGGATTAGGGACGGATTTTACTGTTTAACTATAAAATTTGTTATAAAAAAATACAAAGAGACTGGTTTTGAGAAAGAAAAAAAGTATAATCTATGGGAAGTAATAAAGCTTAGTTTTGGCTTGATTAAACTTTTAATATTAGAATAGCATATGCAAATTAGTACCTTTTTTTGTTCTAATTATTATTTAATTGATTGTGACATGTCAAAGGTTGAGGGAGTGAAGCACTCAGGACCAACAACAATGGTTCTCTACTTCACTGGGGCTACAAACATTCTTTACACCTTTGGTGGCCATGCTGTCACAGTGTAAGTGAGAATTAATTTAAGCGAAAAAAGGATAAATATATTTTGAATTATTGCTAATGTTATGCAAATATCTTTCGTCATATTTTTAGGACATTGGTGTCTCTACAGTTTGAAAACTAGAGCATATATACCCTTTATACTAACGAATATATGCGTGTCTTAATCTTATCTATCGGTTCGATTTTTATTAAATATCAGATCAACGAATAAGATTATGTCACGTGTCCCTATATGACGCAGCAATATATGCATATCATATACGATAATTTGAGGATATATTTTTTGTTTTCCCTTTAGTTTAATATTATGTTTAACAAATTCACAAGTGGATAAATATTTTAATTATTATATCTATATCTATATACTCTAGATACTCTTTTTTGTTTGTTTCACCAGAGACATAACACATGGTTATAGTAATTATTTATTAGCTCCATATCCCTTTTCCACTAGTGGGAACATGCTTCCTCAAAACCCGGTACCTAAGAGTAATTAAGTTATAAATGTTCCCGCAAGGATATGGTTGAGTGGTTGGGCGGTGGATTTTTCGTGTGAAAGACCTGAGATCGAATTTAACTTTCGTCTACAATTGAGTTATGAGTTTTTCATATAAAGCTTATTTAATGTGTTGTAATTTGCGAACAAGCAGGTTATCGCAAACAGGAATAATTCAAATATATTAGCGATTTAAAACTAAATTCAAACGAAAATCTTATATTTTAATTTATTATAATGAAGTTCATGGTCATAACTTTTTTATTTAATCTTTTGAGACATATAATATTATAGATTTGTCAAACTTCTGATAGTTCTTTCTCTCTTATATGATTCTTTTTTTTATAAATAATACTCAATATTTTATTTTTAAAAAAATACCTATAACTTAGTATTGCTTAAAAAAAGAGGCCCCTCAAATTAAAGAGCCTAAGGCTAATACCTTTTTTTTAAGGTTTATTGAGCCACCCCTGACCATAAAGTGTTCACTCGAACGAGCACTTTAATTGTAAAACTTAGTTATAATTTGAAAATATTAAATTCATTAAATTTAAATTTTAAAATCACGTTTTACCTATTTTTGTGTGTGAATGTAGGGAAATAATGCATGCAATGTGGAAGCCACAAAAGTTCAAGACAATATATTTGATAGCAACAATTTATGTGTTAACACTAACATTGCCATCAGCAAGTGCAGTGTATTGGGCTTTTGGAGATGCACTTCTCACCCACTCTAATGCTTTGGCTTTGTTGCCAAAGACTAAATTTAGAGACTCTGCTGTCATTCTCATGCTTATTCATCAGGTCACTACAAACCCTTTTTTCTTTTTTACATTAATACGTAAAAACGTGTTTTTTTATTTAGTCTTAATTGACATTTATATCATCCAACTTTAGGTATACACAAATAGACATACACGTTCTACATGATAAATCTCACGCGATTTGACATGTAGAACATGCGTGTCTACTTGTTCAATTTTATGATTATTTAAGTGTTTCATATGCCCACCCAAAATTGGAGGGTATAGATACTAGCTGATGCCAAATTAAAGGACATGTTTATGTATTCTGTCTCTATTTTTATAAGATTTAATGTGTATTTATATAAAGTGATTTTTGAACTTATAAATCTTTTTTGGTGTATAGTTTATTACATTTGGATTTGCATGTACCCCATTGTACTTTGTATGGGAGAAGTTCATTAGAGTTCATGAGACAAAGAGCTTATTTAAAAGAGCAATGGCAAGACTCCCTGTGGTTATTCCAATATGGTTTTTGGCAATTATTTTCCCATTCTTTGGGCCTATCAACTCATCTGTTGGATCTCTACTTGTTAGCTTCACAGTCTACATTATTCCTGCCTTAGCACACATGCTTACTTTTGCTTCACCATCAGCTAGAGAGGTAACCCTAGCGAAAATTCGATTTTATTGTTTTCACTCGTTGTTAATTAATTAATTAATGTGACACACTTTTCTTTTTTGACAGAACGCGGTGGAGCAACCACCATCATTCTTGGGAAGGTGGGTTGGGTTATATTGTACCAACATATTTGTTGTGGCATGGGTTTTTATTGTTGGTTTTGGATTTGGAGGGTGGGCAAGTATGGTCAATTTTGTACATCAAATTAACACTTTTGGACTCTTCACTAAGTGTTATCAATGCCCTCCACATAAGGCTTGAGTAGGATATATTGTTACTATTTATTTAAGGAAGGAAGTTGAGAAAAACTAAAATACATATATGAAGTGTGTAAAAAATTATTTGGCTTTTAATTTTCTTGTAAGACTTCTTTGTTAACTTGAGTGCTAGTGGATTTTTTTTTTCGTTGAAGAAAAATGTAATTCCCTTTGTTTTTGGGGGCTTTATGTAATGTGGATTATTTGGTAATATATACGTACAATTTTATTTTTTTTAAATTGTAAGGTTTTCCCTTTTTACTATTACTATGTAGAATGAACAAATTGGGCAAAATTCTAACTCACAAATATCAAAATACTAATTCCCTTTCAACGAAAGTACAACACTTAAATATTATGCAAACTAGGGCTATAAGTTTTCGTGGCTTAATTCAAATGGTTAATATATTTAGAAAAGTTGTATATAAGTGTCGATATTCATAATATTATGTATGATAGGGGTTATAATCATATTCAAGTCGACTATATGTATAATTACTTTGATTTAACATACTAACATATTTGTCTTTTGGTTATTCCATATGAAATTCAAAAATCAGTATGCGTACCATGTGAATTTGTACTTTATTTTGATAAATCTTCATTTTTCTATCCCATCCTTTTATGGATATATATATATATCATATACACCCTTCTTTTAAAAACTTGTCAACCTAATTTGTCTCATTGTTGTATTTCGAAAATTCGACTTTAATACCCTATAGTCTACTAAGACCTAATAGACCTCACAGATTTGTATATGCGACTATTTTTCCTAGAAATGAACACAAAATTAAATATTTTGAGTCATCACTAATTTCTTTCTTTTAATCCAAACCAATTATCATATAAATTAGACAAATAAGTACGTACGATGACGCAAAAATGACTATAACACTAAATCCAAATATAAAAGGCCAAAATATATTATCATTGGTGACACATATTGAAAAAAGGCAAGTAAATCGCACTATCTTCATCAAAATTGAACCCCACATATCATGTTAAGTGTCTGGAACTTTTTTGACATGACAAACACTGGTAAGATAGATCTATCATTAGAGGAAAAATTAAACCTTCTATTTTATGTAGGGTTAGACAACTTCTTTGTGAATTCCTTTTGTTTTGACATAGATTGCATGTCTTTAGCGCATAGTAATTTGAACCCAATAAAAAGATAATCTAATTTTCTTACGTATATATTCAAGTTTCAGTGTACAGAATTATCTGATACTTAAGTTAGTGGAAGGTAAAAATTGGGATATGTATAGGCTAACGAAACACTTAATTTTAAGAAAAGTTATATATTCTTACCAGTATTTTCAAAAACGTTTTATGGGCGAGTGTCGGGGATTGGAATAGCAAAAATGCCCTGGACGAAAATTGAAGAAATAGATTCTTAGAACATAAGTCCTAGAAATTGATGCGTAAGCCTCGAGCATAGAAACGTAAGCCCTAGCGTAAAATTAGTATTTTCTTTAAAACTTTTTTGGTTTAAATCATATTTTTTTAATTATTGGTGTAATGATATTTCTCAACTAGTAGCTATAATATATTTTTCTGCATTATAGGTTATTAATACCTATCTCAAATAAAAATTGTAATATTTTTTTCTATATAGTATAAGTTATTTATTTAATTTATTTGTAAAATCATTAAAAGTTTTACGTTTGCTAATTTTCTTAATAATAAAATTATAAAATTGAATATACATGAAACTACGCCCCGTAAAAGCACGAAACTTACACTTGATGTCTCGAGACTTACACCTCAGTCATACAATATAAAATGTCATTTTACGCTCCCGCCTTTTAAAACATTGGTTCCTACTGATTAGTACATTTTAAATTTTTAGTAGGCAAGTCTTGCAAGTATTTTACGTCAGACACGCCATATTGGTAGGTCATTGGTCTTTTCGTGTTTTTAAATTTTAATCAAACGTGTCTAAAACAACTTTGAGTCTTTGAGTTGATATGATACTTTTAATTTGTAAATTAAAACGGTTGTTTTCAAATATAGTGATCCAATTAGGTTTGGATTAAATCTCAAAATGTGGTGAGAAATTATAATTTATTGAGATATTTCGATCTAATGATTACTATTTCAAATGGAGTTTTGTGGAGGTATTGTTTAAACTACTTTATGCTACAATTGTTGTATTCAATAATTAAAGTCGAATTAGAGTTATAGTTTCATATATATCAGAATTCAAAGAGACAATTCATTGTCTACTCATTCAGGTGTGTTTACTGTGTGCGACTCAAACAATTTTATACGTTGTTAAAATCGCTCGACCTAATCAAATGAATTTCTGTTGAATATAGTGCAGGCTGAGCTGGTTGTAAGTAACTATTAGTTAGTTGACTGACGTATATTAATTAGTTAGCTAACAGTGTAGTCAAATAATGACAATTAGTTTGATATTTAGTTAACTAATCTACAAATTGTATATAAGTAGTTTGTACATCTGTATTTCTCATTCATTCAAAAATATCTTCTCTCTTCCTTCTTCATCTTTCTCTCAAGCTCCATTGTCATGGAGTAATATCAAATCAGTGGAATTGTATTAGTTTACATGGTATCAGAGCGAGTGTGGATCTAGGAATTCTTTGAGGAGTACAAAATACATAGGATCGTGAGATTCAATTTTTTTTTATATCATTCATTATTGAGTATTTTTGAAGAAGATTCAGATATGGGGAGCAATATCGATTACAATCATCCATTGTATTTGCATCCTTCTGATAAACCAGGTTCACTTTCAATTGAAATTTAGCTTAAAGGCATAGAGAATTACATGCTTTGGAGTCGAGCTATGAAATTAGCACTTTTGGGAAGGAACAAATTGGGATTCATTGATGGATCTGTTACGAGAAACATCTATGAAGGAGATCTACAGAGAAGATGGGATAGATGCAATGCCATTGTGATTTCCTGGTTAATGAGTAGTTTACAATCAGCCTTTCTTAGTGGAATCCTTTTTAGATCTGATGCTTATCTAGTTTGGAACGATCTTAAAGAGAGATTTGACAAGGTAAACAATTCTCGAGCTTACCATTTACATAAAGAAATACCAACTGTAGTTCAAGGTGTATCCTATATTTCAGTGTATTATTCAAACTGAAAGATCTTTGGGATGAACACAATTCGATTATTCCATCCCTACGTGTGCTTGTGAGAGATCAAAAGATTTTGTAGAACATTTAGAGAGGTAGAAGTTATTTCAGTTTCTTATGGGGTTAAATGATGGTTATTCTCAGGCGAGATCTCAAATTTTAATGATAAGTCCTGAACCTTGTGTGAATCAAGCGTATGCTATGATCATACAAGATGAAAGTCAAAAAAATGCTTAATGGAGGGAATTGTGTTGTTGCAAATCGAATGGGACCTTCAGTTTTTTGTACTGCAGAAAAGGATGCCACAACCATGTATTCAACTAGAGGTTCAGGATTAGGACAATCATCTGATTTGGGAGGTCATCAATATCAGAAGAAATATTGTGATTTCTGCAATATGAAGGGTCATACTAGGGGTGATTGTTACAAATTGATGAAATGTGAACATTGCTTGCAGAAGGGACATGTTAAGAAGACTTACTATAAGCTAATTGGATCTCCAGAGAACTTCAAAGGGAAGAAAAGAGTCAATGTTGCTACACATCCTCTTGCAGGATTAAATTTAGGATATAATCATGAGCCTCAAGCTGGATCTGTTGGTCCTGCACCTGCTCTTACTCAGAATCAATACAATCAGATTGTCCAAATGTTGAGCAAATGTTTCATAGGAGATGCAACTGCAAACATGGAAGGCAATTCTAACTTTGTTGTCTACACTGCCAGTGCGAACAGTGCAAGTATCCTTTCTTCTCATAATGATGATAGTGTGAAATCGGTTGTTGATACTGGAGCTACTAATCATATGATAGGTGATAAGGCTGTGTTTCAAACTAGTACATTAGTAGATGATGCAGGAAAGGTTCAATTAACAACAGGAGAATCTGCAAATATATCTAACATAGGGAACTGTCAATTGTCAGGAGGTGATTTCATTAAAAATATGTTGTGTGTGCCAACATTTAAATTCAATCTTTTGTTAGTATCCACCTTGACAAAAGAATTGAAATGTTGTGCTGTGTTCTTTCCTAATTTTTGTTTGTTTCATGATCTCTCTTCTGGGAAGGTGAGGGAGATTGGTAAGGAACAAGATGGACTATATGTAATGTACTCAAAGAGGGGGACAGAAAATCAACAGAAATCTTTGGCAGTACAAAAGGAGGTTGATGCAGTATTATGATATAAATGGATGGGACATGCTTCTATGTCAGTTTTAAGAAGATTTACAGTTTTTCAAAATAAATCATGTTTCAATATAGACAAATGTGATATATGTCCTTTGGCAAGACAAACTAAAGTTCCTTTTCTTGTAAGTGTCACTAAGAGTAGTCGATTGTTTGAGTTGTTACATATGGATGTATGGGGTCCTTACAAAACATCCACATATGATGGCATGCAGTATCCTCTTACTATAGTTGATGACTATTCTAGATGGACATGGTATTTTTTATGAGAGTTAAGACTGATGTTGTTTTTTTGCTAAAAAACTTCATTCATATGGTTCATACTCAATTCAATAAGAAAATTCAAGTTTTTAAATCAGACAATGGTTCTGAATTTTTTAATCAACATTATGCAAATCTTTTTCAATCCCTTGGTATTATTCATCAAAGTTCTTGTCCATATACTCCTCAACAAAATGATGTAGTAGAGAGGAGACATAGACATATACTTGAAACAACTCGAGCTATTAAGTTTCAAGGTTGTTTGCCTAACAAATTTTGGGGGGTTTGTATTGAAGCTGTTGTCTACATTATTAACAGGATTCTATCTATTGTTTTAGCCAAGAAGACTCCATATGAACTTGTTTATCATAAGGTTCCAGATTTGAAACATATGAGGGTGATTGGTTGTTTGTGCTATGCGACTAACTTGGTCAAACAAGATAAGTTTGGGCCACGAGCAATCAGGGCTGTTATGATGGGTTATGGAGTTCATCAAAAGGGCTATAGATTGTTAGATTTGGAAAACAAGAAGTTTTTTGTCTGTAGAGATGTTCACTTTAATGAACATGTTTTTCCATTTCAGATTAAGTTGGCATATTTAGATACGAGGAACCAAGTTGTTTCTCCTATTCCAGTAGAAGATTCATTTTTTGATGTTGCGTCTGCAATTTTTTCCCCGTAAGACAGTCGACTGATGCTTCTATACAGTCAACTGGTGATGCTGTACAAGAAAATACTGATGATGTTATCGTACCAATTGAGCAGAATGTAGCACCTGATGATAGCAGACCACATAGATTTATTAGACCACCTCTTTGGCGCAAAGATTTTGTGATGACTAACAACAAAAGGAGTTGCCAGTATCTTATATCAAATGTTGTGAGCTACACAGGTTTATCTGTTCAATACAAGGATTTTTTATGTAATTTTTCAGTCATAACTATCACTGAACCTAAAACTTATTCAGAAGCAGTCAAAGTACACAGTGGATAGATTTCATGCAGGTAGAAATTAGTGCCTTAGAAGATAACAAGACGTGGGAGGTAGTTCCATTACCTTAAGGACAGAAAGCTATTGGTGTTAGATAGGTCTATAAAGTCAAGTACAGGGCAGATGGACATATAGAGAGATATAAAGCAAGATTTGTAGCAAAAGGTTACAGCCAAAGAGAGGGACCTAATTACTAAGAGACCTTTTCACCTGTAGTGAAAATGGTGATAGTTAGATCAGTTATTGCTTTGGTTGCAGCTCAGAAATGGCATATACATCAGATGGATGTATACAATGCTTTTATTCAGAGAGATTTACAAGAAGAGGTATACATGGAGTTGCCTAAAGGTTTTAATGTTCCAGCAATAGATGGTCAAGCAAGAAGTGTTTGTAAATTGCTTAAATCATTGCATGGGGTCAAACAAGCTTCTAGGCAATAGAATATCAAATTGACTACAGGCTTGATTGAATCAGGTTTTACTCAAAGTCAGTTAGACTATTCTTTGTTCATTAAACATGCAGATGGACAGAATGTTTTTGTTTTGATCTATGTAGATGATCTCTTGATAATAGGAAGTGATATGAGACTCATACAAGAGACTAAAAACATTTTGCAAACCAATTTCAAGATTAAAGATCTAGGAGAACTTAGATTCTTCTTGGGCATTGAATTTGCTAGAAGTAATGAAGGCATCTTAATGCATCAAAGGAAGTATGCCCTTGAACTCATTTCAGATTTGGGGCTAGGAGGTACTAAGCCAGTTGGAGCAACTGTGGAAGTCAATCAAAAGTTAACTTCAGTTGTATTTGATCAACATGTTCACTCACAGCATGATCCTGTGTTGAATGATCCGGGTCCATATCAAAGACTAGTAGGGAGGTTACTTTATTTGACTATAACTAGGCCAGACATCTCATTTGCGATCCAAAATCTTAGTTAATTTATGCATTCACCTAAACAGTCTCACATGGAAGCTACTACCAGAGTGGTGAAGTATATAAAGCAAGCACCAGGAGTGGGAATTCTCATGTCATCTACGGTTTCTTCTAAGCTACAGGCTTATTGTGATGTTGATTGGGGTTTGTGTCTTACAACTAGAAAATCAGTAAGTGCGTATGCTGTGAAGATAGGTGATTCACTTATCTCTTGGAAGTCAAAAAAGCAGTCTACTGTTTCAAGAAGTTCAGCGGAGGCAGAGTATAGAAGTCTTGCTTCAACAGTTGCTAAAGTTGTTTGGCTCAGTGGTCTGTTTAAGGAATTGGGATTATCCATTCAGTTTTTAGTGGATATATCATGTGATAGTAAATCTGCAATTCAAATAGCAGCCGATCCAGTATTTCATGAGCGTACAAAGCACATTGACATTGATTGTCATTTTATTCGTGAAAAGATCCAGTTGGGATTAATCAATACAATCTATTTGGCATCCGCAGAGCAGCATGCAGACATACTTACTAAGGGATTGCTTACTTTTCAACATGCTTATTTGATATCCTAGCTAGGTTTTAAGGATATCTTCTTACCACCTAGCTTGAAGGGGTGTGTTGAATACAGTGCAGGCTAAGCTGGCTATAACTAACTATTAGTTAGCTGACTGACGTGTATTAATTAGTTAGCTAATACTGTAGTTAAATAGTAATGACAATTATTTAACTAATCTACAAATTGTATATAAGTAGTTTGTACATCTGTAATTCTCATTCATTCAATAATATCTTCTCTTCTTCCTTCTTCATCTTTCTCTCAAGCTCCATTGTCATAGAGTAATATCAAATCAAATGGAATAGTGTTAGTTTACAATTTCATCCTAAGTCCTTCTGACACTTGGGTGTGTATTTAATTTGATCATCATCGTAGGTCTCAAGTCAGCCATCATATCTCTAAATCAAGCTCTTCGAAGGGGGTTGATTGTCCTAATCCTTATTAGTGATTATTTTTTCTAATCTCAACTTCTTTTGGTTGAACAAGTCAAAATAATTGTTCTTAACGTTTGCAACCATCCAAAAATCATTTTTATGAAAGAACCATTATGCACAATGATTAGCACCTTCATGTGAAGTTTTATCATGAAAAATAGTCATTATTCCTATTTTAGATCGATCTCATTACTCTTATTATAATGTTTAGCTACTTATAATTAGTTACAACGAACAAAAACATTATAAACCTTAAATTGTAGATTTGTAGTACTTGCGAGAATCTCTTGTTCGTTCAAATGAAATAGCTATATTAGCACTATTTTGGCCTCATTTCTATATTGAGTGCTTTACTTTGGATTTTGTTCCTCTTTTAGTAATTAATATTCCCCGTGTTTCACAAAGAATGACCTAGTTTGATTTGATACGAAGTTTAAGAATGTAAAGAAGACTTTTGAATCTTGTGATTTTAAATTAAAGTTAGGTCAAATGTACAAAATTGTCCTTTGATCCTGTGGTCTTAAACATGCCACGTGGAAAACTGAATTTAAAATGTTACAAAAAAAAAGAGTTTTTTTTTAAACAGACTAAAAAAGAAAAGAAGATAATTCTTTTTGAAACGGAGGGAGTAGTAATTAAGTTTTGAATTTTGAACATCATTTTATAATCAATCTATTAATGAAGTTAAAAGGTTCATTGAGGCTTTCCATTTCTTTTTCACTTGTATATCTTGCTTGAATTATTTGATTTTAGCATATTTTTAGCAAACATTACATAAACATATATTAAAAATTAAATTGAAAAAAAATACGATAAATCAATACTTGAAAATAATATTAGAAAGTATTTGATCTTAAGCAAGTATTGACATATAGAAAATTAAATAATTTCATTTGTATATTTTGTAAGTTGTAATTTGTATATATTGTGAGTTGTTAACGGTATATATTGAATATATTATGTGTATTTGTGAATATCATTTATATGTACACATATTATTTTAAATATATCTTATATATATAGTATATATTTTGTGAATGTTCGATCTATCTAGAGCTACTTTCACATATAGTAAACATAAAAATCATATTTATATGTTATAGCTGTAGTTTGCATATTTGCGATTCATAGTAAACATAAATAAATATATTTTTCGTATACATGTACAAAAGAAAGCATTTGTATAATTTGTTATACATATACAAAAGAAAACAGTAATATAATCTGTTTCGGCATACATAAACAATAAACAATTGAATAATGTGTTTGTAAAAAGCGAGAAAGAGAGTAAAACAAAAGAGAACAAAGTAGGGAAATATTCGTATTGTATAATTATAAGTGCGTGCATATGACAAAGATATATGTATTTGCATGTTTATATACAATTTTCTCTCGCTTTATACAACACAAATGCATTTTATACATTTGCGTTTTGTATAAAAACGAGAGTGGCAAGGGAGAGACTGCTGAGAGAGGCGAGTGAGCTAGATTCAACAGGGAAAGAGCAAAATAACAACAGTTTGCAACGGGGTACAATTAAATCAAACTGTGATTAAAAGATGGATTAGATTAAAAGAAAATTGATGAAATTTAAAATTTTTGAACTTTTAAGCTTCAAATTTTTAAATTTTCAATGATGATATCAATCACTACACCATGTAATTAAAACTAAACTTTGAAGTTTGAAGTTTGAAATTTAAAGTTTCAGTTGATGACACTACACTATAATTTTATTAAAAATATTTTAATTATTAAGTTTCTTGAAAATTGAAACATCAAAGTTGAATATGGAAATATATTAAATAGAAAATATAGACGCATAAAAAGAGGATTGTATGAAAAATGAAATTTAACTTTCAAATTTTAAATTCTCCAACGATACTTATAATTATATCAAATTTAAAAATTGGTACCCAATTGCCAAAAAAGTTAATAATAAGGAGATTATCTTTAGTATTCATCTATCAGTTTTCTAATACATTAACGTTCTTATTGTTAGCAAGTCATTTGGTATTTGTTTTTGTTGTCACTAAAGTTCCAACATGAAATGAAGAGACTTTATACCCCCAAATTTGTTGTACAAATTCAAATTTACCTCAACTTTTTCATCAAGGTTTATAATTATACTTTATCACTAAGGTTTAAACTTATCCATGGATTGGAACTCCGCTAGGAGTCAATAAAAAAATGATAAATAATAAAAAAACACACCTTTTGTTTTAGATATTTCTATTATTTCCTATCACTTTTAAAAAACTTCGAAATTTCTTATTTCTTGAATGTATCTGAGCTGCATATCAATGTATTCGAACCAATATCTAATGTATCCGAACTATATATTATGTACCTGAGTTAATTTTTAATATATCCGAGCTACATATTAATGTATCCAATCCAGTATTTAATGTATCTCAGCTATGTACATATTATGTATCTGAGCTAATTTTTAATGTATTCAAACTACATATTGTATCGGAGCTTCAATTATTTTATTCAATTTTCTCAATTTTTAAAGAATTAATATAATTAGAAAGTAATTAAGAATGGATTGTAACTTCATAATAAAACTGTAGAATGTATGTAATTTACACTTTATAAAAATGAGTTTTTTCTCCTAATAACACAAGTAGTAATAGATATAATTTAACGAAGAATAAATTTACAAAATTCATATAATACAAGAAAAAAATTGACCACTTTTCCTATTCATTAAATATTGAAATTAACCATTTAGGACGATTATATTTTTTTAATATGAGCTAAAATTCATAATCAAGTCAAATGAAAAAAGACAAACTAACAAATTTATCCCATTTTGGGAATAGTAAATTTTATATTGTTATATGTCACCTTCTAAATTAAGGAGAATAATTCAACTCAACAAATTACACCTTCTCTCTCTTAGCATCTTTTTTTTGTTTTGTAGGTTTGTGAATAGCATAACCTCAATAAAGGTATATATTACTCATTCTCGTAATATTTTTCATTTTTAAAAAATTAAACAATTTAAATTTAATTGATAATCTATAAATAGAAATTTTTTAATTTTTTTAAAATTAAATTTATATATTTTATAAACTACATAAAAAATATTATAAATCAAAATAATCGATAATTTAAAATATTTTAAAAATACTTATCATAAAACATAAACTTGTTTGAATAACAAAATTCTGAAAAATATCACATAAAATAGGACGACGTAAGTGCAATCTAAAACATGGATAAGGTTCACTTGGGACTTGGACATCAACTTTAGTGTTATAGACGTGACATGAAAGAAAAAAGTAAAATGAAATGACATGTGATTTGAAATGAAATGTGTAATGTGGTAGTTGGATTATTCTGATTTAGTCTTGTGTGCATAGGGGTAGGTTTTGTTGGACTAAAATATTTTTGAGATTATAATCAGGAATTATAAATTTTGAATTAATTATTCATAGGAGAAATGGGATAAAATAAATTAAATTGAGTAGAATAAAGTGGGGGTATTTAGAATTAATTTGAGATTAATTTTATGATTATTATTATTGGCAAATAATGAATTAATATCTTCAACTATATAACGTATAAATTATTATCTCAAACTCAATCATAAGATATTTTATCTTTCTCATGAATCACATGCCCTATTGACAAGATCAATAAAAATAACAATATATTTAGTAAAATTTTACGATATCAAATATACAAAAAAACGTATTTTGTGCTCCTTAATAAAAAAAATATATATATATATAGTGTATTTCTCAAATAATCTTTAAATATGTGAAGTTATTTAATAAAGCTATTTGATTTATTTTTTTTATATCAATGAAGTCATTCAAATTATGATATTATTTTTTACAAGGTCACTCTACCCCAAATTGTACTTTCAATTAAAAAAAAAATTACATGGCCTTTAAAATAAATTCATGATTTTGAGACACGATTTAGCTAACTTTTGCGTTCCTTCTTTTTTCTTTCAAAAAATAATCCTAAAGAACACAAATTTTACTAGTTTTGGAGCAACCTAATTTCCTTTAAATTAGTTTTCAATATTATTATTCCTACCATAATTCGAACGTCAAATATATGTAATGGGCGCTTTCAGATACGTGTATTCAAATTACTTTTAAATCAGATATAAAATATAACGTTTGGTGAATTAAGCAACGTAACTGAAATGTATAATTTAAGGAGAAAACCACTCGTTTAATAATTTTTATAATAATTTTTAGGTATCTCTTGTATGACAATTCTAAAAATAAAAATAATCAAATTTATTTCATTGTTTCTTTAGCAACAAAAATTTGAATATTCTTGTATCTAAGTTTGTTTCTGCTTAATATCTATCGTGAATCAGAATTATTAACAGATAAATAATATAGATACACCACATATTTGTGTTTGAATTATATTCAATATGTGGTGTATCTTGATTAATTGGTTTGTCATATGTTTTAGTATTCAACTTTGTATGTACCTGAGCTTAATCAGTGTCAAATGATCTAAGACCATCTTAAAAACAATGATATCTACGTTATCAAATATAAGAATTCATCATAAATTAACAAGTTTTACGTTGATATCAATCTACCAGTTTTAAGACAGTCTTTTTTAATTTCTCTTTTCAAAGAAACCAAAATGAAAAAATGTTATTCAAAATAGTTGATGTGGGGTTATTGAATGCAGAGTGGTGCTCAAAAAAATCAAAACAAAATAAATTGAAACATTAACTCCAAATCTTTATAGTAACGTGAAATGAAATTCCATTAATCATACAAAATGGTGCAAGACCAAAATAAAAAATTATTACTTTGCATTATATAGTAAGACCAAGCAAGGCGCAAGGGCAGCTCAACCCTAAAGCTAGAGGCGTTAATATGGGCTGGCATGTGGCCCAGGTACTTATGGGTTGAATCGACCATTTCTTGACCCACGTAAAAAATGGGCTAGCTCGATCAGATCCGTAAGATGCCAAAGCTTGTATGAATTAGCCCGGATGAGATGGACTAACCTATACTTGACACCTCTACCTAAAGCGAGTGTCTTAAGGCTTCAAAAAGAAAGACCTCCAAAATTACAAATCCCCAAAAGTCGAAAGAACCAAAAAGCCCCAAATTCAGTTAAAAAACATTAACATATTTCTCTTGTTGATAACAATAGCATAATTAAGATCTATGATAAAGTTTCGAATCATTGACTCGAACTTTATTAAAACTTTATCGAGGTGTTTTTACATATTCCCTCACTTCTAATTAAGAGATTAAAAGAAACTAAGACATTTACTTCTTAATTGTTTTGATTGTGGGTTTTACGCAGAAATAGTGATTCATAATTTACCTCTTAGTATAACTCGAATAATTGATTTTCAGATTGAAACTTTGAAGACGACTTACCACTAAATTAACCCCACATTTTGATAATTTCTAGTTTGTTGAGTTTGATAAAAAGGTGAATTATTTAGTTGATCGAAATTTGAAAAATTAAAATTGTCTTGGATTTTAAGTTAGAATAATCCCTATTTGATAGCTTAATATTACCATGTTTATGTATATAGATGAAAAGTTGATGTTAAAACGTATATCTTCTAATAGAGTTTTTGACTTTTTAGCATCTACTTCCTCCGTTTACTTTTACATTTGGTACACCATTAAGAGAAATAATTATTGATATCAATATTTTATCAAACTATCCCTATTAAATGATGTGTAGTATTAAATCTTGAAAAATGATTTTAAAAAAGAGAGTATTTAATGCTGAGGGTAAACGTGAAAAAATATTATTTTTTCTTGAAGTGTCAAAAGTAACAAGTAAAAACGAAAATCTATTTAAAAAAAAGTGACAAGTAAATGGAGAGAATAATTAACATTCTTTCCGGTTCCTGTAGATATATCCACTTATAACTTTTGACTTATTTTTTATTTTTTTCTTCCTAAAAACGTGCTCTTTTTATTTTCACTAGTTTCTTTCTCAAAAGGGTGAAGATGTGTTTAATCTTAATTTGCTCTCATCCATTATACACATTTCAAATATATTTCTTTAAACTTTTCCATTTATTTTTAGTTTTGTATTTTGTTAGTGTGGTAATTTGCCTTTAATGATTATTCTTGATCTGAATTGTGAGCTATTGGATAAATTTTAATTTGTTAGAGTTTGATAAAGGGGAACTCTTTTGAATTTCAGTAGACTAACCCTCCTTCTATTTTGTTATGGCTCGTTTGATGTGAGGGATAAGACTAAAAAGTTATGGAATAAAAAAATAGTGTTGAGATAAAATTTAGATGTCTTATTTGATTGACATGTTTTGAATAACTTATTCCATCATTTATATCATAGTGATAGAATAAATTATCTCATATACATAGTGGTATAAGTTATCCAAAAATAACTAGTTCCCATCCAAATTTTTAGTTTTAGGTGATTTTTGTAAAATAAATTGGTTCACCATAGGGCTCAACCCAAAAAAAAAGAAAAAGAAAACAAAGGCCACAAAACAAATATTACCTTCATCTATTTTTAATTGTCATAGTTTCCTTTGTGAAAGTTAAACTATAAAATTTTGACTAATATATTACGATATATTTTTATGGAAAAATTACGCAACAAAGCAAACTTATACTATTTAATTACTCATCATAGCTATAGTTTGGTATAATTACCACTCGCGGCTAACATTATACATTAATTACGTGGTTTGATTTCGAATTTGTATAATTAGTCACATTTGTATGTGCATATTCACGCAGAATGTACAAATACATATGTATAATATATACACTTATTTAACCTATATTTACATATACGATTCACCTCTCTCCCACTCTCTCCCCTCTTTCGCTCACTTGTCTCCTCCCTCTCCCAATCTAGCTTACTCTATATACAAATGTATATGTATAATACACAATTATATACATATACAATTCACCTCTCTTTGACTCTCTATCCTCTCTCGCTCGCCTCTCTCCTCCCTCTCCCAGTTTCGCTCACTTCTTTTCTTCCTCTTTCACTCTCGCTTGCCATATATACAAATACATATGTATAATATACAATTATCTAACCGATATACATATACAATTCATCTTTATTCCATTTTTTCCTTCTCTCTCTCGCCCCTCTCATATCTCTCCCAGTCTCTCTCGCCTCTTTCCTCCATATAACATGTAGTTATGAATTGTAATTATCAAACTATAGCTACGGAGAGTAATTAGACTATTTTTAAGTGGCTATATGTGAAAGTTTCCTTTTTTTTATTCATATTAATATGTAAAATATTGCAAATTTATAATATTTTTCATATAGTTTTTAAATATCTAAATTTTTTTGTTTGAAATATCATATTATTTAAGTTTGTAAATTAGTCAAATTACTTTTAGAAAAATGGAACATGACAAATAAAAATAGACGAAATCAACCCTCTTTTTTCCCTCTTGTTGGCCATTCTTCCCGCCAATAAACAACCCCCCCCCCCCTCAAAAGTCACATGGATTGATCATCCCCAACTTGTCAAGTTCAATTCGAGCAACTGTGTAATTTGTAAAACTAAACAAAATAATGGCAGACGGTTCGAAATCCCAAGCTCAGGTTGAAATCAAGCAACAATGTGCTTCAATGGCGTCGACATTCTCCACTGAGATGACTGCTGATGAGAGAGTTCCATTCCCCTTCTTTAGGCCATTGTCTCAGAAGAGAGCAAACACATGGATCATTTCTCTCTTTGTGATCCTTCACTTGGGCGCTTTTACTGTAACAATGATTGTTAACGACTGTTGGGAGAATTCTTATGGAGATTGTGCTCTAAAACCTCTCCGTAGGTTCTCTTTTCAGCCTCTTTACGAGAATCCTCTGCTCGGTCCTTCTGCTTCTACGTCAGTTCCTTCTTCTCTTTCACTATTTCAATACATCGTTTGAACTGTGACTGATTTTCGGCATATTATGGATTTGGACTGCTTTATGAAATTTGAGGAGAAAACGTTGCTATCTATATGAATTGTTGCTTGAATTTGAGTTTGTATACTTGTCGTTGTGGCTACGATGTTTGATTGAAAAGTATATTGATTCTTATCTCCTGAAAATGTAGTTTATGGCGGCAATCGGTACTTTACTGAAGGCTAGTCTTGTATACTCTTATGGATCTAACTGATTTCAGAATCCTAAAATTTTATTGCATAAAGTATACAAGCACTTTGCATATATACATATGTGATGAACTGTTTCTGAAATATTTCTTGGTTCTTTATGGAACCTCTGGCTTCTCCATATGGCAGTTCTTCAGGCCATAGAGAATCAATTAATCCACGTTCCACGTTCGCTAACATATTGATCTCTAGATCTCTCTCAAACAAGTTAAACATTACCTGCTTTTTCCTATCTGCCTTGAAAATTGCAGTACCAGTTACTTTGAGGTTATTTACTAAGGCATATTGTTCTATATGTTAATATAAACATGTTATTTTTCCATCTGTGTATCAAAGAACTATGGAGCTGTACACTGTGTCTTGCACATGATATTATGTTGAGTAAGTTCTGCTGCCAATAACAGATATGAAATATTTTGCCAATGTAGGTTAGAAGAAATTGGAGCACTTCAGAAGACATTGTTGACTAATAATCAACAACTCAGGCGTATCTTCACAAGCCCTTGGTTGCATGCAGGGCTTTTCCATCTGATCATTAACTTGTCCTCAGTAATCTTTGTGGGACTTCACTTAGAGCAAGAATTCGGATCATGTAAGAATATTCTTGTAATATGGTCTTTCATTGAGAAAGTTGTTTATTGAATCTTTGATTGAAGCTCCTATTTCTGCAGTTAGGATTGGAGTTATCTACATACTCTCAGCTATTACTGGTAGTCTAGTTGCTTCACTTTTTGTTCAAGATCGGCCATCAGTTTGTTCCTCTGGTGCATTGGTTGGATTGCTTGGTACACTGCTCTCTGGCCTCATCAGGAATTGGAAATCTTACACCAATAAGGTCCTGAGGTCTTGTGGGTTTTTCCCCTCTCGTCTCAGCTGTCAAATAGTATAGAATGTCATCTCCCTACTTTCATTGCAGTTTGCAGGGCTTGTGGCTACCATGACAATCTTGATGACTAATCTTGTCCTCGGACTGATACCTTACATCAATAATTTTGCGAATATCGGAGGATTTATGTCAGGATTCCTTCTGGGGTTTGTGCTCTTGTTCAAGCCTCAACAAGAGAAACTAGCTCGAAATAAGGGAGGCTTATTTGAATTTGATGCCAAGGACATTGTCAAATGTAGGAAGAGTTTGGACAAGCCTGTTCAGAGGGGTGCTGCTCTTGTTATCTTTGCTTTATTGTGAGTTCTATCTCTGTATGATACTTTTATGGTTTTACTCTTGCTCCATTTTTCTTTGCATCCAATTGCACCATGAACTATTACTTAGGTTAGTTATAGTTTTCTAAGATAATGAGTTGAATTGCTGTCACTCCAAATGCAGGCTTGCAGGAATTATAATGGCAGTTCTGCATGGCATTGACATAAACAAGTACTGTAGCTGGTGTCATTACTTTGATTGCATTCCATCCAAATGGTGGAGCTGCTCTGACAAGGCATTTCATTGTGAGGTATCTCGTTATACTTGATTCTATTATAAGAAGGGAAAAGTTATTTTTGTCGGAGAACAAATAGGATATGCAAAAGTAAATATGAAATTATACGTCATACAAGATCAATGGACTGAAATGGGAAACAGATCAAATGTTCGTATAGGGAGATTCTTGAGAGTAGCGCTGTGGAAATATTAGTGATTGTATTAGGTTGTTTATTAAGTAAGGAGATTCTTGGCTCGAGTTTTATAGATCTCCCTCTATCCCCGCTACCAATGACATATAATTATTTGGTCTAAACGTTGGTGATGCTTTGAATAGGGCAATTTGTAAGGCTAATATTGACTACTTTCCCAGAACAAAGTATAATTTTGAGTAACCCTCAGAGACCATCTTTTATCTTTCGTTTCATCTTTGTTAGTGTTCCTTAAGTAGAACATCTTGTTATTGGCATCGTTTGCTTTACTCTTCAAGGTGGTGTCTTTCCTAGTAGTCATAATCCTTTTTCGTCCTGCTCTCTCATGTTGTTATTACGTCTGTCCAGCACAAATCAAGCTCAAATTTGGATGCATTTTTCATTCTTTTGCAATTTAACTAGTATATGGTGAATAATTCTTGTATTGCATACTGCAGAAGTTGGTGAGCTCGGAACATCTGACTTTGAGTTGCCCAAATACTGGTAGATTCAAAGTTTTTCCTTTCACCAACATTTCAGAGGCAAGGTTTCAGGACATATGCAATCTGATATGCTTCTAGAAGGTCATGGTTGAGTTCCGGTGACTAACTTTTCGCAGGATATATGCTTGTATAAGGTGTAAACTAATGTGCTTCAGAATTCTTAATCAAATTCTTGTGCATAATATCAGCATCAAACTTGTTGCTTTGAAGGATTTAGCTGTTGACTTGTGGATAACCTTGACCCTCTTGCTTTTAAAGCTTGTTTTCTTTAGTTCTCATGTGTTTTTTCTTTTATGATTTTCATGGATTCGAAGGCACTGCTTGTATAGCTCACGGTTTCAACAAGGTGAAAATGTTCTGTTACTTTGACAGATTTATGTCTTCATTCAATCAAAGCAAAACCTGGTGCCCAAATGAATATGGATTCATTGTTTTGTTTTTTGAGTTTACTCTTTTAAGTTCAAATATTTGCTTTTTTCATAATGCATGTTTTCTCCCTTTAACATAGGAAACTGAGAAACTTCATTTTGTATTCTAGACTTCTAAATTTTTTTTAAAAGACATAGGAATCGGTATAAGATGGTGATAGAATATAGAAAAAGAACCTTAAATCCATGGTATAAGCTCGAACAATTTTTTTTGGTTTTCCTTCCAGATAAAACAATAAATAATTTTAAATGTTTATCTTAAACAATAAGCGCCCATGGCCTAATGGATAAGGCGCTTGACTTCTAATCAAGCGATTGTGGGTTCGAGTCCCACTGGGCGTGCATATTTTTATGATTAATTTTTTTCCTCGGTTCGGTTTTAGGTTACCACTCACGCAACATTTAGTTATAATTACGTGTGTTGAGGTTTTGAGTTTGTACAATTCACACGTTATACAAACGAGATAGCTCAAACTGTAACTACAACCCATAAATATGCAAATTATATTTATGAAGCATAATTATATTTGAGAAAAATTACGCGGTTAAGCAAACTTATACTACTTAATTAGTCATCATAGTTATAGTTTGCCATAATTATTACTCGTGACGAACATTAACCATTAATTACGTGGGCTTGCTTCGAGTTTATATAATCAGTCACATTTGTATAATTCGCCACACTGTATAATTCACAACTAACCATTTGATTTGTAATTTGTATATGACGATGATTGGTTTTTAGTTTTATCACCATATACATTCAGTCTTTTTTGTATAACTTTTTAAAGTTTGTATAAACATGTAGTTTTTGAATTTTGTATTATATAATTTATATAATATAATTTCCTGATAAAGTTTGTATATTATTTAAAGCTCATACTTTTATTTTGTATCAATTCATTCTTTTGAGTTTTATCATATTTGTATATTTTCAGATTTTGTATTACTCAATTATACAAAATACGCGAATTATACAATTGTACTGGCAAATTAATTGTTGCTCTCTTTCGTTCGCCTCTTTCCTCCCTCTCCCAATCGCACTCGCCTCTTTCCTTCCTCTCTCAATCTCGCTCGCCAGATATACAACTACATATGTATATCATTTATATATATATAATTATTTTGATAGATATACATATACGATTCGCCCCTCTCCTCCATCTCTCAATCTTACTCGCCACTCTCCTCCTTATAACATGTAGCTATGAGTCGTAATCAAAAAACTATGACTATAAAACATAATTAAGCTATTCTGAATGACTATACGTGAAAGTTCTCCTTATATTTATTATAGTGGCTATGTGTGAAAATTTTCCTTCCCTTTATTTATAATTCTTTTCTCTTAGTGTCTAAACTCTTTGATTATGGCACTATGCACATTTCACTTTATGTTCATGTCAATGCTTAACATAAGTTGTGGAAGTAATAAATTGCAGCCTTCATGGTTTACAATTTTTTCATAAAAAATACAACTAATAATCTCAACGGAATACATATTCTGAAAAAATCTTTTAAATTTGTAAATTAAATATTACCAAGCACACACAAAAAACATTATCATATGTAGAACTTTTTCCGAGTGACGCAAAAAATAGTACTTTTGACCAGCCTTGTCTCCCATATATATTATCGCAATAATTACATGCAATTACAGCTGAAATGTACATATATATCTTCTGTCATAATTTTGGGATATTTATGTCATTATCATTAAAAAACTAGGGTATATATGCCTTCACTCTAACGGGAGATTAAATAGGGACGCATGTATGCATGCTCAAGCTTTTGAACGATAGGAGCATCAATATTCCAAAAATATAACGAAACGTATCTATATACAACAATAGTTCGAAGGTATATTTATCATTTTTCTCTTATTAAATATACAAACTTTTTTTCCTTAAATTTACTAAACATAACAAGAGTTTTCGTGTTATAAATAACAAAAAGAGACTTTGTACGATTAGTAGTTTGCTTTAATTCAACTTTTGTTGTAAGATTTAAAGGAGCTAATATCTAAAATTTGATCTTGTTCAAGAGGATGAACTGTTGCAATGTATACATTTTATATAAACAGTTTTATAAATGTATATACGTACTTATACACAATTATTCATTATTTATACGATATGGATACATTATATATGGTGCAGTTATTTTAGTTGAATTTTATTTCTCCCCTATATATACAAATATGTAAGAAGATTGTTATTGAATCCATTTTGATTCAATTCATTTCAAGTGAATATAATCTTTCAATGAATTAATAACCAAGACATTTGTTTTATCAATTCATTTTGATCGATCCAAATTTAATCAACGAACGCCCTAATATTTCACCCTGTTAAAGAAGTCCATCTTTTGGAGTAAAGGGCAAAAGAATTATCAGCTAGAGATCAATTGAGTTAAGAACATGCTATTGCTCATTTTTCTGTAACGACATGTTTAGTCGTTTTGAGCAACATATTTTATTTCTGGAAAAACTGGCTGAGACGACGGATCCCACGACGGACCGTCATGGGCACGACGGACCGTCGTGGGGGTCTCGTTCCAGAACACTTAGAATTCTGAAATTTGGGTACTGAAATCGACTCTCTGAACTTCGTAATGGAATGGCAGGACGGACCGTCGTGGGCACGACGGACCGTCACA
>NC_028647.1:7515212-7538488 GCF_001406875.1 Solanum pennellii
GTTTTTATTAATGAGTTTAAGTCTTCCGCATTACTTTCTGTTGATATTAAATTGAAATGTTAGGGTTTAGATTGGTTGGTTCGCTCACATAGGAGGGTAAGTGTGGGTGCCAGTCGCGGCTCGGTTTTGGGTCGTGACATTTTCATTATTAACTACTACCCTAATTATTTCTCAATGATGATTTATGATAATTGGAGATGATTTATTACTTTTTTAAATAGAATTTTCCAAATCAAATATTAGCAAATAAACATGTAACTGAGGGAGTCATAGATATTGGAGATGCCATATCATTAGTTCTCTTCTTATTCTTCATGGTTTCACAATTTTTTACCATATACATACGTATTCATTTAATTTAGTTTGAGTACTTGATATGAATGACCTTTAGTTTTGGATATGGACAAGTAAAAATTTAAATTTGTATAAAGTTGAATAAGTAACACATGAGTCCTATATGACAATTTGCAAGAGATACACTTGAACTGATGCATATTATGTCGTGTAGGATGCATGTGTCTACTTATTCAACATTATACAAACTTAAGTTTCTACTTATACACACTCAATTTTTTAAAAAAAAACATAAATATCAATTGATACTAAATTAAAAAATATGTTTATATATTATACCTCTCTTCGCTAAGTCAAACGTTGGAAAAGTAAAAAAGGAACTTAATAAGAAGGAAAATGAAGCAACTCCAAAAGGTATTGGCTTCATTTTCTCAATCCACTTGTTCGGACCGGAAATAAGCAGGTGTAAACACGGAAGCTAGCAAAGCGAACCTCGAAAGATCACGAGTAAGAAGACAGACGAAAAATATACCAAAAGACACAAAGATTTAACGTGGTTCGGTCAATCGACCTACGTCCACAAAGGAGATGAGCAATCCACTATAAATATGAGAGTACAAAATATAGAGAGAAACAACCTCAACCAATTCACTTGGAATACATGGGAGGTTCACACAGATGATAACGTATCAAGCTTGTGACCCATAAATTCTCCCCTAACCAAAACTCTCAAAGCCTTTAAGACTACATTGTGAATGCTGATTAAGTTAGAATGAACATGCCTCTATTTATAAAGTCCTAAACCTTTTCCTATCAGAAAAAGATTAGTCAATCAAAAACCTTTTCCTAAAAGGAAAAACCTATTTATGGTAAGAAATTTAGGGCAAATAAAACCCAACACCATTCTCATCAAGAAACCATAAAAAATAAATCAATCTTTTTCCTTATTTCTTTGATGTTGTTTTTCGGGTTCAAACTATGTAGAATAAGAAATTTTATCAAGGATATCCAAGAATAATGATGTATGAGTGATGACTATCAAAATAAAATAAAAATAATATTATGCAATTCGGGGTTCAAACTCAAAAGTCCTTAATTGAAATAAACACCCATTAACATTGCGCCAAAAGCATAGCTTTTTTCAAGGGTGTCCAACTTTAACTCTATATCTTTTATATATAAAATTTGACATATTTATATACAACTTAGTTTTTCAACGAAAAATGAGTTAGTTATAGGTACGCCTCATGGGTTCAAGTGAAATCAAGCATGTGAAAGCTATAGTTGTATAACATTGATGAACAAAGTTACCCAATATCTATTGCTAATAAATAAAGAGAAATGATAATATTTTATAAAATTAATCGAAATACATTAAAAAAAAATGACCTAAATACCACGGTCATAAAATGAAAAAAAAAAAAAAAAGACAGCCCCCAAATGAGCCAGCCGAAAAATTGAAGTTGAAATGTGAGTGGTCAAACTTTATTCTAATAATAGTTGCGTCTACAAATAAAGCCTTTTACGCCGTCCATCCCATTTTTTTATAAAAATATATATAATGTTATAATTCATGAATTCAAGCGAATTGATTAATTTTTCCGTAAATTATATATTTTTAAAAAAATAAAAGTATATTAATATGTGAATTTTAAATAAAATTAATTTAAAATTTCTAAATTCTTAATTTTGAGTTCGTTTTTAGTACCTAAAAAGAATAAATATGACAAATATGTAATTACAATGTAACATGACCCTTTAAATTATTACCCCTTCACAAGATTTTATGTAGATTTTATTATGTTCAAATTCTGTCTATAAATTATGTTAAATATGCTAATACAATATATTTAAAATAAATTTAATTTTAAACTGTGATCTATTTTCACAAATATATCGTGGTATATTTAAAAATAAAAAGTTAATATTATTTATTTATTAAACTTCATGGCTAAATAAACTATGCGTCTTAAATTAAACATACAAAAATACTTTGAATAGGAAAATGCTAAAATTGCCGGCAGCTAAGACAAGTTTTTTTATTTTTTTATGATCGTCTCTAAAAATAAAAATTTATTGATGAAATATCTACTTTTATTTTATTCGATATGAGTTTTGTAGTATTTAATTTGCAAGGCAAGTATGTTCTCTAAATCTTTTGTGGAAAGAAGTTAGTATATTTCTTAAAGTATAGTTTATACGTTCTGAAACTAAATATATGTCTCTATCGATATATACAATATAGAAATTTAGTAACGCTTTGAAACTTCTCTCTCTTATAAGGCATAACTGGTTTTTTGCTAATTTTGTCTTGCATTTTTTGTTGTCAAGGATATTTTCGATTATTTTTATTATATAAAATATCAAATAATAAAAATCAAAGACGATTAATATGAAAATCGAAAATTAAACATCACCTTAAAATAGAGATATGTATTCTTGAGAGTGACTCCCCCCACCCCCCATAACCCACCCAAATGCCATAATTATTCTTTATTTTAATTAATTATGTGGGTCCAAAAGTTTTTTGATTCTAAATACTGAGTACTAGTACAACTCCTTTGGGCCCAAAAGAGCATCTTTATTTTCAAACAACAATTTATTACCTCACAAAAAGTCCATTTAATTGGCAGCTCATTCAAACATCCCCTCACATAAATTATAGAACAATTGTTAGGTTCTTGATAGCTCTATATTTTTAGCTACTATTTTGGGGGATAAACCAATCTTAATGAGAACAAGTGGATGTCCACAGGTGTCTTCACATTCCTTTTAACCATCAAAACGTCGATTGTTTTCACCTATAGCCTTTTTTGACCGTCTTACTTCATGCTTATCCCACTCCACATTGACCGTCTTCTGTATAGTGATATCAATCATGTATGTAGATAGGACATACCTTCCATTTGGAGTTATTATATTTAAATGGCGAAAAAAATAGAAAGAAATATAGTCCACGTCGAAGAATGGTTGTGTGACTAGAACTAAAGAACTAAGCCAATATAAATGGCTACTAGACATCTAATGGATTTGAGACAAACTATTTCAAGTGGTTGTGTTGGTACATATGCCTTTCTCATTTAAATTCAACAATACGCTACTTATCTTAATTCATATGACATACTTTTTGTCTTATCGCAATTTTCATATGTACAAACATGTGTATAATGTTGTTCTAGCACAAGAGTGGATGATATAGTTTCGACAATTCAACCATTCATGTAGCAACAAGTGGCATTGCCAAAACTTAACAAATATGTATGAAATATTGATTTAAAAAGTATTTCAAGTGAAATAACGATTTTAAATTTTGATATGACTTTTTTTTTCAAAGTAAATTTTATATTCAAATTTAACTTCTAATAATTTCATGTTCAAATATTTTATTTTATTTTCAAAATTCAACTAAAGTACATCTAGGGTCTAGGTATATCTCACTTTTGATACCTATTTAATGCCTACAACTACAAGTGGTACTATATTACTATTAATGCTGTTTGGCTAGTTAAAGATAAGTGATGGTATCTTTTTAGAAGTTCCTTCTTTTAGGGATGGATTATAATTTATAGGGGGTGGGGAACTAAAGGGTACACATAGTGGGAAGGAATCTTAAAGTTGGCCTTTTGCTTAGTTTAAAATTAGGAAGAAAAATAGAGTAACAATATGGGACTTATATTTATTTTGTGTTAGTCAAAGAATAGTAATGTGGTGGGGGTTTGAGTGAGTGCCTTTTCTTATGTGGCCTTAGTATATCATCATTTCCAAGTCTTGTTGCTCCAATTAAAGGCTATTTCTTAACATGGTTACCTTATCTTTACCATACAAGAGGAAGTAGGCATATGGTTTATCCTTTCTAATTTTCTCATTACCAAAGACAATTTGACTATTATAATATGAATTAAAATTTAGATGTATGAATTTAAATACATATCTAAAAATTAAGAAATTTGTATTAAGACATGAATACTAAATAATTAAGACTTATTGTAGAAGTGTTAAAAACATTTTATGACGGTTGATGATGATGATAGCTAGCAATGGTGATTGTTGGTATCAATTGGAGACGGGTTGACTTTTAGTAGTGTCGTAGGTAGTAGCTAGTGGTGATAATAGTTGGCAGTCGAGGTTGATATGGTGGTAGTTGGTTGTGGTTGGTGATAGACTGATAGTAATGGTGGACGATAGTGATAGCTAAAGACGATTATACATGGCGGTGATTGATGGTGTTGATTGTTGGTAGTAATTAGTAATTGTTGTGGTTACTGTGATTGATATGGTGGTGATGATCGTAAATAATTGCTAGTAATTAATAGTGATAATTAATGGTGATAGTTGCCAACAACTTAGGTTGTGACTGAGGATGGTGCTTGTGGGTGGTAATTGTGGAGTCCGGAGCCTAAAGGGTATAAAATATTAATAAAGTTTCAAAACGGTATATAAAATTTTATACTAACCAAAACAGCAAAATCGCTAGAACAATAGCGATTTCCTCCGCCGGAAAAAGCAATATCGCTGCTACTGCAGCAATTTTGCAAAATGTGATTTAAAAAAAAAAAAAAAATTTAAACAGCGATTTTTATTTTTTTTTTAAAAAAAATATTTCAAATGAAGATGTGTGTCGTCGATTTTCATGAATTTCGGCAGCGATTTTCTTAAAAGAAATTTTTTTATAAAAAAACACATTTTGAATTATTTTTTTCAAAAAAAAATTCACATTTTACAAAATCGTTGCAGTAGTAGAGATTTTGCTTTTTTCGGCGGAGGAAATCGCTGTTGTTCCAGCGATTTTATCGTTTTGGTTAATATAAAATTTTATATACCGTTTTAAAATTTTTGTTAATATTTTATACCCTTTAAGCTCCGGACTCAGTAATTGTGGTGGTAGTGGTACTTTATCAAAATACTTTAAACAATATTTTTGTAAGAAAACAAACTCCTTAAAAATTAAAAAAATAACTATAGAAAAAGTAGGAAAATAAGTTTTGTAAATGCTATTCTGCGTTGTCCCCTTCTTCTCTTAATTTATCAACATGATCAAGGTATACAACATTTATATATCACAGGTATATATGTTTTTGTGTATATGTTTTGTGTATCTGTCCTTTTGTGCTTTTTATCATATTTATATGAAAAATTTGTCTTAATAATAAGATTCATATAAGTAATTAATTCAATTATCAGTTAATAATTATCTCCATGTTTTTTTGCTTACTCTCGCAAATTCAACTTAATTATTCCAAGTTTTTTGCACAAATATATACTATACACCTTATAGTTATTTTTATTCCTTACTTCTTCTTTTTTTTTGCTTTTTTAATTGTTTAGGCCACACCATGCATGAAATTAAATTTTAAAAAAATCTGGAAACAAATAAAGACACAAAATGAAAAGTTGTGTGAGTTGACAGAAATTATTAGTATGGGGACATGATATCTAATATATTGTATGGTGGTTGGTGATTTTTTTTTTTTTTGGGTCATGCTTTTTCCTTTTTTATTTTCTAGTGTTTTGTATCTTGTTGATTTATAGTTGGTTAAAGGTTATTTCTAAAAAAAATTTGAAGGTATTTAGCCACATTGGTTAACTAATAAAAAGTTAAAACTACCTTTCAAATCCTTTTTATATATATAATTTATTAGATTTTCTTTTTTAGGTCAATTAAATTTAAGAGCTAAAAATTTATCTGTATGAAATGTCTACATATAATTAGAGAATGTAAAACATATGTCGTGTATCATGATTTTTAGTAATTACTATGAATAAGTTATATGCATTTTTAGCATTGATTTTGGTGATTGTTAAGCTAAACACTTGACATAAATAATTATTACCGATTCAATAACTTATATGTAACAAAAGATATTACTTGTAATTATTTTACTTACAAAAATATATTTATAAAATACAGTGAAAACTATATAATTTAAGACCTTGTGGGGAGTGAAACTTTAATTTGGAGTTGAAAGCAGGAAAAGTAAAATATACTTAGAATTGTTGCCAGTTTGTGTTTGAAAATTAGAATTATTGAAATTTTGCAGAACCACAGAGTAATCAAAGTTTACAGAATCAGTACAAGAGATGAACAGAAATTAATTAAGAAAAAACTTAAAATCTATAATGTATCAGAATCTGGAAAAAAAATGAACAGAAAAAGATCAAGTTTACTGAATTCACAGCGTCCCCTTAAGGAAATTATTCCCCTCTAGTATCCGAGGTTTGATTTGGAATATGACCTCCCAGGGTAAAATGATCTCAATCACCAAAGTATAGATATCAAAAACTCTGGTGTCAGCGAACCAGTCAACAGCAATAAAATACACGAAGTATTTTGTTGTGCAGAAGAAGAAGAGATCAGAAAAATCTGTAAGGAAAATTTTGAAGAGTGAATGGTATTTATAGGCAAGAGGAACAAGTTCCGAAAGGTTGCAATCATTTCAGAAAACCACACGACCATTAATGAAAATCTGCAATCTTTCAAATGATACTTACTGTTCCTGAAAGTTGCAACCTTTCAGAACAATCATTTTCAAAAATGGCGGAAAATTTAAATAAAATGGAAAAGTTTTTTTAAATTAAACGGGTCGCGCGTGGATCCGGGACGGATTAGTCAACTAAAAAGTTGAAACGTCTCGATTAATTTCAACTAAATAACTGAAAACGTTTCTGTTATCAACTAATTAATTTAAAATATTTTGGTCATTTAATTAATTAAATAATTAAAATAAATTTTGTCCAAAAAATAATCTCTCGATCATTTGCCGTAGCCGTAGCCGAAGCCTAGACGAGCGACGATGGCGCGAGGGGGTCCCTCTTTTGAACCCTTTTAACAATTAATAGGAGTGTTTCGATATTTAAACTCTCCTATTTTTCTTTCTACCATTGATGAGGGACAAATGTCTTTTCATTAAAGCATATGAGGATTTTTCAAGTTCCCAACTCTTCAAGTTCTCAATTTTTTAAGTTTCTCTTTTTTCCTCTATTTCCCATCAATTCTTGTTATACACCCAACAAGAATTACATATTTTATTCAAGTATGTCACTGCTCATGTCGTTCCAATGATGTAATATTAATTCAATATTCCATTAAAGAATTTTTTTTTAAAAAAAAGTAATTTTATATATTTTAGAAAAATATTGAACATTAAATAAATATACCTATAGTAAGATGTCTAAATCTTAGAACACGTTTGATATTGCTGATAAAAGCGATTTATTTCTAGAAACGTTTTTTTAAATATAGTTTTTTCAAAAAATATTCTAAAAAAATGATTTGTGTTTGGAAAATTATTTAAAAAGTGTTTTTGACAAATTTATTTAAAACGTACTTTTGATAAGCAAATTGTGTTTGACTAAATTTTTTAAAAAATATATTTTTGAGAGTCAAATTAAGAAAAATAGGCAAGTATAATGTGCTTTTAATATTACAATTATTTTATAGAGAGAAACTATTTTAAACATCTAATACAAAAACTTTAATTACATTTATTTAATTAAATAAAATATACATATTGAAATTGATTTTTTCAGTCAATATTATACATAGATAAGTATTGTTGAAAAATATTGAAAAGAAGAATATCGCTGTAAAATAATGCGTAAAATAATATATAAGATATAAAATACAAATGATTATTAGAAACATAAAACAAAATAAAATTTATTATAAAAAAATAAAAAATATAATTCTTGAATTAAACTTAACCAAACCTATGAGATATGTCAATTAATTAATAAGGAATATATTAATAAATATGCATATATATATATATATATATATATATATATATATATATATAATTCTGCTTTTGTATTTTTAAAAAAAAACCCTAAATTTTTTTGTTTTTTTCCAACACAGAGAAACTTCTTTTGCTTCCATTTAAAAGCAGATTTAAAAATTTATCAAACACTTAATTTTTCAAAAAAAATATTGTATATATGCCACCAGACTCTTAATCCCAACTATTTCTATCGAAAAAATCTAAAATTTCACTTCCATAAAAAACAATTAGAAAGAAAAATAATAAGAATGTTTTTTTTTTTGGTCGATATATTTCATGATGTATATTAATATAACATTCTTTGTTATGAAACTTAAAATTTAATCAACTTTAGATTAAACAATCTAACCACTCCTTCGTTGGCACCCATTATTATATTTGGAAATTAATCAATCCTTTCAATCATCCATAGTGAATGAATTATCAAGAAAATTTATTTCAACAGATAACTTTTCAAATCAAATCTATATATTTTCTTAGGTTTGATTTTGTCAACATTAACCTCCCTTGATATTTAGGAATTAGGATACTATACTTACTCTTCTAATTTTATATTTTGTAATAGTTTTTTAAACTGCTTATTATTTAATTAAAAAAATTGTGATACATCTAATTTATCTATTTTCCTATATACTCATTTGTTTTATTAATTCTGCAAACATGATCTTTTCTAATTTTTTTTAGAACAAACAAAATGACATACTTGTCAATAGATTTTATGCACTGACGAAGCTAAGTGGGGCTTCAGAAGAATTTAGTACGTAATATTTTTATGAAAATATAGACACAAAATTGATTGACGATTCAACGATAGAAAAAGGACGTGAAAAATACTATCATACTAGATATAGATATAAATTATTTTGGTCTATGCGTTAAATTTGTACTTATTCCTAAGAAAATGAAAAATAATATGCCATTATCCATTTATAAATACGAATATAGGATCTAGGTTTTGAGATCTAAATTTTGTAATCAATATATAGACTATCTTATCTAAGGTCAATTATGGAAGGTAATGATAGAGATTTAGACACTTAAATTATTGTGACTTCCTTAGTTTGAGGGCCCTTATTTGGGCAGCACTATATATATATATATATATATATATAAATTGGGGAGGTTTAAAATTAGTATTCTCACTACTTTGGTCTAATTTACAAAAAGAGGAAAAACATTAGAAATAATTTCTTGTCGTCCCTTTTGTCTTATATTCACAAAGTTGATTAAGTGATTTTATTGATACAAAGATTAAAGTTGAGTAATTCATATCAAACACCTTAATTGTGATCAGGTGAACTAAACGAGAGATTTCTAAATATTGCTAAATTGTGTATGCATGTGAAATTGCCTTTGAAAGGAAGCATTTTACTTTTTAATATGAAATTTTTCAAAGTGAATTTGAATTTAGTTGGACTCTTATATGAATACCAGACATTAAATAAAAAACTTTCTTCTAAAAAAAAAATAGTGATGTACGTAGCTTTGACTCAAGAGATAAAAATTAGATGCACCATATTTACAACATAGGGTCCAGTTTGGATGTTCATATTGGCCTAGAATGATTAAGTTGTGTCACCATCATGATGTATGGATAAACATGATCAAATTAAGAGTTAGTTATTATTTTTATAATATAATTTGATTAAATTTTTTATAGGATGTATTCTTGCTATGTTTTTATATAATTGAATCGTTTGATATTTTAACTTGTTTAACCACATGCTTATTTAAGAATATGCATATTTAGATTGTTGTTGAACAAATCAATATATATATAAATGAGGACCATAGAGGAGGTGATGTGGCACCTCTATATGGCCTCCATTTGCATTTAGCTTTTTTCATCTTTTTCTTTTTAAAAAAAATTATTATATATCATAAAAAATTTACTTAAATTTATTACAAAATAAATATTTTATTAATGGTGGGTCATTTATAACAAAAACTCTTCATATTTTTTATTTATTTATCTCACTTATAATTAAAAGAGAAACATAATTTATTTATTTTTGACTCTTTTTAATTTAAATTAATCATTTTATTGTAAAAATATATTACTTCATTTATACAAATGTACAAATAAATACTTTATTAATGTATGAACATTTATATAAAAAAAAAAAGCTCTATATATTTTTTTTCTATTTGTTTATCTCACTTCTAATCATGAAATCATAGTATTATTTTTTTTACATTTTAAGTATTTTTATTTTTGAATTTATTCACTAGGAGTTACTATCCATGACTTGCCCCTCTTTAATTTTTACTTTTAATAATATTCATGACTCTTATAATTTTTATATTCATAACCTCCAATTTAAATGTATAAGTTTATGTGTCTTATGGAATTCCTTTATTTTGCCTATAAATTTATATTAGTTTCATGAAGATTCACATTCACAATTATTCTTTCTTTTTTTCATCATATAAGTTTGATTTGTTACAAAAAAAGAAGTACATAAAGGTAAGAAATACTTCATTGAAATTTTAATTTTTTTTTCCTCTATTTTTGTCTATATAAATTCGTATTTGATTTGTGAAGGAAACTAACATGTAACAAAAAAAAAAGTACATGAAGTTAATAAATATATCATTCTCAAGTCCTTATTTTTTCATTTCCTTTATTTTGTCTATATAGATTCATATTTATTTTCATGAAGATTCACATACAAAGTTATAAATTCTCTTCTTCATAATATTTGTTTGTGAATTAGCTAACATGTAACAAAAAAAAAGTATATGAAGGTAAGATATATTTCATTCTTAAGTCTTTTTTTTTTTTTATGTACTTAGACATGCTTTCTTAATATATATATTGTTATGTTTGTATTATAATTTATCAAGTAAATATGATTAAAAAAATCTCTTTAATTCTTAACAATGTTTTGTCCGTATGCAATTACTCTTTCTAATAGTTAGTTTTCCATATATAATATAGTTTGATTATAATATTTGTTAGATTTCAAGAAATAATTATTATTTAGTATTGTTATTACTATTGAAAAGATAATATATAAATATATTAAATATGGTTTATATTTCGTTCTTTCTTTTGACATAATTATTTTTAATTCGTATATGCTTTTTTTTATTCAGTTGGTTGCATATATGAATAGTTTGACATATGGATCAAAATATGATGACGGATCTCTTTGCAAAGGAAGATGGTACAAGGAAAAAAAATAAAGCATAATTAGAGATTATTTTTTCACTTTGAAATTTATTAGCAACTTAGTTACTTTTGCTATTTTCTCTTTGTTATGAAAAAAATAAATATAATTATTTCATTTAATAACAACAAAATTTATGATGATTAGTTTCACTTTTATTATAAATTATAAAAAGTAATTGAAAAATATATTATTATTTTAATGATGTCATTTTTTGCGTATGTAACAATCTGTCGTCATTTTTTTTGCTTTGAAATGTATTTAATAATTTTTATGTAATCACCAATTATTATATTTTCTCTGTTCATTTTTTGTATTTTCACACCTTATTTTTATTTTTTTATTTTACAAATAAAATCAATACATAATTAGTAATACATTTAGTGGCTAATAAAATTATACATTTGAATTATTTATAACTCATGTCTCTTCATCTTACTTGTAAAGTTTAATACTAAATATGAATCATGACTTTATATGCTTCATTTTTCGTAAATCTATAAGTATTTAATTAATGTTTTAAAAATTATAATAAGCAAATGTAATAATAAAATAAAAGAAAACAATTTTGTTTTGACGAAATAGAGTTTGGATAGAACATCACTACTCCTAGAAAAGATAGAGAAAATTAAAACATCTAAAATATTTTCAACCTAATACAATATATTGTTATTTCAACATATTATCCCTTATTCCATTTACTTCATCACGGTGAATATTTTGTTCTAATATATACATATACAAAACAAATAATATATTTTATATGTTTTTAAAAAGTCTATGATATCGCAGACGAGGAGAAATATAAATATTATCTATATATTCGATACTAACCTAAATATTATATATTTCATATTATTATCTTATAAATATTTCATATAATCGGGCGAAGCGCGAATAGTTTCACTAGTCTTTAATAACTCGAATTCATTTTTCATTAGTTGATAACTTTTACTGCTTTAGTATTCATTAGTTAGATAGGTTATGTTGGGTAAGAAACCACAAACATAATAAGTTATAGTTGTTAATAAAATGAATAAATAAGATTAAGGTTGATATCACTATAATAAAAATGATTATTAGCAGCAATTAATTCATAATTATCGCTAAATATATATTTTTAACGGCATTTGCCACTCTTTATATATGTCCCTAAAGCCTTTAGCGACATTGGTTCTAATGACACTTAACTAATGCCGGTAAAGACTTTAGCACTCTTTATTAATGTCAATATTTAATATTGCTAAAAATTGTTTTTATTGTAGTGTGTGCAAATATCTTTTTTTTTTAAAAGAGATTCAAGCTCACTGTGGTATAATCTACATCGATCTAACAGTATAACTCTTAACTTGTCCCCTCCAGAATATAATTCAACAACATGCACAACTCAAGCAACTCTGAATGAGTAAAAGAGTTCAAAACTTCACAAAAAACGTCTTCTTCAACATATATATTGGTATTCTCTTTTATATAGTAAATATCATTGAAGACTTTAGAATATTTTCATTGTCTTAATTCTTTTTTTCATTACTGCACACTATAATATATTTTTGCACTTAATATATTTCATCTCCTACCCAACACAAATGAATATACATCATTAATTATTTATGGGTAGAGAAGTCTTCCATTGATGCATACAATCAATTTGTAGAATGAGAGATAATAATGTGGGATAAATGTGATAAATGTTTCATAAGTTATAAGAAATTAATGGTTATATGCGGTAAAAAAAAAGTGATGACCATGATGGTCATATAAGTTAAAAGAATTAACATTCATTTTCTACCATAATTTATATCAAGTGACATATACACTTAAAATTTTATTTTAATAATAAAATGCATATACACCAACATTTTAAAATAGAAATCTTAACCTTTGTAAATCATAAATTTGTTCGAATATATTTTCTTAGTGATATTGAATAGATATAATTATTTAGGGGCAGAGCTAATTAAGCGAAGGTTCGTGAGTTGGAAAGAATCCAATAGGTTTTCTGTAGATCATGTATTTGATATTACAAAATTAAATAAATCTATAGGGGATTTGTTTGGTACAAAGATGAATGATGCAGGAATTAGCAATGCAGGAATTAGCAATGCAGAAATTGGTAATGTAGAGATTAGTAATGCAGGGATAATTTTTATCAGATGTTTGGTTCATTGTTTCTTATCTAATATTGTGTGTGGTTTAAAAGTTTTTAAAAAAAATTCTTTCCAATTATACCCTAGATTATTATGAGATTTTCTATTTCATGTGATTGAGTCAAGGTAGATAACTAACAGAGAATATTATTTTTTATAACATTTTTAACTAGTTAGGAGAATAAAATTTTTATTGTCATGTTCACTATTTTCTCACTTAAATTATTTGAGAGTAAATAATTGTCATCTTAATAAATTGAAGTTAATAGCTAAAAATGTCACACAACTATAATGATTATAGAGAAAATTTATTGAACTTTGTTTTGTATCGATAAATTAAAAAAAAACTCTTTGTCATAAAATAAAATAAAAATATAAAATAAATATAGCAAAATAAATTAAACTTTTTTTATAATCGAGATGTGTGTGTGCGTGTATATATATATATATATATATATATATATATATATATATATACACACACACACACATATATATATATATACACACACACTCTTGTTTTAGATTACTTGTGTAATGTTTAATGATCTTTCGTTAAGAGGCAATATTTTACTTACGAATTGTTCTTAATTTCATACATCAACATTAGCATATTAGTCGGATTATAATATTTTATATTAATAATAAATAGATTAAATAACTCATATTTTAGAAACAAAAAATTATATCTAAATAATAAAATTTTGTAAGCTAATTTAGTTAAATAAATATATTAGTATAAATACAAAATATAAAATATAAAATCAAAAAAAAATAAATAAAATATTAAAAGGATTTGAGGGGGTATTTTTGTCTTTACCTAAAATAGTCCGATAATATTAGAGCTAATACCACCAAATGGAAGGTATTAGTTATACACCCTCTAATACCATGTAGGGTGCATAACTAATCCCTAGATTGATAATACATAGACCCAGAATTCCTACCAAACATAGTATTAAATAATAGCATACATAATACTTGTACTATGTCTCCTAATACTCCCTACCAAACAATCCCTAAGTATATTAACTCATGAACTCCCTAACGAAATTACTTGATGACTCAACAGTAAGAAAGGGACCGTAAGAATATTTTTCACACTAACTTTTAATTCTGAATCCGCCTCTAAATATATTACGAAAGAACAAAAGGACAATCTCATTCCATTGTATAATTAGATGTGGGTGGTCTCCCTAACAAAACCCAAATGTATGGCCTTAAACAATGGACCATTGTTCTTAATTCACTTTCCAATAATATCTCAAAAGACAAACATCCTCCAAACTATATATCCCATTCTCCAAAAACCCACGAGCACCTATTTTGTCTATTTATTAAAGTATTATTATTATTTTTATTATTCCAAATTAAACATTACATTTATGAAAGAAAAAAGGATTAAATAATATATCAACTTCAATATACTTTGTGAAGATTTTCTGGTCCCACCCTAACCCACCTTAGCTACTTCTAATATATATCCTTTAGTCTATGCACTTATTACCCCATAAATAAATTAAATCTAAGTTTTAAAGAAAAAAAATGAATTTTAAAGAAAAATTTGTTTATGTTATTATTTAAAAGTTTAACTTTTTTATATTATTTTAGGTTATCAATTAACAAATAATGATATAAAAAAGTATTTTTTTTAAAAGAATAATATATATGAATTTAATGTATGATATAAATGAGCCTTTTCTTAAAGTTCAGTAATATAAATATGAGCCCTTTTCACTTAAAATAATAACCAAATATTGTGTTAAAGTATTACTTAATTTGAAAATGTAATTTTCTTTTTATTTTATTTTTTTCAAAAAGTTATCTTTCATAGTTACCTTATGGAATACTGACTATGGTAATATTTATATAAACTTATTTTGATTTAAATAATATCAAAGCGTAACATTGATATATTTTTTTTTTAAAAAAATATATATATATATATATATATATAATGATTTAAGTAATGCTTAGGTCAACTTAGTTTCTTTTTCAACAGAATAAAGTGAGAGAAAATATTGAGTGTTTGCTAGGTCATGGATTCGATTTATATATACCAACCTAGCAATATCAAATAAATTTTGAACAAATAAAAGATGAAACTACTCGCAGGATCGAAATAATTAGATGTCATTCGGAAGCTAATAAAGCAAATCTCGTAAATTACGAGTAAGAAGATAAATGAGAAATATATCAGAAAAAACATAAAAATTTAACGTAGTTCGAACAATTAACCTACATCCACAAGGAGATGAATATTCTACTGTATAAATATGAGAGTGCAAAATATAGAAAGAAATAACCTCACTCAATTCACTCAGAATACAAATAGGTTAAAACAAGTAATATCATATCACTTGTGTCCCACAAATTCTATCCCTAGACAAAATTGTCAAAATTCTTAGGACTACATCGTGAATGCTACTATATAAGAAATTCAGTACAAATACACAATAACTACGATATAAAAAAAATTGATTGGTGGGTCCCAAGGACAAGTTAATCAAATGGACTACTTCAACCATCATGTGGGTTTGTTCATTGTAAGATGCCAAGGGAGCAATTATACATTGTACCACCATATTAAGCTTTTAATTCATAGAATCTAATCTTCATTACTTTATTTTTTATCAAATTAATTATATTTACCAAGAAGTAAACCTTCTTTTCTTCGACGTAATAAATTAAAATCCCCTCAAGTGAAAATTCATTTTGGAGATTAAATTCTACGTATATCAGGATTTTCCTAATCAATTTTTGATTATATTTTTCCAAAAAAAAAAGTGAGTAAAGCTACATTTGACCAGTCAAACAAAAACTTTAGAAGCAATATTTCTAATGAATGAATATTTATTTAAATTTCTATGACCAAAATGGGGTACTAATTGCTTCACATGATGTACAATTTTTCATAACAAGAATCGTTTATTAAAAATAGTTATCCATTTATTTTTCAAAGTGTTAGATATATTCATTCTTGATTTAGTAATTTTTGAGTCAATATCATCTTTAAAGTTCTTAGATTGAATTTGAACTCATTTAATTTTTAAAATTACGAGTTCAAATTATATATTGGTTACAATTTTATTATTTAATTATAAAGAAAATTTCTGAAATAGCTAGCAAAGATAGTAGAAATAATAAGGCTTAATGACTATAGTTTCAGTAATTACGCTCATAATTATAGTGATGTTTATTATGAGGTTGCAATTCGCATATTTCGCTTGTTCGTTGTATATTTTGCATTCCAATATACAAACAATGTAAGTATATATAAATTTGTATTTTTATATATTTAGGAATTTTTCAAAACTCCGTTGGTATATTTCGCTTTCCAATACACAATCGAGGTAATCTATTATGAATTTTTCATAACTTATACAAATCAAATGTATTAATAAATCGTATACAAATAGCTAAAGGAAGCATAAATATACAAATTCTGAATTTATACAATCAGGATCAAATCATTCAAATTATAGATTTATACAATTAGGACCCGAGCAACAAAATTTTGCAAAACTATAATCACATATTAAAAATAATCGAAACTACAACTATATTACATAATATACTCTAGATGTTTGTCATTTCATCTACTACTTATAAATCCCAAATAATGACTATCTCTACTAATAAAAGGAGTTTTGAGAAGATTCAAAAGAGTAATATAGTAATATCTTTTTAAAGTATATATCACTCCTCAACAATTCATTTAAATTGGACTAGAGGAAGTAGTCAATTAAGTTGAATTTATGTGGGATGAATTATCTTGGGAGGTTGATTGGGGTGTAGTTAATTATGCCTAAAAAGAATGAGTTTTTGCATAGTACAAGGTTACAAAGAACACACATCATTATTTCCTAAATCCCCTTAAAAGGAACATATTAAAGGAAAAAGAGGAAATGTAAGATTTTAAGATTAGGGGGGAAGTAAAGGAAACAAAGTCAGTTGCTCGAGGAAGAAAAAAAGGAAAGAAGAAGCCAAACAAAGCACTAAAATCAAAAGATAAACTTCATTACCAATATGACCAAATCCAAGAAAGAAATGAATATCAATGGGCTATACATTAGTTGTTCATTGAGAAAAAATATTCCATCCGTAAAATAATAATTGTTCATTATTAATTTAACATACGCTTTTAACAAATAGTAAATAATAAAAATAATATGACTATATTACTCTCTAAATATGTGTAAGGTTTTGAAAAGAATAATATTTGATAGCAAGGGTAATACAGACATAAAAAGATAAATTATCTCTTGATTTTTCAAACTGAATAAGTATTACTAGACAACTATTTTTAGTATAGTAGACAAATAAAAATAAACGAAATATATACTATTGAATTATTTTTAAATATATATATATATATACATATAAAGTCTTCTTAAAATATAAAATATAGAATATATATTATTGAAAATAAAATAAATTTATTTGTTACCATTTGTAAAAGTGGTCGATCATGTGGTGGTTTTAAAATTCCTTTTATGTCTTCGAGTCTCTGAATAGGTTCACTGTCTATTTAGTTGCATTTTTAATTTTATTCCAAAATTGAAGATCTTGATCCCTCTTTTGAAAGTCCATTATGTTGAGATTATCATTTATAAGTTGTAGGATCAATATCAAAATAAAAATAAATTATAGAAGAAACAAAGTAGATGCATATTTCTTTTGTATTTACTAGCTCGGATGCTTGAATCTAATCGTCGTAAAATAATTAATAAATATCATTAGTCGTAGGACATCTTGTAATAGTTATTGTTTCAATTAATTTTGAAATAAAATTATTCGATAAAATTTTTTGAAAATACACTAAATATATGAATCTGAATTGCAATATTCATTTTTATTTTAATTTTAGCTTGTAATTTTTTAATATACATTTTTCTTTTAAATTCATGAACCTATAATAAATATAATTTAATTTAAAATCTTCTCTTTCAAAACTTTTGTACTATAAATAGAGTTTCTTTTAGTTGAAAAGAAAAATTATTTTTTTTTCAAAAACATTTGTTAGGCATTAATCAAAAGGTAAAATCACCAATTCAAGAATAGAATGTCAACGTTTTTGAATGCTATTTGTTTTGTAGCTTAGTTGAGTTTCGAAAATAGAATTGTTAATTTTTTTTTCCGCTTGCTCGTGAAAGAGACTCCAACTATCTTCAAAAAACAATATTAATGTGTCCCTGAGCCAATCAAATATTATTATGAATTCCTTGTACTTTAAATTTTCTTTTTCTTCACCAATATATATATATATATAATAACTTGAACTCTTATTATATTTGATTATTTTATGTAAAATGGACAAAAAATATAGTTAAATCAAAGATTAAAGACAAACCACTAAGGCTAGCTCCCATCCTTTCCTCTATACCCCCTACCCCATAAACATATTATTGTTTATATATTATACCTATATACTATCCATAAAGAGTTTTTTTTTTTTAAAAAATAATAATAAAGAGCACAAAAGAAGGAAAGAAAAAGGAAGAAATTGGAAGAGAGCTAAATAAGTTCATGATAGTTTCATGTAAAGATTTTTTCCCCTTATTTCATTCTATCACACTTTATTTGTTTTAATAGAAAAAAATATATATTATTATTATTTCTTAACAAAAAATAAAGTTTTTTTATTTTCTTTAGCTTCCTTTCTGCCCATTAAACATTGAAAATGGCAGATTAAGAATCATCATTTCCCCTCTAAAGGAAACACTCATCATTGCTTCCAACAATCTTTTTTTTTTTTTTTAAACCTTAGAAACATTCTATTTTCTTTTTTCATTCTTCAACAATATAAATATAACTCTTTTGTTAACTTTATTTCTCCCCTCTTTCTCTCAAAGTTTTTTAAATTAAAAAAAAAATAAAATGGATCCTTCTTCTACAAACTCTGTTAATGGTTTCTACACTTTTTTAACAAGAGGTATTGATGATCTTGAAAGAGTTTTTCTCTCTAATAATTTCATGTCTATTCAATTCCTTCAAAGGGTACTTTCCCTTTTAAGATCTTTTCATACACAATTAACTCTTCTTGTTCAAAAACTTCATTTGCCTGTTGGTGAAAAGTGGCTTGATGAATATATGGATGAAAGTTCTAAGCTTTGGGAAGTTTGTCATGTTCTTAAGACTGGCATTTCTGGTTTAGAGAATTACTATTCTTCTGGTTTTAATGTCATTTCTTCTCTTGATAATCATCAACATCTTACTCCACAATTATCTAGACAGGTAGTGTATAAATTTCATTTCCCTTTCCTTAATTTCTCGTATCATCATTCAACTAATAGTTATTTCAAAAAAAAATACTAAAAATTTCGAAAAAAAGTCACTTTTTGAGTTAACTTACAATTTGAGAAATCAATAAGAGTTGACTCTCGTATTTACAATTAACTAATGGTTATTATCTCAGAAAGTCACTTGAAATTCGAAAAAATTAACTTTTTGAGTTAACTCACTTTTTTCTTTGGATTTATCGTATTATTAATTAACTAATAGTTATTATCTCAAAAAATCATTTAAAATTCAAAAAAGAAATATCTTTGTGAGTTAAATGACCTTTTGTTTAGGAGTTTGATTTCTCGTATCATTAGTTAACTAATAGTTATTATCTCAAACAATTACTTAAAATTCGAAAAAATTAACTTTCTAAATGAGCATTCGAGAAATCAAACATGTTTTTCTAGCATTGATTTCTGATATGATCATTTAACTAATAGTTATTATGTCTGGTTTGATTTAACTTTCTGAGATAATAATCGGTATTAATTAAGTTGAGAATTTTTTATTAAAAAAAAAAACAGGTGAGTAGAGCAATAACAGGGTGTAGAAGAGAAGCAAATGGATTAGAGGAAGAAAACAGAGCATTAATGGAAACAAGAATTGAGCCACTCTCATTAAGATTTAATGAAATTGTTTCAGTAGAATCAAAGCTAAATGGATTTAATGGATTCAGAGGAGTACTTTATGCAATGAGAAATGTTAGTTCAGTTTTGCTAATGATTTTGCTTCATGGATTAGTCTATTGTTGGCCTGAATCATCATCTTCCTCTGATTTTTCAACATCAGAAACAGGGGGCTGTTTGTTTTTTGGTTCAAATTTTATGATATCAATCTCAAGATTACAACAAAGAATTGGTTCTCAGATTAATCAAATGAATCCGGGTAGAAGATCCATTTTGTTGTATGAATTTAGGAGATCAAAAGCAGCCATGGATGAACTTAGAGGAGAATTGGAGAATAAATGTGAAAATGGGATTATAAGAGAAAGAGTTGAGAATTTGAAAGCATATTTTGGGGTTTTGAGAAATGGCACTGAGAATATTATTGGACAATTAGATGATTTTTTTGATGAAATTGTTGAAGGAAGGAAGAAACTTTTGGATTTCTGCAGCCATAGATAATTAAAAAAAAATTAGAAGAAAAAAAAATGAAATACAAGTTAGGGTTAAAAAAAAATCTTTAGTTGTTGATTGTATCTTTTTTGTTGGTTTTTATTTAGTTTAATTTTCCTCTCTCTCTAAATATTAATCTTTTCTTCCTTTGGGGTTTTATTACTTTTTCTTGATGTGTAATTTGTACGATGATGTAGTTGGTGAGATCAGTCCTGCTTAGACTCTTTAAAAATGTTATTGAGCGTGTAGTGTAAATATTTTGAACATAATGTATTTTTTAAAGATTTGATGATATTTTTGAAGAGTTTTAACGATTTAAAAAGTTTTAAAGAAAAAGAGGATTAATGAAACATGATTTATATCCACTACTTATATTTTTTTACTTTTTTTTTTTTGGAAAGGGACAAGTTTTTACTGTGTCCTATTTTTATTGATCAATAAAACACTACAATTTTTTTTAATGATTTGGTGTAATTCAATCTAAACCTTCATCAAGGGTGGAGCCTATCGTACCACTTTGACGAAAAATATTATTATTTATATATGATTAATATTAATTTTTATGTGTATATAATAGATGTTAACTCTCTTATGATTAGTTTGTGTTTAATTCTTTAAATTCTGAATTTCTTATCAAAATTTTTAGATTTGTCATTAATTTTCATCATTAGTAAAATTTGAAGACACTTTCGAATAGTCACAAAAAGAAAAAAGAAGTATGATGAATATTCATGAAAGGACAACAAGTAGCTGTAAGGCAGAACAAAGAAAAGAATGGAACCTTCTTTTGTTACTCAACCAAAGGAGACACTATGGGTCACAAAGATATATATATATATATATATTATTTTATTTTTTGAATGTTTATTATGTAGGGAAAAAGAAAATAATAATAATGATTCAACTCTTCAAGTGTGATGATGGAGTGTGCTGAGTTTTGTAATAAAATGATTTGAGTAACAAGAAAATGATGAAAGTAAAAGAGAAAAAATAAAATAGATTCCTGGATTTGGCCTTTAATGTCCCAAAACAAGTATGTGGAATGTCAAGTGTGGAAGCTTTTCTTTGATTCACTACCCTTTTTGCATGTAATGGACTCTTTCAAATGTTTCCTCACCCATCCTCTTATATTAAATCCTAACTCTTTTAACTCTTTTAGGCCTTGTTAAGTCAGAAACAAGTTATCTCGAGATTGATTTTTAGGTTTTGTTTAGTTGAAAACAAGTTATTTCAAGATTGATTTTTTAATGTGGGATATAGATAATATACAAATTCAACATATTTTCTCTATTTATTTTTACTTGTTCACTATACTATTTTAGAATGTCTAACAATTATCTAGTTTATAAAATCAATGAATAATTTATCATGTATTTATTTTACCCCTGCTATTAAATACTTTTCATTTTTCAATGTTTATATGACTTAGATTCAATAAAGTGATTTGGTAAAATTACTCCTATCATTTACTGCTTCTTAATCTCTATGTCAAGTCAATGGGGTGGACAAATATTATTGGAGAGAGAGCGTAAGTGTTTATGTGATTTAATTGCAATCAAACATGAGATAGACTCATCCTAAACTAATTCCGAAATTATCACTCATGCCAAATAATTCCTTAGTAAAATATTTTACCAACACGGTTCACTACAAACATTTTCAGTTTAGTGGTATCGAGAGATTTCTAACATAATAATACAAGTTCAATTCCAGATGTATGCTTTCTTTTCATCTGTCCTAACATGGAAGGATCTAAGATATCAGATACGAGTTCTTGAGAGTTGGTAATTTCCGTGTAGATCTTAAATTTATATTGAGAAATTTATTAAATACATAAAAATTACATATTGAAACATGTTTTAAGCTTTATTGCCTTCCTCTATTAGAGTTTTAGTTCCATTGACATTTACAATATCATTAAAAATTCATAAATTTTAAATCTTCAATTTGTAAATGTTTATTGTTAGGGTGATTCTTATTGTTACCATTTTTCTTCCCTTATTTTTGGGATGTTAGATATTAAAATAATGATATGAAAAAATCGATGTAGCTTTCATATCCTGCAAACTAGATTTCATGTTTTTTGTCCCTTGACGGAAATTCGTGACTTGCCTCACTTTAGGGGTTTACTTAGTGAAATACTTAGTCAACATATTAAAAGATAAACAATATCAATTATGCATAATAATTAATATAATAATAATAATAATAATAATAAGAGTCAAAGAAATATAATTTTAAAAAAAGGAATAATTGAAAATAATGAAAAATTGTCTTGCCACTGGTTTCAGCAACATATTCATTTTCTATTCTGCCTTAGTTGAAGACAATTTTCTGTTCATCTAGCATGCTTAATTTATTTTAAGTACCTGTTGAAATTACACATATATATTCCAATTGGATTTGGATCTATTATTTCTAATAATTTCCTACTTATAATCATTGTCAACTAACGTACCCCCCTACCCCCCCACCCCTCCCCAA
>NC_028647.1:7539196-7604262 GCF_001406875.1 Solanum pennellii
CTCCCCAACACCCCCAAAAAAATAAAAAAAAGTCACCTATCTGGATATAATTTAATAAAATATACGAAATGCACAAATAATTGTATTTTATAGATGGATTATAAGTCTAAGCGTATATGATTGGATGACACTATCTTTTTTAATTAATATAGTTTGGAGGTGTCATGATTTGACCAATTTTATAATTATTTTTTCTCATAACACACTTTTTTTCTTTTTATTTTCCAACCTGATGTCTAAGTGTACTACATTTTAGAGCCTGGCTAATACAAATTTAGATATGCTTTGAAGTCCAACTAACACATCGAAAAATGATGTTTTTTTTCTTTATATTCCCCAACCTGATGTCGAAGTCTGATATATTTTAGAGCCTGCATAATACAAATTCAGATATGCTTTAAAATCCAACTAACACATCGAAAAATAATTCTACTTTTTGAGATAAAGAGTTTTCTGTCAAAAAAGTGTATGCGTTGGAACTTAACTAATACAAATTCATTTGATATGCTTTGAAATCCAACTAACACATCAAAAAATGATTCGATGTGTTGTCTAGTATGCTATGAAATCTGACTAATACAAATCATATTGAATATCAAAAAATAATTATATTTTTCAGATAAAGAGATTCTCAAACATGTAACTAAAGAGAGAGAAAAAAAGGTGCAAACTCTAAAATGAAATGTAACAAGTGCAATAGGTATATTGGGATTTAAGTAGAAAAGACAAAAAGATAAAAAAGAAACCCCTCGCTTTCGATGACCTGAAACTAGCAGTCAAGCCAGCGGATAAGGGGACAAAGAATAAATACTATTAAGGAACAACTTGTAGGTAACATCGTTTATGGCACTTTCCCAGGACCACGGAGTGGAACACAAAAATAAGTAGACTTGCAAATAAAAGAGCAACGTAAACTAAACATCCCACATTCACGCATGATTCAGGGAAAGACCGTACCTCAAGGAGTGTAATGTAACAGTCAACCTAGCTAGCTGAATCCCACGACTCGAATATGTGATCTATAGGTTGTACCAAGACTTTAATCATGCTACAAGGATCCCCTGTGACGTGTTAAGTGTCAAAAAGAATTCCTTAATTCATTTGGCAACTCATCAGTAGCAACCAGCAAGGATTGAACTGGAGAGGACCACAAAGCAAGTAAATGCACACAGTTCATAACTGGCATGGCAAGAAGGGTCAAATTAAAAGTGATGAGTGTATTAATGAGTACTCACATAACAGATCAAAGCGTTCATGCATTCATAAGAGAGACAGACTTGAATGAATTCAACAATATGCTTCCTGTCACACCTTTGCACCTTTATCCCTAAAAATACCACTTTCGATTTATTTAGTGGGTTAGCGTCTTACATTGATTGGGGAATGGACGGGCGGTCTACTTATATGAACTTGGACAAAATCCTCCCCTCATGAACTTGCATTAAGAGTTGAATTAGCCTCAAATGTTATATTTCACATGGTATCAAAGACAGTTCCACCCTCGTTTGAGCTCCTAGTCCAGGCTCAAGTTGAGTCTGGGCGTGAAGAAGGTGTAAGAATGGATTAGAATCTCACATTGGGTGGAGAATGAGCAGATGGACTACTTATATGGACTTGAGCGATCTTCTCCTCATGAGCTTGCTTTTGGGGTTGAATTAGATTCAACAGTCATATCTTTACGTTTCCATATTAATATTTCTGCTCATTATGAACATTAAGACGACTAGGCAATAAAGATGGCTGACTATGAGTTCTAGGACAATTATACACCATATAACAGTGAGATATAGACAAGGGAGAAAGGTTGTGCAAGGAAAGCTAACAAGGAGGTTGAATTGCACAAAATTTTCAGCTCGTCGTATAAGAATATCAGTATGATTCATGCATTGCATGTAAAAAGATCTTGCCAGTAGAGTTTGACAATATCCGTTCTGTCTCGTGGACTTTTATGCCCTTCTCCTGCAACTGTCACATAAAGTATTGATATATTCAGTCAAATCAAGTATGACTTACACCAGTTCACAAGTATGCAATTTATCAACACACTGCCTCTGGAAAAATCTTTGAGCAGATACCTGGGAAAAAGGATAGAAGTTTAAAGTATCAAAATTCATGCACAAACTATTAACCAACCAAATGTGTTTTAGTTGCGTAGCCTTCCAAGAATGATTAAGCAGTGACACATAATAAATGCATGAAGTAGGCTCTTTGATCTCGAGTAAACAATTTCACTCATTTGGGTTCGTTTTGCCAAGATTGAGATCAAGCTAGAGGTCCCTCCTGCCAAAATTCCTTGGCCAACAAAAAGCAAGTCAAACTTCAAATTATTGAAATGATAGTAATGGATGGCCTTAACGAGATATGCTTCACTATAACCACCATAAATGGCACAACTAACCCCAGGGTAGAACAAACTTCCTATAATATCCGGCTGGAATGAGGAGTGTCAGCCATTCAGTCGAAAACAGAACAACACCTTCAGACTATCAGGTTCCTCTTCTATGAGCTGTGTAGTTCTAAAGACTTGATCAGAAACACCAAATTCCAGTTATTTTATCTCCTTTTGAGAAGGATTTCTTAGTTTTTCTTTACAGATCGCTGATGCATTCACTGTAATGCTATAGAAATAAACATTCACTAAGATATTTTCTCTAGTTTTTTATCGATCCAAAATATTCATTACTTTTCCTTGAGGAGGAAAACAATATCTATTTACAGAAGAGATCAACCACATCTATGGTCAAGTCAAATATTTGCACCTTTTTTTAAGCTAATCATCGTAAAAAATACCATTGTGTTGGTACAATTTAGGTTTGTGTTTCACAGATTGATATAAAGCACCAATAGTAGAACTGCAAAACATGAATTTCATTAACATAGGCCGAAAAGCATTAGGTGGTTGCACAGTTTGCCATTGATCACATAATTTCATTAGTGAGGGACAGAGGTGACAGCAAGAAACAGAAAGAGAGGAAGAGGATTCAGAGAATTGAAACAGTAACAGTTGATGCCACTTGCTGAAGCGGGAGAGAGGGAAGGGTAAAGAGGCGAGGAAACTGGAAAGAGGTAGAAGGTTAACAGTAAATTGCCCTTTTTCGAAGAGATTGCTAGCAAAGGAACTTGAAGACCCAAGATCATCAAATCCGCAGTAAACCCTGGTGGTTTTCGTTTCAATTAAAAACCTCAACAGATACCAGGATTTTTCTTGAAACTGACTCGTGTTCATGCAAATTCTTAAGCCTCATATGCTTCAGCTAACAAATAAATCTATTTTTTTTCACTTTCTACTAGAATGAAAAAAGACCAACAAAAATGCACCCACAACCAAGCACACTGCTAGACACATTCCTTATCAAATTTACTCTGGCTGATACTCATATCTTCAAACATAAATAGGATGATTTGATTAGCAGCAAGATATTTCTTTTTTTTTTGGATATGACAACTTGAGGTCATTTTGAAAGACATGGAACATGCTTAGGGTCCTTCATTTGGTGCATGTACCATGAAAACCAGACTACCAATCTTGCATATATCTTCCTCTCGCAAAATCGGAGATACAAAAACGAGAGAGAAATCAGCTTCTGTGATGATAGAGAAAACCAAAGGCACCAATAGCCATTGAATTATCATTTTGAGGAATTGGACAATGAGAATATGAAAGTGAGGCCATATTTGTTAGAATGGCGATATCAGGGCCAGTAGACACACACTTCGACTAATTTCCAAGATTTGGTAACCCTATCCATACAGACTTAGATAGATAGCAAGAATCACAGAATCTCACCTCTACTGAAATTTGAACTTCAATCACTCCAGCACTTCAACCACTAAGCCACCCCAGAAGTTCAAAAAGAAGAGGTCATTTTAGTCCTATTCATTTCACAACTTTCCTAGTTCCAGCACCCCATAAGATGCAACTTGTACTCTGCATATCTATGCATCTCTTTTTTCATAATCCCGGTCTTTCACACTCCTAAAGGCCCCCTCAAGCCACTTACTTACTCCTCCATGCCCCTAAATAAAGAGGAGGAGAGGGAAAGGCGAGGGCGGAGGAGACTGGTTACCCACTTTCCATTGCTAGTGATGGATGCCCGAGAACTGAGTCTGATGGAAATTAGCAGGAGAAGTGGACAGCATCCCACTCCATTGTTTAGGTTGTCATACATTTATCTTTGACCTGTGCTTTCCTTAAAAGGATCAAACAAGGAAAAGAAACGGATGAATAAGGAGCGGATAAGAAGAAACACACATGATGGACTTCATCTCTTCATGTACTTCTGGAGTCGTGTTACCTCATGAAAAGAAATGACCCAAACATATCCTTTGTTGTTGTTGTCAGCGGCTCAGAGTATGATGAGTTTAAACACTTCAATTTTCTGGTTGATCATTTCCTTGATTTCACTTAAACTAATTGCGGATATTCCTGGTCCACATTGATAGTACTATGAACGAATGAGAAACAAGAGAAATGAATGAGATACATTGAAGACTTACTATTATTAAGTGTTAAAAATGACACAGATCCAATATTTTTCCAGTACAACAATATCCATCACAGGACTCAACATTTCAAAGTGGAGAAACCAACTTGAGTTTGCTTATTATAGTAATATAGAAATATCACTGGAAAATAGGTACGAAAGTTGTCAGAAAAGTTGTGGTTGCTAGGATGTTGCAAGGAAAATTGTAGTAAGAATATTATTTGAAAAGAGGCACGCTATTTGGCTGGTTGGTCAGGTGAAGGAGACGCTGCGCCACCAGAAAGATCACCAGAAGAAACATGGCATTGCCAGAAATATCATTGAGGAAACGCACAAATCCGTTTGAACAGTTTCCTGAAAAGAGGCACACTGCTATGGGAGTGACATAGAAATTAAGAGCAGTGGTATTGGAATGATCGCCAAAAGAGGTGTGGTTCCATTGGAGAAATCACTTTTAAGGGGCATAGTGCTGTCAAAGCAGTTGTCCAGAAAAGGCAGAGTGAGAGAGTGAGGATAGAGGCATGGCGTGCTAGAGTAATTGTCAAAGAGAAGGTGATGATGTCAGAACAATTGCCAGATAGAGGAAAAGAAGAGAAGACTTTGGCCAGGCAGACAGCCCAACACCAGAAAGAAAAAGACCTTTAGCCGGCTAAGCAGTGTAAGAGAACCAGTAGGCAGAAATTACTTGGAACTTAAGGATACCAAAAACAACATACACAGGAAATCCCACAAGTGTGTCTGGGGAGGTAGAGAGTATGCAGACATTAACATACCCAGTGAAATACCAGTCGCGGAGGTAGAAAAGCTGTTTCTACAAGACCTTAGACTCGAATACAGCAATCAGAGTAAGTATGAAAAGGAAAAAGGACAGAGAAGAAAATATAGCAACTACTACGGAAACAGTAACAACAACAAAAGAATGCAATCACCGAAACATCATAAAAATAGATGGTGTTAAAAAACAAACGCAAGACACTACAAGAATAAAGCTACTACTACTACAGACACCACTAAGCCTAAACCCTTCAGGAAGCAAGAGAACCTTCCACTACATGTTAACCTTCTACCGTAATCTGTGACCTCCACACCCTCCTATCTAAGGACAGGTCCTCAGTAAGCTAGAATTGTGCCATGTCCTCTAATAAACTCTCCCCAATACTTTTTCGGCCTACCTCTACCTCTCCTTGCACCCACTATATCCAACCTCTCACACCTCCTCACTAAAGCATCAGCGTATCTCCTCTTCACATGCACAAACCATCTCAGCCTCGCTTCACTCATGTTGTCCACCACTAATGCCACTCCCACCTTTGCTCGGATATCCTCATTCTTAATCTTATCGCTCCTAGTATACGCATACATCCATCTAAGCATCCTCATTTCCTCAACATGCACCTGTTGAACATGGAACTATGGGAGTTCTTGATTGGCCAAACTCCATCCCACACAACAAAATGTAGAACTTGCCTTTAAGCTTAGGTGGTAGAGATATACTGAAGGCTTGGCATTTGATGAATACAGGGTATATCAATTCATAGGTATTCAACATAAGACAAGTATATTCTAACATACACCTAATACTTTAAATATTCAAACTCTTACCATTGCATACTGACAACTTCCATTCTTTTGAAAAAAAAACGAGCATTCTACTAAATTTAGGAAATTTTCATCAAATCTATAGTAGCAAATTCTCTATAGAATAATTTTTCATACAGAGAAAGTAGATAACGGTTGGTTGGTTGAAATCCTCTTAGTGGTTTTTCACCAGAGAGACATGGAATAGTCACCTTCTGAAATGACAGAGAACAAAGAAACTTACGAAGCAATCGTTGTCAAAAAAAAAAAGAAACTTACGAAGCAATGACAAAATTTTCCAACCTTGTAGCACCAAAGAATTGAACCTACAAAATTTAGTACAGAATTTCACCCAATAAAGGTTCACATGCAAATCTAGACCCCACTTTGTGGAACTACACTGGGTATTTTGTTGTTGAAAGGTGTATATGCAAATTGACAATGACAACAGCAGGAAGATATATCAGGACAATGAACAGTAAAGTTCAAAAAATTGCACAGAAGACGAGAAGGGAGGAATTGAACTCTGATATGCACATGTGCAACATGCATATAAAGATTTTCTGTTTGATTTGGAGAATGCCTTGAATGGTGGTTGGTCATCAGTGTTCTCTACAATAATTCTCTAATCTGGTCTTTGAAGATAGATATAGAGGAGCCTACTAGAAAGATGCATTTAAAAAAATAATGAAATTAAAGTCAAAGTTAAAAGCACTTGTAAATGAAAGACAATAAAAGGAGCACCCACACAATGTTGCTTCAATCTAGTGTGAAGATATTTGAAAACACTAAACTAAATTACGAGTATTATGAGTATAGAGCAGTGTCAACTATTACAAACTACTGAGATAGTTTCTTATTCAAGTAGTAAAGCAACTAACTATTTTGTTTAAATGGTTCCAATCATAGACAGAATGATCTTTCACCACCCTTCTCCCACACGTGGCCACTATGAAAGGGACAACTTCTTTGAGATTGATAGATTATAATGTGAGCTAAGAAGTCAACTTACGGATTGACAAGTTGAAGTCCTGAAAGCTCTCAGATTGGCAGCTCTAATTAGACAGTAAATCACATCTTTGGCTCAAACCATAGTGATTCCATAAGCCTTACTGTTCCATTTCAGCTTATATAGCAATGAAATAGGATTTCACCCACACATATATCAATCTTTACAATTGCATATAGCTACTGGGAACAGTACCACATACCTCAGCAGCTAATAGATGCCTTCTAGGTCATGTATGCATGTCGTCCATCTTCTATCTTCAACATAACTTCTGATATGTGCTTGTATCCACACTACATACATCGACACTTTTTTCTGAAGTCACATAACTGCTCTAAACCTTCACATAATTATTGGACACTTCATTTTTCTTCTATTTAATGATGCCCTCCACTAGCATGTAACCAATGCAGGCAAGAAATTCTTCACATATATAAAGCAATTACAAAGTAATGGCTTGATTCCTCATTTAAAAGACCATGCCCGGACAATTTGTCTCTTATTGAACCAGAAACGATGGAATCACTTGTCGAATTCAACAATTTTTGGATTTATTCAGGACAGTGAATCTTATACCATACCAAATGTATAGAGTGGGTGTATATAGCAATAGCATACTTACTTTTACAAACAGACAAACATCCCAGAAGTTAGAGAAATCTTTTGATACATAATTTTAATTGGGTACGGAGATTTCTTAACCAAAAGCACATGAGACCATACAACTCAAGTAGTCACCAGTCCTGAATTCTCATTTTCAGCATCCATCTTTTTCAGGTAAAAGGAGCAAAGCCATGTTTGGTACAAAGTAAGAAAATTCCAAAAGCTCATATTTTACGCAGAAAAATGCTATGCTAAGAAAATCAGTTGCCTCAACAGTAGCAAGTTTTCAATGGAGTAGGAAGGAAGTAGAAGATGTTGCACACACTTAATTAGTAAATTATTTCCAACAATTTCAGCAACCAAACACCATAAAAGAATTTCACAAAGGAAAACATGTTGCCACACCAAAAAGGCCTAAGTTTCACATGCTTGTTCATAATACATGATTATCAACAAATTCAAGTAACTCATAATATATCTGTCATCTCAATTTTCCTTCACATGAAAACAATTAAACTAGCCACTAATACGAATAGCACATACAAATCATCAATTGTTTCCTAATTCTACAACTACACATAAACTAATTCACTTTAGCCAACAAAAGCTATAGATCATCAATTGATTCTTTATTCAACAAAAGGGCGAAAAGTATAATACAAAGCGAAAACTATACAACACTTTTATATACTGAAAAGACACCGTATATTTACAAGCAGTCAAGAGAATTTGATCAACGAATCATGGATAGGAGTAGAAGCAGCAGAAACAGCGGCAGCAGCGCCTGAAGCAGCTACAGTACAAGTAGCGTGGCTGTGATCGGCGATTGCCAGTACTAGAGTTTGATGGAGCAGTAGTGGAAATCGGCACTGTGTTCTCCATCAGCCCAGATGAATTATTTGTACCTAGTGAGCAGTACTACAATTTCCCCCTGTTTATTGATGAAGATTCTCAACTTTCGTTCGGGTTCGATAGAAAAGGATTAAAAATGAAGCTCATTAGGGGGTTGTTGGGTATGGAAGAAATATTTCAATTTTCTCTATTTGATTTTTATCAAACTTCCATTCAATTTTTTATATTGAAAAGTATGCGATATTGAATCAAATTAGTTCACTTTGGTTTGATTTATTGTCTTTTAAAAAAAAATGATATAAAGAAAAAAAATAGAAAAAGCTCAAAAATATTTTAAAATATCTTAAATAATTTAAATATGTTGTTAAATTATATTTGTGATTCAAAATTATCTTTTCTGTTCTCATGGATGTTGTCACACGAGCATACTACTTCACCTAAATTCAATGCAGTTAAGTCTCACTTAACTCAAGTTGTTTTCAGCCTAATTTATCTACCGTTCAATGATTTTTTTTTTCTTTTTGCCTTGGATTATTTTTAAAAGCTTAACATGAAAATGCACACAAGATATATGGGTAAATCCAACCTTATATTAATAATTAAAACAAATACAAAGGACTCACTCGTTAGATAACAATTTTATCCCAACTTCAATTTCGACTTAGGCACAATAACAAGTCGATTGCTGTCTTTGACACCTTTCTAAATTCCTCATGTTATTTCTAAGTGTTTGAGTGAAATTCAAGACTTAATTCTTCCTTCTTTAATTCTCTTTTTTCTATCTAAAACATCCAACACCAAAGTTGTCCATTTATAATTCAAGTGGCGGCCTTGTATTATACAATGCATAGTGTTGTGACACATGTCTAACACTTGTCAAGCATTCAGCCCACTAAATTAAACTTCGATTGATATTCCAAACTAATAGGAAGAATTCAAATTTTGGATTCAAAAGGCTATTACAAGTTGCAATGAATTTAGACACAGGCAGTTACAAAAAAATAATTGTCGCGTGTGCTTGGTATGTGACTTTGGCTGACTGGATTTCAGCCCTTCGCTGCATTTTCCTTCCATAATTTTGGCTTCAATGCAATGTGACATTGTATAGTTATTGCATTATCAAAGTCCACCCAAATTCATCTCTGTCAATTTTTCATGTCAATGCATTGCCACTTGTCGCTGCCTTGCCTGTGTTGCCTTGACCGTACTAACTTTTTATTCACCCATGTCATTCATTGTTTTCTTGTTGTGTTTCATTCACATTTGACTATACTTTAATTTAGCTCTGCTCGATTTTTTCGCACTTGATCAGATCATGTGTTTTTTTCATTCCAAACCTATCTACAACTGATGCCGGTTAGAGTCCATGTCATGCCATGGTCTGATGATTGCCAACGTTCATGTCATGTCTTGACATTTTCTTACCAGCATTGTTTGACACCACTAAGTCATGCCAACACTTCGCCCACACACATAATTGATTTCAGCTGCACTTTATCTTTTGACAAAGTTATTCATGATAACCTTTATTATAATCGTGCTTATATCGAGTAATCATATCAGAATCCTTGTCAACTTAAAACTTCAACTTCAAAATTCTAATATCAAATCCCAAAATTCACTTCAAAGGTAGAATTTCAACTTCAAATTTATATTTAATAAATTTTTATAAAACTTAAAACTTGGACATAATTTTTAAATTTTGTAAAAATAAAATAAATTAAGCCATATTTATTGCAAAAAATAATTAGTCAAGGCATTATTCCACAAAATTCCATCATCAGTTGAATCATGGAGTCGTCTTCTTCGTATGAACTGAATGCCTCTGTATCATCGTTGGAATTTCTCACTTTATTCCTCTTTCGTCCCCTTCTCGCTATCATCTTCGTCTTCTCCTTACTTATCTTAGGTTTGTATTTTTATGGTAATAATCCGGAATTTGAGTTATCGATAAGAATAAGAACTTGATGTGAGATTTGTGCAGGTTGGTTTTTAGCTTGGAAATTAGTGCTGGTTCATGTTCCTTTGGTACAAGAAATCTTTGGTTTGCGGAAGAAACCCGTTATGCCGAAACCTGAAAATCGACGGCGGTATACTCAAATCTACAACAATATGGACTCACAATCTGATGCTTCCCAGTGGTAAAAACTTTTCTAGTCTGACAGTCTGCAGCTTTACAACTAATTTTAGCTAACTGACGTTCATCAATGAGGTGAAAGTTTAGGTAGTCAATGAACGGGATCTCCCTTGTTGTTATTAAGTTGTTTTACCACAAAATGCTTTAATTGTTAATATTCTCAAAGCAAAGGATATGATGTAAACTTGAACAAGAAAACTGAATTAAGCTGAACAAGATAACTGAATTAAACTTGAACAGGAAACCTGAAAACTGAGGGAAGTAAGGACTGGATAAATCTGATATTGGACAATGTACCTTCTTATTTAGGAATTCATAATAAGGTTTGATAAAAAAACACAGAAGGTAGGATGTAATAGTAATTGTTTTGGTAAGGAGAGCTTTATAAGCCGCATGAACAATTTGATAGGGTTCATGGTATTTGGAAGAAAGTTTAGAGAAATGCTTGCTAGACGAAATCAGTTTTTTGTATGATTGGATCTTAAGATATTCCGGGTATCCCACCTTGAAAACTGCTTATCTGATCTTATCTAGTTGGCTTGGTCAACCATTTTGTGCTGAGATCTGGATAGATGAATCATTGGAATTTAAGCAACTGTAATTTGAATTCCATGGTTATTGAGAGTTAAAACTTCTGTCTACTTTGGTCACCTTGAACAGAAGTTAAATGCATGGTGGGTTGGGGTGGTGTTGGCCATACAAATCTTCATAGCCATTATTAGTGCTAGCAGTTCTTTGTCATACACATACATAACTTGGTGTTGAGAAGAAATGTGCTAGCTTAAATAAGCAAATTGCTTGCCCTTTTTGTATTGGTACTGTTTCAATATCTACATCGTATGCATCTATCTTCATAGTGAAAACGAAGGAAAAGTCAGTTAATGTCAATACTGAAGCTGAAGTTAAAGTTGAAGATGTTGCTGCTGATCTGTCAGTCCAATTAAACCCACCTTTCTTCAGCAAATCAATTAGGGTTTGCTAATCTGTCTATATGGACCTCTTGTAGTACCTGACTAACCCTAAGAATCCCCTCAACTATTTGGTGTTGGCAGGCATAGGCCGTTACTGAACTATCTGGACTTTTTTTAGGGTTAGTAGAAACCCCTTTGAGCAAAGAAGATTGAATGACCTAACTCAATGCTTGCCGTGGCAAAATGACTCTTAGATCTTTTGGCATGAAAGTAACCCTCAAATGCTTAACATGCTCCTCCAAATTCTAACTGAAGATCAATATGTCATCAAGAAAGATCAAGATGAATTTCCTCAATTACTCCTTGCAGACATGATTCATTAAGATCTGGAAGATAGAAGGAGCATTAGTTAGGTCAAAAGGCATGATTAAATATTCATAATGTGTCCTAAAGTCAGTTTCGTGGACATCAGGTAGTGTCATTATAATATGATGATACCCAAATCTGAGATCTATCTTTGACTACACATATTGACATCCCAATTCATCCAACAATTCTTGTATGATGAGTATGTGATATTTGTCTTTGATAGTAATATGATTTAGAGTCCTGTAATTTTAGCACAGTCGCTGGCATCTTTTTTGCCTACCAACGCCAATAAAAAGCAAATGTGCAGATGTGTTACAAACTGTGTTGTATCAGGCCTTGTATTGATTGGTTGGACCTTTCCTTCCATGTGATATGATCAAACTGGTCTATATAGGGAGTCAATTCTTTTGGTTCCATGAATACCTCCTCATGTTCCTGCAATATCACTACTGGTTCTTTTCCTTGATCTTGCACACTCTTCTCTTCTTTACCCTTTCACAGTTGAGCATTGCCGTGGCCTACCCTGACAGTGTCAACCAACTTCATTTAAAATGCACACCCTTTAGTGAAAACAGTTTACCTTGATGTTCAAACAACATAGTCAACTTCTTAAAGTCAAGCAAGACGTCCCCTAAGTCACATAGCCGCTGCACTCCCAAAACCACGGCATGGGAACTTAAGGGTAAAAAGAGGAAGTCAAGTTTAAATACAATGCATTGCAGTAATCATTCTAGTCCCTAGCACATTCCTGATACTAGCACTGGATTCCCGTCTGCCAAGTTTGCATCAAGGAGCTGACAAGGGTCCACCTTCCGGCCCATCCTAGATGCTAAAACACATCAAGGAAGTTGTGACTTGTGAGTGGAGCCAATATCAATTAAGATGTTGAAAGTTCTTCTTTGTCCATAATCAGCAACCCTCCATGTTATATAACCACTTGTCCCATTAATAGCATCAATAGAGATATCATGCGCCTTTGCCATCCATTCCTTATTAATCTGTTCTTCTTCCTCCACTCTGTCTTCTGCTACCTCTTCTTTGAATTCCAATAAGAATAATTGTGCCTTGGCCTTACACACATGTTCAGGTTGCTGTTTCTCATCACATTTATACATAACTCCTCGACTCTCTTTTCACTCAGCTCACCAGGGCTCAAACTTTTTTTTTTTTTGAGACAAGGATAACTGTGTTTTCACAAAAGTCTCATCATCAAATAATGATGAGCATATGCCACTTACTATCTCATCAGAGCATATGAAAACTACCCCTGAGGAGATTACGAATTGCCTATGAAATCAACAAAAAGTTTTATATCCCCCGTCATATCCTTTTTATACCAAAAATACAAAAGGCTAAGGCTATTCATTCTGATCTTCTAAATATTGTTACTCTTATCGTTAAAACATTTAGCATTCCTTTCTTTCCATAAAGTCCCAAATGCGAACTGGGATTAACTCCCACCAGTCTTCAGCAGAGTGTCTTCTTCCTATCTCCTTCCAGCTGTCACCCTCAGTGGTCTGTGGAATTACTCAACACACACCAAGGATGCAAATAAACTTGTTCCATAGGTTAGCAGCTACCTTGCAGTGAAGGAACAAGTGTCCATTGACTTCAACTTCTTGGTCACACATAAAGCACCTTGAGCAAATCTGCCTTCCTTATTTTTGAAGAACTAAATGTGTTAAGCATGCCCTTCTACACACCAACCAAGCAAAACATGAGACCTTTAAAGGCATTTATATCTTCCAGATTAGCTTCTAAGGCAAAATTCTGTTCTGTGTTTGACCAACATTGCTACTCCAGTAACAAGACTTCACTGTGGACACTCCTTTCCTTTGTAATCTCCAGATAGGCTTATCATCTGAGTGGAAGTGCCTGGAAAGGTATTTAGGAACTAAAATAGAGTAATGATTCTCTCTATTTCCCGTCATTAAGCGCTTTTCTAAACAAGAAATTCCATCACTAAGGGCACCACATCTAAAAGATTGTGCCCTTGTTCTGTTGGCTGACGCTTTGATCATAAACAAGTTTGGAAATAATGTTGCTAATCTTTCTTCCCCAATCCATAGATCATTCCAGAATTCAGTTTTCATGCCATTCCACACTCTTATGTCCTTGTTTTGTGCTCCCAAAGGCATACCCAGAGACTTTGTAGGTAGAGTTCTATTTGGCAACCAAGGTTGCTAGCTAGCAGCTCCATATTGCGTACTTGGTTAACTGGGTAGAAGAAACTCTTTTTCCAATTAACATGGAGCCCAGAACTACCTTTAAAGATAGTGAGAATTGCTCTGATATCTCTTTTATGTCACATCTGCCTTCCAAAAAATCAATGAATCATCTACACAGAGTAGGTGAGTTACCCCCACCTCATTATTCATACTTCCATGCATATGAGCTTTAAAACCTATTAACCATCCATTAACATTTGCTCTCCTAATCATGTATTGAGGCCTTCCATGGCTTAAATGAATAACAAGGGTGAGAGGAGGTCCCGGTCTTAGCCCCCTTTGAGATTGGAAGAAGCCTTCACGATTTCTATTTATAATTAGTGAAAACTTAACAATGGATATGCAGAATCTTACCCAATTAAGCCATTTCCTCCCAAAGCCCATGTCCAATCAAAATCTTTAGCAGAAAAAGCCAATTGACATGGTCATATGCCTTTTCTATATCCAGCTTGCATAAGATTCGAGCCTTCTTTTTGGTGAACTCTGCAGTCCACTAATTCATTAGCAATAAGGGAAGCATCTAATGATTTGCCTGCCTTTTAGGAAAGCCATTTGATGTCATCAACCAGCTTCCCCACTTCCCCATTACAATCTTCAACCTCCCAGTAATCAGTTTGAAAATAATCTTATATATTCCCACTATTAAGGTCTGAAATCTTTTAATTCCTCTGCTCCAGCTTTTTTAGGAATCAATGCCATGGAAGTGGCATTGAAAGATTTTTCGAAAACTTCCTTTAGATGAAAGTTATGAATTATAAACATCAGATCTTCCTTTAATATTTCCCACCATGACCTGAAGAAGTACATTGTGAAGCCATTTGGGCCTAGAGCTTTATCTCCACCACACTCTTTTAAGCACTTCAAGACCTCTGCCTCAGTAAAAGGTCTTTGCATCCAAATCTATTTCTCCTGTGTTATAGTTGGGTAGTCCAGGAAGTCAAATTTAGGTCCCTAGTTTTCAGGTTCAGTGTAAAGTTTTTCATAGTGTTTCTGATATCTACAGGATCTTTTACAATTTCTCCTTTGTCTATGAGCTGTCAATGGTGTTGATTGTCCTGTGTATGTTGCCACTTTTGGAAAATCCTTGTGCTGTTGTCCCCTTGTTTCAGCCGTAATATTCTTGATTTCGGTTCATATTCCGTCAAATCTCTTGCGGCCTGTAACTCAATAATTTCAGCCAATTCTTCAAGTAAACTGTTCTTATTTACCAGCTTCCCAAAATTTGCTTTGTTCCATTCCTTGATTTTTCCTTGAGCATTCTTAATTTAACATGTAGTCTGTTGTCTGGGCATCCTTCCACAAAGAATTCATTCCACCATGCTTGTATCAGATCAGTGAAGCCTTCCACCATGAGCAACCAGTTCTAAAAGTTGAAGCTTGACCTTTTCTTCTCCCACTTTCCACATTCTAACATGATTGGGGAGTGGTCAGAGAGCACTCTAGGTAGCAGCTTTTGCTTGATATTTTTGAATTTTTCTTCCCATTCCATAGAGAATAAAAATCTATCTAGCCTAGCTGCACTTTGGATGATCAAGGCCTCTAAACCAAGAAAAGATTCCACCATGTAAATGGGGGTCATGTAATTCGAGAAAATGATCAAAATGGTCCTTGATATATTGGGGTTGCTGTATTTTGGTCCTTAATATATTTTAGGTGATTGAGATAGTCCTTCATGTATGACAAAATGTGTTCAATTTAGTCTTTTACCCTAAACTTAACAATTAACACCCAAAATCTGTTAAATATAACGGTGGGCCCCACATAACTTACAAAATCTACCATTTTTACCATCTTTATTAGCTCAAAGAAAGAGTTTCATGAATTCTAAAACACCATTTTCTCTAACATCTAACCACACAACTACAAAATAATTATTACAAAAAGGTTGAACAATTATTGTATTTGGAAGATATGATGAACGAAATTCGTCCGTGTTTCTGATTGAACAATGACGGATAACACCTTTCTTTTTCACTCTACCGATCTCCCATTATTATTATTTTATATTTTTATGTTTTATTGCCAGATTTGTGGGAAATAGCTCAATGATCGTATATCTTTTGGCAATATACGCTATACCGATCTAAAGCATGAGCAAATGATTTTTTTTGTGTTTTCTGCTAAGCTTTATGATCTATTTTGGAACTGTTCTATTGTGAAATTTTTCAAAATTATTTGTGTCTTTTGTTGTGATGAATTCATGAAAATTTCACATGTCTGACTTTAGAGAGAATTATTTTGTAATTGTGTGTTTAGATGTTAGAGAAAATGGTGTTTTAGAATTCATGAAACTCTAATCTTTGAGCTAATAAAGATGATTAAAATGGTGGATTTTGTAAGTTATGTGGGGTCCACCGTTTTTTTGGTGTAAATTGTTAAGTTTAGGGTAAAAGACTTTTGTCATACATGAAGGACTATTTCAATCACCTAAAATATATTAAGGACCAATAAAGTAACCCCAATACATCAAGGACCATTTTGATCATTTTCTCCATGTAATTCCATCTCCTGTATATCCACGTTGAGAACTCAGACATAACAAAGGAGATTTTGTCATCTTCTTTCTTCCATAGTTCTGTTGGTATTGAAGTCTCCACAGGTGATCCAAGGACCATCACAGATGGTTCTAAGTTGATACACTTCATTGAGGTACCAGGTATAGAAGTTATGAGTTGATACAAACTCATAAGTAATGTAGTATTGCCCAGATTCAACTAGAATCCCGCTCCAGCTTCTACTGTCCCACATCATAAGAACCCTTCACAGCTACCCTCAGCTTCCAGGTAAGCACACTTCATCCATCGGCTTGACCATAAGTGCTTAGCCATTACTTCAACTTCCTTGCTGATCTTTGTTGCTTGAAAGCATTAGACATCCACCTTTTGCATTAAAATCTTCACCATTTCTCTCTTGCTTTGTTGTTCAACCCTCTTACATTCCAGGTCTGCAGATTAACTTTCATTTAGAAGGTAAACGCAGATCCTCCCTCTACTTCTTTTTCCTTCCACTTCTTCATTCAATCTGTATTTTAGGTTTTTCAACTTGTTTTTCCCAATTCCACTGCTCTTTGGGGTAGAAAGTGTGCTTACCAGGCCCCATCATAAGATTGATAGTTGTGATTTCTTCTCATCAATCTTCATCAACAAGGCTTTGGTTTTTTTTTCAACCCTTCAAAAGCCACCCTTTATGTATTACTTATCTCTTGATTTTGTCATCCAAGGTAAGTTAAGTAGGCTTGGACAAATGATAGTTGGTGTAGTCAGTTGTTTAACCTTAGCATAGGAAGGTAGTAAATCTGTTATTATTGGAGTTAGAAAGTGATGAAGTACTCTTTATGTCTTTCGATTGCTTAAAGAATATTGATCTGGAAAAGAATAAGGTCTATGAATTCATAAAACATCACTAAATTCTGGCTTTAATCCTTTAGAATTATGTAGATAGCATGGTTAGGATCCATATGAATCCTAGTCATGGCTCTATCAAAGGATTCTCTGAAACTCAATCACTCCCCCAGTTTGTTTCATGAAACAAGTTCACTTATAGGATCATCATATTAACCCCCAAACTGATCAACCAAAGCAAAAATATACTCTTCCCAAGTAAAGATGCTGATCAGATTATAGATCTGATAGGGAGTCTGTAGTTTAACTTTTTGGTGGTGGCCAGCATATCCTTACTGCTGAAGAATACAAACTTACCAGTTTAAAAAAATAAAATAAAAAATATACTCTTCCCAAGTAAAGATGCTGATCAGATTATAGATCTGATAGGGAGTCTGTAGTTTAACTTTTTGGTGGTGGCCAGCATATCCTTACTGCTGAAGAATACAAACTTACCAGTTTAAAAAAATAAAATAAAAAATATACTCTTCGCAAGTAGGAGGTGGAAGATGTTATCAATTCCTCATGAAGGTCTGATGCCACTGGAGAGCAATATCATCCAAGTGTAAAGATACCACTATCACCTTCAGATGGGGCCGAACTTCTGTGAGAAAACTCGTTCAACCTTATACCACCAAGCTTAGAAATCCGTCCTAGTAAATCTAGGGAACTCACTCTTTTACAACCTAGTGAAAGACTGAGAGTGCTCTTGGGGTAAAAAGGTGTTATAGTGAGCTAGATTTGAATAATAGATGTTTTGAGAATTTGGGTAACAAACTGGGTTTTGAGGTGTAGGGTTCATACACCGTTGTTGTATATACCGGTTGTACTTATAGAAAAAAGTGTATATTGATTGCTTCTCCTAGACCCCTCTGCCTCTCTTAAGAAATCATGGAATGGAACCTCATACAATCGACATTAGTTCTTTTTATGGCTATATCTTCTAGATATAACATTAACCACCCGAAATAGCCTAGCCTTTTTGGGAAGTTTATTCCTTTGATGTCAGTATCCATTTAACCATCACAAATAACTTAAATCTATCTTAAAGTTTACTCGCTTTATCTAAGTATCTATTTTGTATGCTGCTCTGCTAACTTGAAATTCATGAAGAATAACTTTTTACGTGTCAAGTTATTCTCTTTGGTGCTGTGAGAGAGTCAGTAAAACTGCCGACTATTGATAATCGGTCTCTTTACTATTTAGAATCACTCCATACTTTCTCATTTACAATCCTAAATGCCCTAGTGTAATGTAAAGATCATTCTTACTGCATAATTTTACATCTTGAGTGCACTTCCGGTGACCTGTAATTCGTGATGAGTCCTTTGTGGTTGAAGACTGATCGATAATTGTCTTGGTCTCATAAATCACGAACATACCAGTGTTTACCTGTTAGATGAATCCTCAACATCTGATCTTTCTCTGTCAAAAATATCATTCATGCTAGTTTAGGTACTACAGCGTTGATACATTGGTTAACATAAAATACTGTAGAAGCAAATTCATCGACACTTTTTAAGTTTTTCACCTCTACTTTCAGTATCGAAATCTCAAGGATGCTGGCACATATTGTTGTATTATTACCTTTTGCCTAAACATAGCATATCTTTTAGTTAAGGAACACATCTATTGATGCAAAAGCTTTTTCATCATAAGTCATTTCAGCGATTGCTGTATAATTTTATTTTATTTCAAGCACAAACAACACAAGGATTGTGATAATATTGTGCAGATACCTCTTGAGCTTGCATATATCATTTTTGGGGCTTTTTGTGATTTAGTTCGACTTTAGACTGTATAGGTAAGCCCTACGCGTGATGGTATCCACTGTCCAGGATTAGAAGCTGAAGTTTCTTGTGCTTTGGGGAGCATCAGGTGTCAGTCTCTGTAATCAACACACTTATCTTCAGCTGATCCTCATTTTCCCACATGTATAGCGCTGTTACATTAGTGTGTATAACATATGGCTTAGTGATTGCAAGGCCATTTGCAATGAATTAGATGATAATGTAAGCATTTGGAGAGAAAAGTGTCCATTATTTCTTTGTTTATTTTTACTTTTTGTTAAGTTGACATGTTACAGTTGTAATTATATTGTGGCTTCAGTGTAAGTGGGGTTGATGATTTTTCAAAAGCCATGCAAATCGTGTGGAAACCTTAGATTTGAACCTGTTTGGGAGGGCTAACTATCAGTTCATGAAACCGAACAAGGGAATCTTCGCGTATACTACATCAGAGTGAAGCACGTACACTAAACTAGTTCTAATATATGTGGTAAAGTGAGTTCAAAAGTATATTTTAGCATATAAGGTTATAGATTAAATTTTAAGTTTGACATTCTAGCTCTTTTTTAGTTCCTTGCCAAAAAGAAAAGATTATGGTGGTGTGAGAAGCTCAAATCCCTCCGTCGTTTTTTACTTGGCATACCTATTAAGAAAACAACTGATATAGTGAGTGTATCATTTTATCTTTTATTAATTGATAGAATCTTAAATATATTTACTTACTATATTTTTTCAAAATATTAATTCAATGTTAATAAATTGAGGCTATAATAGAATTTTTTTTAAATCATTGTTTAATTTGTAAAACATGACAAGTAGTGGATAATATTTAGCAAGTATATAGGGACAGAAGGAGTGAGTTGTTTGACCTTTTTTCTTAAGAAGAATTGTTTTCAAAGAAAAGTTTTTTTTTTTAAAGCAAACTTTAATTTCAATTTTCATATGACATGATTTAGATCACAAGATTATTGAACATTTTGATGCATTTGACATGTTTCTAATGCTATCTAATTATACAATGTTCATATTATATTTTACTAATTCTCCGTATAATTTGAAATAATTACATATTGTCTCACTAATTATAATTTCATACTCAATTTCAAATTAGCACACCTAGAATATATGTAATTTTGTTATAAAATTTCCTTAAATAGGGAGAGGCGAGCGAGATGGATTATATACTCCACTTGCATGTAAATCACATTAGATATATGTATCTGGAATATGAGATATACACCGAATTTGATCTAAAATACAGATATATAAGGAGAGAAGCGAGTAAGATAAAAGAGAAGCTAGTGAGAGAGTCAATACATGTGAATCTACTTGAATAAATGTATTTAAAATAAATCACACCTAAGTTTAATTCCATGTATTCGAAATACATATTGTATTTGACGCGATCTGAAATCCAAATTTTAGTAAATTCACAACATAGAAAACTCACACAAAGGGGTAATATGCTTTTAAAATAGTAAAATTTATGTTGTTTGCTTTAATTTAACATTACAAGATTTAACTTATTTCTAAAAAACTTTTTATTAAATTAAAATAAATAAATTAAAACGAAGAGAATAAATAATAAGTTAAAATCCATTTCATGCAGCTGCACTAGATCTAGTGGTACTCGGCCTGTAATATCTGCTAGTTTTTGGCTCCATATGGAGGGGCCTCTCTCTGCTTCCCATTGGAGTATTCGAGGTTGGTCAAATGTCTATTTCGTTTGAGAATTTATAAAAAAAATTTTTAAAAAAAATCACTCAGTATTTAATAATTGCATTGGAATTAAAATTAAATTTGAATTGTGTGTTGTAATTTCTTTTTCCAATTCTCGTTTCTTTTTTTAAAAATCAATTTATTTTTTAAAAAATTGAAAATATGCAACTCAAACACAAAATATTACAAGCTCACATGGCCATATGTTCAGTTTTACACCCTAATAGTCGATTTTTTTTCACAGTAATAATTAATATTTATACATATAGAGATGTATAAGAAGTGTGTTGGAGTAATATTTTAATACTAAAATAATATTGAAGTTATTTCATATTAAGTTGTTAATTTCCATCCATTGCACATCCACTTTGGATCTATTTTGATTGATGATATTTGTTTCTCTTTTACTCTTATTAATTGCGGAAGAAAGTGATCATTCACTTGTCGGATTTAATATTCATATTATCTTTCTATTCATTACAAGGGAGAAGTCGTCGCCTATAAATTGTGTAGTCTTACTTTTTGTTGAGTACATAAGAGATGGAGAAGTGATACATCTGCATTGTGTATATATTGAGTTAGTGTAGTGAAAGTGATAGTCGAGACGAAGAATAATAGTCTAAGTCAGTGATAGTCGAGACGAAGAATAATAGTCTAAGTCATCAACTATATCCCTATATAAAAGAGAATATTTATATGTTGAAAAAATGTGTTTTTTTGTGGAGCTTTAAACTTTTTAACTATTTCGGAGTTGTTTGAATTGTACGACGTTGTTGGGTTGTTGCACCCTAAAAGGGACAAGTTTATAGTGATAGAATCAGTGTAAATTATGCCGTAGTAAACTTAAATCTTCTTAAAGAGAACGAGATATCCGTGCTTAATACTTATAAAGGTGCGTATAGTGGCTAAATTGGAGAACACACTCAAATATGAAAAAGAAGGTAAATATTTTCCCCCAAGTATATTGTATGTCGAAATCTCTTTATTGTTTTTGTGTGTTTACTTTTTCACATTTTAAATTTTTAGATAAAAAATCCAGTCCTCTGGACAGCAAAGGAGTTCTTCCTATGGTGGTCCTATATCTGCTAACATATCAACTGGTAAGCTGTAGATATTTGATGTCTTATTATTTTTTGTATGTATATATAAATGTCATCTAGTACTATAAATTAATTTCAATTGTGAACTCCACAAAATTGATGTAATCTAGACGGATCTTAGTGACGGAGTTGAAACTTTAATGAAGAATGCGCAAATCTAAATATACATTCATAATTACTATTTAATCTGTATGTATCATATAATTTTTCAATGAAAAATATGCATTTGACCCAGGGGCGGATTAAGCTTTATGGGTGGGGTGTCACAGCATCCACTGACCTCGATTAAAATTTTGTATATATATGTGTATGAGTATAACAAGTTTTATATCTAATATACCTGCCACCCAATAAACCATATGTTGAATGGTGCAACGGGCAAAGGATGCACCTCTCCAATAGGGTGGCGAGGGTTCAAATCTCCATGACAACAACACTAGGTTTTTTTTATTTGCTTGAGTTTCTCGATCCCCTCAATTAGTTCTTACTTATTTACTTATCTTTAATTGATACGAGTGTTGCGTGATGTTCTATATTAATTACAGATTAATATTAAATTTTGAATTGTCACATAGGATATTAATAAAAAAATAATTAAATGGCCTTTTTTTTTAAAAAAAAAAAAGCTTTTAAAATGATGGATATAATCATGTTAAACCTTTTGAATGCAAAGGTTCTTTCAATCTTTAACGTCAAACTACGTGGATATAATCGGATTGGAACTATAATTTTTTTATTTTTTTTCTCAACTATATGATATCAGATGATATATACAAATTCGAATTTTAAGGAGAAAAATCTCTTATTTTTTCGAAGTTGTAGAAAATAAGGTCTCTTATTCCTAAACAAATATAAAAAAAAATATCATATAGGTGTATATCTTTAATATTATAATATTTAAAAGAAAAAAAAACAGTACTAAAGATGTATATATATATATATATTTGATCAGTGTATAAATATCGAGAAAACTAAATAATCCGAATCATAACCTAAAATGAAGAACCGACCCGTTTATCATTTAGATAATATGACACCCCTAGCTTTTGAATTCTGGATCCGCCTTTGATTTGAGCACCCTTCACTTAAAATGGCTCCGCCCATGCCGGGTCTGTTATTGCTTCCCAAGACTTAAAATGCTTGTGGTTTTGATAATGAATAGCTAGAAAATATTTCTTTGAAAATAAGTTGATTCCTAACTTATTTTGTAGTGTTTGATTTTTTGAGAAGATATCATTTATTTTGGCTAGAAGTAGAAAATACTTTTAAAAGAAAATAGTTTCTAATCTAGAAGTCAAGCTCAATAACTGATTTGAGACCGACCTTGACACGACAACATTCAAGCTGGAACGCGACCCCGACGATCGATTGTCGTCTGACCTTGACACTCGACCCGGAACCTAACATTTGAACTGGAATGTTTACCCGATCTCGAGATTTGAATAGGAACACAACCCCAACGATCAATCCCTTGAGACCCGACCCTTACTCTCAACTCGAGACTGGACAATCAATCCGGGATTCGACATTCAAATATGGGCACGACCTCGACGACCAATTAGGATCCAACCCTCACATGGGACTTGATACCCGACCTTGACTCTCGATTTGGGATACAAAATGCAAACTGAGACACGACTTCTGAACTAGAAATCGACACCGATCTGGACGCGGGAGTTGAGTCTCAAATCGAGAATTATGAGTCATATCTCGAATTAGTATAGAAAATTGGTCTCAGAGACTTGATTTAGGATAGAAAGTTGAGCAGTGAGGTTGAAGAAGAGTTTGGGAAAATATTTTTCTCACTTCTTGGAGGTAAATCATCTTCCTAAAATTTAAAGAAAATAAGTTAATTCATAAAACGTTTCGGCCAATAAAATAAGAAAAAAATTAAAAAAAAAATTAAAAAAATAATATTCATACCACACACAAACTATGGACTTCCAAGAGAATAGGTCATAAGAGAATGAATCAATTATATAAATTCTTGACTAATCACATTTCTCCATTAAAATCCATCATATGTCAATATTAAACAAAATAAAAGTACTAAAAGTTCTCTACTTACATCGAAATCTCTTATAAAAATAGAAGTACTAAAAGTTCTCTACTTACGTCAAAATCTCTTATAAAATATAATACGCCGACATGTTATGGTGCACTGGTGAAAGTACTGCTTCACCCTTATGGTGCACTGGTGAAAGTACTGCTTCAAACTTATTTTGTAGTGTTTGATTTTTTGAGAAGATATCATTTATTTTGGCTAGAAGTAGAAAATACTTTTAAAAGAAAATAGTTTCTAATCTAGAAGTCAAGCTCAATAACTGATTTGAGACCGACCTTGACACGACAACATTCAAGCTGGAACGCGACCCCGACGATCGATTGTCGTCTGACCTTGACACTCGACCCGGAACCTAACATTTGAACTGGAATGTTTACCCGATCTCGAGATTTGAATAGGAACACAACCCCAACGATCAATCCCTTGAGACCCGACCCTTACTCTCAACTCGAGACTGGACAATCAATCCGGGATTCGACATTCAAATATGGGCACGACCTCGACGACCAATTAGGATCCAACCCTCACATGGGACTTGATACCCGACCTTGACTCTCGATTTGGGATACAAAATGCAAACTGAGACACGACTTCTGAACTAGAAATCGACACCGATCTGGACGCGGGAGTTGAGTCTCAAATCGAGAATTATGAGTCATATCTCGAATTAGTATAGAAAATTGGTCTCAGAGACTTGATTTAGGATAGAAAGTTGAGCAGTGAGGTTGAAGAAGAGTTTGGGAAAATATTTTTCTCACTTCTTGGAGGTAAATCATCTTCCTAAAATTTAAAGAAAATAAGTTAATTCATAAAACGTTTCGGCCAATAAAATAAGAAAAAAATTAAAAAAAAAATTAAAAAAATAATATTCATACCACACACAAACTATGGACTTCCAAGAGAATAGGTCATAAGAGAATGAATCAATTATATAAATTCTTGACTAATCACATTTCTCCATTAAAATCCATCATATGTCAATATTAAACAAAATAAAAGTACTAAAATTTCTCTACTTACATCGAAATCTCTTATAAAAATAGAAGTACTAAAAGTTCTCTACTTACGTCAAAATCTCTAATAAAATATAATACGCCGACATGTTATGGTGCACTGGTGAAAGTACTGCTTCACCCTTAACAAAAAGTCTCGAGTTTGAAACCTAAATATAGAAAAAATCTTATTAGAAGCGCCACTCGAATGGGCCCTACAATGCGCCGACAATCATATTTTATATAGAAGGCAAGGGACAAAGTAGATATACATTTAATTTGTTTCTGTTTTTTGCTATGTCTTCTTAGAAGAAAGGAACCAAAGAGTGAAGTTTTGTAGAGTAGCATGATCAGGTCTATAGTGATTTTGTATAAAATAGAGCAAATCAGACCATGTGAAGTCAGGATAAATTCTTGAGTTGGAGACAAGAAGATGTTGTGGGGGTACTATCACTTTGTCTTCCTTTGGACACAAGAAAAAAGCCAAAGATATCCTTTCAACTTGTCTCTTTACAATTGCTCTGTGCAAGCAACTTTTGTATATTCCATTTGATAGTGCCTGCAATTTAATTAAAACAACAAAATATGATTAAATTTTGTAACTATATTACATGTAATATCTACTACATATTTGAGTGTTATATATATATACGGTTACAAAATTTGTTAGTACCTATACTAACATGATACACTTTTAACTTCGTACAAACTTGGTCAAACAGACTATAGAACCTTCAACGTATCTAAGAGATGAAAGGTGAAGTTGCAAGCATTAGATTATAGTACTTTAGCCAGTGTTCCACAACCTCTTCTCTTCATTAAGCTAGCCCTATTTTGGAGGTACAATTTATTTTTACAATGATTAGTTAAATTTAGAATTATCTTTATAAAGTTTTCACATACATACTTGTTCTCTTTATCAAACAAACCCTAATCTTGTTTCTATTTGATATGATATTAAATTAGAAATTGTAGTCATGACATGTTTTTTACATTATTTGGAGCAATTATCTGACCCTATTTCACACAAAAACTCTGATAATCTGGATATTGTTGATAATTTAAATAGTAAAATAGAAAGCCGACTCTCTACCTCTCTTGGGTAATAGTAAGGTATGCATACACTCTACTCTTTCCAGATCTTAGCTACTTAGTCAGATTCCACTGGATTGTTGTTGTTGTTGTGTTGATGATTCATTTCATAATTGACATTCGATTTTGTCGTAGCATACTTTAAAATAATAATAATAATTTGTGAACTAGATCATGACAAATTTAACATTGGACTCACCGTAAAAGTGTCACCAATATTGATGACAAGTGCATCATGCCTAGGTTGGACTGATTTCCATTTGTTATATCAACAAAGACTTCCAATCCTCCAACTTGATCTTGATGAAGAATTGTCAATGAATTTGGATCACAATGAGGTGGAGTTCCAAAGACTAAATTAGGATCTTGACAAGTTGGATGGAAATTACATCTCATTATAGAACTTGTATCTTTGAAAAATTCTTTGTAGTAACATTTATCTACACCAAGGCTTATACCAAGTATCTCCAAGATTAGAAGTCCTACTCTCTTCATTTTCTTGCAGTATCTCTCAAACACCAATCTGTGGGGGAAGGGGGGGGGGAGGGGGGGCAAATGGTCATATGTAATTATAGGATCAATCGACTTCAAAAAATAAGACAGATTACTTGCAACTTTAAAACATATTGACATACAAGTAAGTCTTTATATTAAAATCGACTTACATATATTAAGTCGATTAGGTTTTACTTCCTTTTAACTTATGACACAAATTAAGTGCGTTTTTTTCAAAATACTTACACTATTAAGAGTCTACATCTTTTGTGTATCATTTCAATCTTTTTAACTATCAATATGAAATTTTGTTCACGCACCTGAAAGGTAAATTAGTCTGTAAATATATATTAAATATATTGGAGTTCCTTGAGACAATATATTTGTTCATCTTCCATGATATATTTTAGATCAGCTACAAGGTAGATTGATTTGGTATTCTCTTGACATGTAAAATGATAAATTGAGTGTAATTCTTTTTAATAAATTGATAGTTAAATACTACTAATTTTGTATATGGATAGTATGTAAAATCTTTACATCAACAAATTACATAAATCTAAATTAACATGTCGTGATAAACATAATGTGGTCTTTAAAAATTGCAATGGTGATATAGAAATTGTTCACACTATACCGATAATATATAATTCAAATACATATATAAACGAATAATTAGTAAATATAAAATCTTAAGCAAATACAAAAACTTTGGATATCCCATATACGTTACTATAAAACATGGAATTAAATATGTTAAAGTATCTCCAAGTTAATTGAATATTCTTCTAATTCGACGCTAATTCATAGCTTAATGAGATTAGTATAGAATTTTTGTGTAGCTACGAAACTCTGCCTCACTACAAGAAAACTGTAAATTACGGATTTTTCTGGGAATTAATATGACAATTTGCAGGAAAATAAGTTTTCTGCGAATTTTCATACTAATTCCCAGAAAAATCCTCATGTAATTCACAGTTTTTTTTTAAGTGTCCATCATTAATTCGTTGCTAAAGAAGATTAACATAAAAGAAAATTATTGTTTAGCTATGAAATTTTATCTGAGATACATGTCCTTGTTGGGTTATCCCACATCGGAAGTGGAAGGGGCTGGTGGTCAATTTATAAGTGTGAGGGAAAGCCTCAACCTTTGAGCTAGCTTTTGGGTTGAGAAGGCCCAAGACCACCCAACATTGGTATCAAAGCCCAGGTTATCAACAAGTCTCAGCCCACCGGGAGAAACTGGGTTGTCGTTCTCTCCAGCCCAAGGCCCGATGTGTGAAGGGGGAGATTGTTGGGTTATCCCACATCGGAAGTGGAAGGGGCTGGTGATCAATTTATAAGTGTGTGGGAAAGACTCAACCTTTGAGCTAGCTTTTGGGTTGAGAAGGCCCAAGACCACCCAACAGTCCTCACATTAATTTCAACATAAAATGTGCAAAGAAAACTTACCCCATTTGTTCAAATTCTTTTCCAAGTGGAGATTCAAAGAAATCAACAACAATACCACTCTTATTAGAGCCACAATTTTCATGAAAATTGAAGGATAATGTTTCTTTCCATGGCAATCTTGAAGTAAATCTCTCTGCATGGGCACTTGAATAACCCCATAAACTACCATGTTGTTTTTGAACCTTTAGTTTTACTTCTAATGGAAGCTTAAAGAAATGATTGACATGAGCATGAGCCATGTTAATTAATTGAGAATCAACTCCATGGTTTATAACTTGAAAGAATCCATGGTTCAAGCAAGCTGTTTTCACAAGCATGGACACAGAATTGATGTCTCCAATTAGGTCTATTATTGGTTCACTTAGCTCTTCTTGTGCTTGTATTAAGTCTTCTTTGGGATACATGAATTCTTTAGGTGTGTTGGTTTGTTGATGAAAAGTGTCCATTGAGAAACACAAAAGCGACACTAGACTTGTGGCTCATATATATATGTCCTCCTTTCATTTATAAAGGATTTAAGTTATTTATATGAATATTGTAAAATAAAAAGGTCTTCTGTTTCGATTTTTAGATTTTCATATTAACCTTGCCATGTATGGTTACCTATTATTATAAGTTAAACTTAATAATTATATTAAGACTTTTTTTTTTGGTTTCCCACCAACATTCAAGCCCGACTAAATTCGGATCGGCAGTGTACGATCCGTTCGGGGGTGACGGGGCCAACAGAATTTTCTCCTTACCCTGGGCTCAAACCTGAGATCTCTGATCAAGAATGGATACCTCCCACCAATGTACTACAACCCATGTTGGTATAATATCAGGGGCGGACCCAGTAAGCCAGACGCGGGTGCTCGAGCACCCATTGATTTCCGAAATTTTTTGTATATATATATATATAGAAAATATGATACATATGTTATTATAATTTAAATGAGCACCTATAGAACAAAAGCAGCTGTGGGTGAGCTGGTTTAAACCTCTGCAATAAGAGGCGCGCAAAGCCACTGTCGAGGGTTCAAATCCAGCAGTAGCATTTCTTTTTTTAAATTTTTTCCAGCGAATTTTACACCTGTTTTTTTTTTAAAAAAGTCCTTTTTCTAATTAAGGGCTTATTTAACTCTTCTTTTTAAAAAAAAAAAAATAATTCCAACGAATTTTACGACTTTTTTTTATTTTTATTTTTCCTTTTTCTAATTAAGGGCTTATTTAACTCCCAATTTTGTACTTGTTTTGACTTTTCCTATTCTTACTTGTTTTGACTTTTCCTATTCTTAATTAGTTTAGGTAGCATAATTTTTCTTTCTTTTTTATTTTCAACTTTTCCTATGCTTTTAAACCTTTTGTACTGCCCACTTTTATGGGATTATTTCTCTTAGCAAACTACGAAGTCATTCATTCTTCTTCTTCTTCTTGTTTCAAAGAGAAAACCGTCAGCGTAACTGCCCAACAACAAACTTCAACCTATTTTCTTTTCAAAATCAGAATACAAAAGTAAGGTAATAAAATTTGATGATTGATTAAAGTTAGTTAATGAAAAAAAAGAGTTTGGGAAATTACGTTTTAAGATTTACATTGCTTATGGATGGTACTCTTAAGTCTTAATTCTTAAAATAGATTCCACATAATATTTTTGTTACTTGATAAATAGGTTTAGACTTTAGATTAAAAATATATTTTTTGAATACTTTTGAAATAAATATTTTTCTTACCAATTACTTGATTCAAAAATAAAATTTTAGAATGTATACGTATTTGGTGCTCATTAACTCATATATTGCTAATTATTGCTTGTGGTGTTGAAAAATCAACTAGATATATTAATTGTTGATTGTTGTTTGGGTTATCGATAGAAAATTATAGATTTTGATAAAAAATAATTGAATTATGTGAATTAATTATGTGATAATATTATTTTTTTTGTAGGAATTTATCTTTATAAATTGAGATGGATAAGTATGTCACAAGATCGAAAATTGGGTATCCAAGTTCTAGCTCTACCAATCCATCTACTGCTTCAACCATAGCTTTTAAAATTCAAAAGAAAATATTTATTTCAGATGTTGATTTAGCATCTCTTGAAGCTGATCCGGGAATTAGAAAGCCCATTGCAGAGTATAATCCTAATATACGTGATGATATTAGGAGATATTATATTCTTAAAAAGCCTTGCCAACCTAAGGATCATAAATTTCCTAAAACTAAGTTTGGGAAGGAAATGCGGCAATTCTTTCCTAATTGGTTTAAGGATCGTAAGTGGTTGGAGTATAGCATAACAAAAGATGTTGCATTCTGTTTGTGTTGCTACTTGTTTAAAAATGAATATGAAAGTCGTGGAAATGTGGTTGATGCTGCTTTTACGAAAACCGGCTTTAGAGCTTGGAACAAAGCTACAGAAAGATTTAGAGCTCATATTGGAGATGTAAATAGCATCCACAACAAGTGTTTCAACAAGATGCTTGATTTGATGGATCAATCACAATCAATACGCACTTCATTTGATAAAAAATCCAAGAAAGAAAAAAGTGAGTCTCAACATCGCTTGAGTGCTTCAGTTGATGTGACAAGATTTCTCTTGAAATTAGGATTATCATTTCGTGGACATGATGAGAGTCGATCTTCTTCAAATAGAGGTATTTTTCTTGAACTTTTGCAATGGTATGGAGATATTAATAAAGATGTTGGAAGCATTATTTTAGAAAAAGCTCCAAAAAATGAAATGATGTGTTCTCCAAGTATTCAAAAGGATATTGTTGATTCTTGTGCTAAGGAAACAATCAAATTTATTCTTGAAGATTTAGATGGGGATTATTTTGGGATATTAGTCGATGAATCAAAAGATATATCACACAAGGAGCAAATGGCACTTGTTTTGAGATATGTTAACAAAGAAGGAGAAGTGATAGAACGATGTGTTGGTATTGTTCATGTTAGTGATACATCTGCTTGTTCATTAAAGGAATCAATCTACTCTTTTCTTTCAGATCACTCATTAAGTCCATCCCAAATACGTGGGCAAGGTTATGATGGAGCTAGCAATATGCAAGGACATCTAAATGGTCTTAAAACTTTGATTTTGGATGAGACTCCATCAGCATATTACATTCATTGTTTTGCCCACCAATTGCAGTTAACATTAGTGGCTCTTGCAAAGAAGGATTCAAATGTAGATGATTTTTTTTTTGCTTAGTTACTAATGTGTTAAACATTGTTGGAGCATCTTTTAAGCGCAGGGATTTACTTCGGAAGCACCAAGCTGAACTGTTAGAGGAGTTGCTCATATCAGGAGAAGTGCATACCGGGCGAGGATTAAATCAAGAACGTGGACATCAACGACCATGTGATACTCGTTGGGGTTCTCATTATAGAACATTAGATAATCTTATTGTTCTATTTCCATCAGTTATTCATGTGCTTGAATTTACTGGATGCGAGTGTCCAAACTATACTGATAGACTTCTTGCTAAAACTCTTGTGGATACGATTAAGAAATTTGATTTTGCCTTTATGCTGCACTTAATGTGGAAAGTTCTTATGATGACAAATGAATTGAGCTCCTCATTACAAAGGATGGATCAAGATATTGTCAATGCTATGGGATTTCTTGCTCTTACAAAGCAAAGATTACAAAATATAAGGGATAATGAATTCGAATCATTAATGGATGATGTCTCTTCCTTTTGTGATAAACATGATATAGTCATTCTGGAGATGAATGCTAGCTACTTTCCTGGAAAGTCAAAGCGTAAAGCTCTTAATGTTACATATTCTCATCATTTGCGTGTTGAAATATTTTATGTTGTTATTGATTTGCATCTTCAAGAGCTTAATAATCGTTTTGATGCTGTGAGTACTGACTTACTTCTCGGTATGGCTAGTTTGAATCCAGTTAATTCATTCGGTAGTTTTTATAAAGGCAATATAATGAGGTTGGCTGAATATTATATGAATGAGTTTGACAGTAACAAGCTTCGGGATCTCAGTTTTCAGCTTGATAGCTTTATAGTTTATGCTCGTGGTTCTGATGAGAGGTTCTTCAACTTGAAGGGAATTAGTGATCTTGCTAAAGTATTGATCAAGTCAGATCTACATCAAACTTGGCCACTTGTTTATTTACTTATCAAGTTGACTCTCATTCTTCCCGTTGCTACTGCTTCTGTGGAACGAGCTTTCTCATCCATGAAGTACATTAAAAATGAACTCCGTAATAGTATTGGTGATGAATTTTTGAATGGTTGTTTAGTTTGCTATGTAGAGCGTAAGATATTTGCAAATGTAAGTAATGATGCAATTATTTATCGTTTTAAACATATGAAAAGTCGTCGAGCACAATTCTGACTTGACCAATTAGTAGTTGGTCATTGTGACTTGTAAGTAGAGGTTATTTTTTTATAATGATAATATTGATCTTTGTTTTTTTTGTTTTTTTTTATTAAAGAGTTTAAGTCAGTATACATTTACTTTTTTTATTAAAGAGTTTGAGTTAGTATACATTTACCGTTTGTGATTGCTAACAAGTTTATGTTAAAGGAAGTGAGCACCCACAACCTTTAAATCCTGGAATCCTGGATCCGCCACTGTATATTATTAAGACTTCATACCGTCACAGATCTACAACTCATTTATAAACGTTAAATTTATGTCTAGATAAAAAGAAGGGCATATATATGTCTAGAGTTTCTCTAGAGGGATATGATGTTAGGTGTATCAATATGTGATCTTAACACTATTTTCTTTGCATTTCTACCACTTTTTGGTGATACATCATGTTAAATACACTCTACTTATGATGATTGTGAAGTATTGGTCTAATAATTGGAGTTTGGATGGTGCATATAGGTACTTCGGTTATGAAAATGTGCCTTTTGAGGAGGATAATGGCTCGAAAACAAAATTGGCGCTCAAGGAAAGGATGTGCTAAATTCTATACATTGCAACTAAAATGCTACAGAACGTGGTATTAGTTATGCTAGTTTTATTACATGAAAAGTTTACTTCATAACCAGCAGCCAAAAACATGGTTTTTTTTTTAAAAAAAAAAAACTATGCACCTTTTGAGGCAATTGCTAGGAGAATGAGTGGGTACTGCACAAAGGTCTCTGCAACAAGTGTACTTAACTCTAATGTAAAGGTAGAACATGTTAGTACTGACTGGAGCTAATTATCTTATAAGACGAGACCTACATACCTATCCAGGCAGTAACTATGGGGGGAAAACTATATATTAGAAGGAGAAGCGACGGAGGGGGCGGCAACAGGGTGAGCAAACTCTATTTGAGGCATTGGATTGGGACTTAATAACAAGGCAATAAACAATAGAACTCAGCAACCAAAGATGTGTGTGCATCCACTTAAATAAAGGAAAGGTTAATGAACAAGATCAACAACCTTGGACAAGCACCAGCAAAAGATTAACAAAATCATTAACCTTTGGACTAGCACCAGCAAATCCATGCAGACTATCCACTTTCAACCACCAGAATTTTTTTCTATTTTATGTTACTTCCTGCATAAATATATGCACAGACCATAAGTGAACGACAATCTTACTTCACAACAGTGACATGATAAAAGGCTTAGACATCCTCATGTTTCTGATCAGATATAAACGGCCTTCACATCATTTGCTCCAAAGCTTGCAGAGCAGACAGGACATTTGCGGTGACGAGTCTCCACAATTTTTTGGATACACGGATTACAAAAGAGATGGTAACATTTTGCGAGGACAACCTGTAATGTAATAAAGAAAACTTAGCTCTCAGAGTGAAATAGGTATCAGATAAAGAGTCTAGCAAAGTTAAATTCTTTCCTCACTAAGGAAACAATTACATGTTTGGAGAAAACTAGTTGAACCCAAGGGTGTGGCCTGGTGGTCAATGAAGCGGGTGCAAACCAATCCCGACAAAAAAAAACACTAGGCATTATCTTGTCATGTCTAAACAATAATAAATCTTTATAGGTAATGTTACCTAGTACTGTTCTAGTGGGAAGTAGCATACCGATGGGATAGTCGAGGTATGAACAAGCTGACCTGGACTCCATCGCTATCAAAAAAATATTTGAAGAATACTAGTTCTATTACCACCATGGCAAAAATAAAACCAACCACTGTAACAAGTTAGCTCTCAGGATCTCTTAGAATCTCACCAGATGGTGGACGTAAGCATCACTGTGCTTATTCACATCAGACAAGATCATGTAACAAATTTAATATCTATGTTGTAGTCAGCCTACTGGTTAACACATGTTTGGTTAGATGTACTATTTTTTTGGTAAGGAGGTACTATTCGGTCTCACTACTGGACACTGGTTGTTCCCTAATTCAGAACCATGGATCTCATCACTGAAGAATCTCTTGGATATCGCCATACTATTATCTCAATAACCAATCTAAAGTAAGAACACAATCTTTTCATCCCATCTGCTGCCAGAATCACAAACTTGCAACAGTGGATCCTACATCAGATGTGACATTCTATAGGTACTTTCAACTTCACCAAACTGATGCTGATCAACCAAATAAATAAGGAAAGGTCAGTCGGTCCAACCTCTTTGCGCCTATCAAAGCAAATACTACAATTGAGTATTTCCTTGTATTCCCTTAGTTTTTGCTGAAGCTTCTCAATAACAGATGACCCTTCAATGTGTGATCTCAATCGTGAAGTCTTTCTCCTCAGAGCTTCTACATCCTCCTCTGCTCTTTTTCTCTCAAACCTAGCCAAGTAAAGCGAGGATCATATAATAAAGGAACATATGAGAGTATTGGTTTAAGATAAATTCATACTGGGTATACAGACAAAGGTTAACCTTCAGTTACCTTTCTTTCTCTAGTTCTATCTGCAACTGTGCAAGATCAACTCGAACTTTGTCACTCTTGGATTGCCATTCTTCCAGCGTCTCCCGCAATTGCTGCGAAGATTTTCTTACATCTAAAAACCGTTTTTGGGTGTTCTCCAAAGCAAGAGAATTCTGACCCCTATCTTCAGCAAGCTTCTGGATCAAGTCTGAGCATCCCCTCAACTGAAAGGAAATACATACACTTAAAGTCTGGAGAAATATAAACATTTGGCACTTCAGAGAAGATATGCAATTACCTGGTCATCAATTTTGGCAGCTTTCATTTCATAGGAACTGACCATTGTATTGGCATCTTCAACTGCTCTCTCTGTGATTTGACTTTCCCAAGCCAAACAATCCCGCTGTTGTCTTGCCCGTACTCCTTCTAAAACAAGCTGTAGAACAGAAAATAAACTAACCACAGTGTACAACATTGGCAGCAGTAGAAACCTGAGACACTAGAAATGCACAGACAGAACGTTTTTTGGAGTACTCTTGAAGCGGTGTAAGGAAATTTGTGGATGGGAAACTCTAAAAACCCAACATATCCATGTAAAGCTACAGAAATGTGTCTAAAGTAGTGGTCCTATAAAAGGAACTAATTCTGCAAACGTCTTAACCATGAGAAAAAAAAAAGAATAAAACAGGCATATAACTGGGACAACGGAAATTAAATTGGTGGTAATGTACAACACAAAGCTGGAATCTCCCCAGCATCAAAGCAGTGCGGGGCAAATTAATGCCACATTCGTTGTCAGTCTTACTGAGAATGGATATCAATGAGATTCAATCAAATAAAGCTTAAGAAAAGCAAACCACGTGCTATTTTTAAAAAGTGGTAATACTGGCCAATCCACTACCGATTAGCCAAGTGTTTACCATCACCTGTTCAAAGATAAGTTGGGGTCATGGAAATAAGATCTAACAACAGCTACAAGGAGGAAAAAATATTTACACAGACAATAGTGCATGAAAATCTAGAAAAGAAAACCCTAACAGGATAAGTTTAAAAATGTAATGCATACAGAAAGGTTGAAAACAAGAAGGCATTCTGAATTAAGAACAAAAGAACAATTAAACAAATAACCCAAGTTGTAGAGTCAGACCAGAACTACCATGACTGAATGGAAAAAAAGAAAAAAAAATGAATAATCGCCACAGAAAAGGGGGAAATCAATTGAACACAAGTTGCTGTAAGTGTCCACGACTTCAGCGTTGTCAAAGGCTCTCTTTACACGCACTTAAGCCTTGAAGCTAGGTGCAAAGTAGTTGCCCATGCCTCAATTGAGGCCTCAAGGCACCAAGGCATACGCTTTTTCGCCTATAAGTTTTCTTGAAGAAATTTGGCAATAAACAATAAATATTTCACCTAATATGATATTTTATATTATTTTGTCTAGATAACTGTTTGCTTGCATCTAGAGCCTTTCTTTCTTAAGGGGCTAGCACTTCGTCTGCACTGGCTCTAGAAACCCAATATAATTTTTATCCTTTTCACCTTTGATGAAACTGCTTATTACTCTTGACCATATGTATACACATATTTTATTTACTTATTTTTATTAGCCTTTCTTCATTAATGCTCTCACTCTATATTTGTGCTTTGAACACCAACTGACCTCGACTTTTTCTTTCACTCTACATCTTTGACCTTTGAGAACTTGTAATGAGATAATGTGTTGTTCACTGCCAGGTCTTCTACCAACTCTTCAGGCTCCTTGCTATAGTTGAAAGGTAGTCAGTGAGGTTACATGCAATTTGGTTGAAACTTGAAAGCATTCTTACAGTACAAGATTTTCCAAACTTCTTTACGGTTAAACTATTTTCATTCATTGTGATTTAGATGTATAATTCTAAGTACTTATCCCCAAATAAATGTTTATAAGAGAATAATGGCTGAAGAAAGATGGCCATGGAATTAGCAGCAACTAAATGAGTTTACTGAAAGCAAATCCGAATCTGTAAAATTAGATGCAGTAACAAAGTTTCAATGGAATTATTATTTTTTTGACTAGTTACATCATTTTTTCTTAATGACCGTGGTGTCTAGGCCAGTTTTCGCACCTATCGACGAATTCCACGGGATACCTGCCACCTCCCACCAGCAACAGGTATCAATAACTCTGTCCACCAAGGCTAGGACAGATGGAAAAAATCACCTAGTGTTTTTTGTCTCCGCTGAGTTTTGAACCTAAGACCTCAAGGTTCTCAACCACTTCATTAACCACTAGGTCACACCCTTGGGTGCAGTTACATCAGAAATATTATTACCCTTAAGCAATGTAAATCATTCGTCAGAAAACAATGAAAATCCCTAAGCAATATTAACCACTTTTCCTCCGTTGACATGTGATTAAAAGGAAAAGCAAAAGTTAATCGCTGGAGAACAGCACCATAAATACTTCACATCTGACAAATGAAGTATAATGAGATATATCAAAATCATACCACTTCCTAAAACTTTAGTGACTCCACCTGACACATGATGAAAATAATTGACTCATGAAGCATCTAAATTGAGAACAAATTTCCAGCTTTCGCCAATTAGAAAAAATAGGGAGGATGAAAAGACAAATAAAGCGCAGTATTAGGAAACAACAAACAGAATGCTCCCAGGCACATTACCAATGACACTCTCTCCTACTTCCTAGGATTGCAACCTTCCTTTTCCGGTAGACTAGCCGGAAATTGACCCCTTCCATTCAAACAACTCAGTTCTTACATCCCGTGATTACAGTTTTACAAAAAATCATCTCCCGTCTTAAGAAATTATGGGGGATAATAGAATATATTTCAACCAAGTTTTTCAATCATACGACAACACCAGATGGACTTCAAACAATGTTGCATGGTATGACTGGGTGGAAAGAAGCAGAAAAATGAGGAGGAGGGTTACGCTTAGTGAGAAGGTGCTTGAATGGATTTGTTTCATTCTCAGAGAAGCATCATCAGACCAAAAAAACCAGGTGAGAAGGTGGAGATTAAAAGATCAGGTGGCAGAATTCTTCGGTACGAGAAAACATAACTCTCATGGGAGATATATGAGTATTCTCTCACTGAACGGAGAGGACAGAACAGTAATTATTGTACCCGAGTCAGACATAAATGCTGGATAGAGAAGTGTGGCATTTAAGATTCAAAGTTTTATTAAATGTTCACCACAAAAGGAGAAGACACAAAGCAGGACACATGACTCTAAGATGACATATGCAAAAGCAGTTAAACACAGCAAATGGCAAAGTAACAGCCCATATATGGTCACAACCAAAGGCAAAGAGACTGGAACCATCTGTGAAGCCAAAATCAATGATCAAGGAGTACTGGGAAGATGTATCTTTGAATTTTTTGACAAGTAGAAAGTTGAAAATACCACCCTGTCTGAGGTTAGACGTTGGTCTTCGACGGTATGGAAAAAGGCTTTTGGGATCAATATTTATGAGATGCTGGACAATTGTTATCTCTTTGAGTTCCCAAACAAATACATGGAAGAACAAGTTCTCCAGGGAGAATGGATGTGGAAGAAAAGCATACTCAAGTTAGAGTGGTGGAACCCTACTGCAGGATGTGTACCTATCGCTTACAAACCCAAATCCACTTGGATCAGGGCTATAGGTATTCCAAAGCATCTTTGGACGGAAGAGACTTTCCACGAAATCGGAGAACTCTGTGGATGGCGGTTGGCGACGGAGAAGGAAACAAAGCTAAGAAACCACCTCAAATGGGCTAGGATTGAGACACAAGGGGATGATCGGAGCATGCCGACGGAAGTCACCATTACCAGAGAAGGAGTCAACTTCATCATCGCGATATGGGTGGAAAGGAAAACTCGATTTGAGTTGTCGCCGGAGAGAGATGGAACAGTTGCCGGAGAAGATGAGGGGGCTCAAAGGAAGATCCAGCGGATAATAGAGCCTTCAACCTCTATATCCGAGAATCCAGAACATGATGGTGATGGAACAGGGGAGAAACACATGGGGACAGCTGGAGAATTTTTTAAATTGACTGAAAAAGCACGTAATGGGCATGTGTTTAAAACGAAGAATGGGCCTGAAACCTAATGGTCTGGACCATGCAAATATTATTGCTAACAATTTTAACCAGCAGCCCAAGGATCTATTCTATTCCAGGAGGTCATAGTGGATGAAACCACGGTGACTTATTCTTCAAATCACCACATGCAGAGAATACAGGAAATACAGGAAGCTGCACCTTTCACCATTGAAGAAGAACTAGAAATTGAAGGAGATGAAGGGGAAAACAAAACTGCGCAACTGTGGTAGCAAGCGAGGAAGTAACTGAAGATAAAGAACATGGGGAAATTGTCACAGGTGATCTTGTAACAAATCAGGAAATATTGGGGAAATTATGGGGAATTATGGGGTGTACAGGAGGTTGAACCCCTTTGTACACAACAACAAGGAGCTCTTACTGAAACAGAAAGGAAGGCCACAGCCTGGATTCATCAGAACTTACTGAAACTCCATAAGATGTTTGGAGTCGATTTCCAGGGGATGGAAGAGGAAGCACTTGAACTCCTAAAGCAGGTGGATGCAAGCAGGCAAGTAAGGAAAATGGAGAGGTCAATAGACGTTAATAGAACAAAACATAAAGGAGCACAAGAATTAAAGAATCTGATATCCTTTGATGTTAAATTCAAAAGCAATGGATACAGAGGGAAGGGGAAGGAGAGCTCAGAGAATACTCCATGAAGATCAAATTAATCTCATGGAATGTTAGGGGGTTGAAGGATCCGGGGAAGAGAATGGTGGTACAAAATATGATTCAGGATTGGAAAGCAGACATAGTCTGCCTCCAGGAGACAAAACTAGAAGGCAATGTACAAGAATCAATCAAACAAATTTGGGCAGGGAGATGGATTAAATAAGCATGTCTGGAGGCTAGTGGAACCAGAGGTGGAATCCTAATACTATCGGATTCTAGAATTTGGGAAGGGGAAACTTTACAAGTTGGAGCATATACTCTGTCTTGCAAGTTCAGGGCTCGTCTAAGCATTTTTGAATGTCACATTACTAGTGTATATGCTCCCAAAAGTCAAGTGGAGACGAGGCTAGTCTGGGAGGAATTGGCTGATGTAAGAGGATTGATGGACGGACCATGGGCAATCTGTGGTGACATCAATGTTTGTAGATTTCCCTTTGAAAAAGGGATTGTAGCAAGAGAAATTCAGCAATGAGAGAGTTCTCAGATTGCATTGAAGACATGGACCTCGTTGATCCACAGCTAGGTGGTGGAAGCTATACTTGGTACAAAGGTGATAACCATACCACTGCATCTAGAATTGACAGGATTCTGGTCTCCATAGAATGGAATAATCTCTTCAATAGCCTAAAGCAGACTACTTTGCAAAGAGTAATTTCAGATCATGTCCCTATAGCTCTATTCTGTGGGCACTGGGAGCAATCGAAATCCTATTTCAAGTTTGAAAACTGGTGGCTAAACCAAGAAGGTTTTGTTGAAAGAATCAAAGACTCGTGGAATGCTTTTGAATTCTATGGGAAGCCTGATTACATCTTAGCATGTAAACGCAAAGCTCTCAAAGGGAAATTGAAAGAATGGAGCAGAAATGAAAGAGCAACCTTCTCACTCAGATGGCTGAGCTGGATTTACATCTAAACAGTAGAGCTTTAACAGAGGAGGAAATAGCCAAAAAAGCATCACTTTTCATGGAGTATGAGGGGTGCTTAAAGAATGAGGAAGTGGTCTGGAAGCAGAGATCAAGAGCTTTATGGCTCAAGGAAGGGAATAGGAATACAAAGTTTTTTCATCAAACTGCTAATGCCCACGAGAGATATAACCACATTGATCAGCTCGAAGTGCGGGGAGAGACCATATCAGAGCCAAATTGAACCAAGGAAGAAATCATTTCCTTCTACAAGAAGTTATATACAGAACCTGAAGAGTGGAGGCCTTCTGGAAATATTAGCAATCACCCTACCATTACAGAGGATGAGAATAAAGTATTGCAGGCTGCGATTGAGAAGCAAGAAGTTTTTGAGTTTCTAAAGATGTATGTTGTAGACAAAGCCCCTGGCCCTGATGGTTACACAATGGGCTTTTATCTAAAATGTTGGGACATCATTAAACAAGATATTATGGGGGCATTCCAAAATTTCACTCAACTGGGATGTTTGAAAAAAGCTATAATGCAACTTACATAGCACTGATTCCTAAGAAGACAGGAGCAAAAGAACTCAAAGACTTCGGACCCATCAGCTTAATTGGAAGCTTTTACAAGTTGATTTCCAAGGTACTTACAGAAAAACTCAAGAGAGTTGTGGATAAATTGGTAGACAAGCAACAAATGGCTTTTAACAAAGGCAGGCAGATAATAGACGCAGTGCTCATAGCTAATGAAGCAATTGACTCCAGAGTGACTCAGAAAAAACCGGGTATATTATGCAAAATTGATATTGAGAAAGCATATGACCACGTGAACTGGGAATTCATTTTAAGTATGCTGAGTCTAATGGGTTTTGGTGGGAGGTGGACCAGCTGGATCAAGTTCTGTATCTCAACTGTGAAATTTTCAGTACTCATTAATGGGTCACCGGAAGGATTCTTCAATGCACATAGAGCGATCAGGCAAGGGGATCCCCTATCCCCTTTCCTGTTCATCATAGCCATGGCGGGACTCACAACATGCTGAATATAGCTAAGATAACAGGAAGAATTCAGGGATTTGAAGTTAGCAAGGTTGCTGGAAACAGTGTAGAGATTACACATTTGCAGTATGTTGATGATACACTAATTTTTTGTGGGGCTGAGGAGGAGCAACTCTTGATAATTAGACTTAAATTGGTGTATTTTGAAGCCATTTCTGGGCTCCATATAAATTGGAACAAAAGCCACTTGTATCCAATTAATGTGGTTCTAGAAATGGATCACCTTTCTCAAATCCTAGGAGGTGCTATAGGCACTTTGCCATCAATATATTTGGGCATGCCTCTGGGGGCCGAGTATAGGTCCATAGATATTTGGAGTCCAATTGTGGAGAAATGTGAAAAGAAATTAACCAGATGGAGATCACAATATCTATCCTTGGGAGGTAGACTATCTTTGCTTAACTCAGTCTTAGATGCCCTCCCTACGTATATGTTATCTCTCTTTCATATACTGCAGTCAGTAGTTCAAAGGTTGGATAAAGTCAGAAGAAACTTCTTGTGGCACGGCAATAAGGAAAGGAAGGGTTTTCATTTGGTCAAATGGAAGAACATTATTAGAAGTAAAGAACAAGGTGGACTAGGTATCAAGAACCTTAAATCCCAAAGCAAAGCACTCAAGGTCATGTGGCTATGGAGGTACCATCAGAAGGACCAAGCCCTCTGGTACAGGGTAATCAAGAGCAAGTATGAGCAACTGAACACATGGGTAACTAAACAGGTCAACACCCCCTATGGTAGCCTCTGGAAATCCATTAGAATATTCTGGCAGTTTCTCAGTAATCAATTAACTGTCAAAGTTCGAAATGGTAGAAAACAAGTTTTTGGATTGATAAATGGGTGGGTACTGTGAGCTTTAAAGATCTCTTTCCTGACATCTTTGTTTTGGCTCAACACCAAGAGAAAACTGTTGCTGAAATGTGGTCACCACAAGGATGGAATATGATCTTTAGAAGAAACTTGAATGACTGGGAAATTCCCAGAATGATTAAAGTTTTCAAACTACTGAGAGTTTCCAAGGAATCCAACCGGGTGAAGACTATTTATGGTGGCATGGGCACAACAAAGGAAGATATAGGGTGAATGAAGGATATAAACAAACAAGTCTTATGGAGAATCAAGATTTTAGATGGCCTTGGAAGCAAATTTGGAGAGTCAAAGTGCCACAAAAGTGGCATGCTTCACCTGGCTGCTAGCCAATAAAGCGGTTCTGACATTGGACAATGTGGCCAAGAGAGGTTTATCTTTATGCAACAGATGCTCCTTATGTGGTAAGGATACAGAGACAGTAAAACACCTCTTTCTACACTGCAATTTCACTGAGGCATTTCCTGGAGTATGCCTAGTAAGATTGATGAGACTCTTTTTAAGTTGGGAGGAGGCTGGAGTTAAGGCTACAAACAGAGAAAGATGGAGGATACTACCTGCTTGTATATGGTGGACTATATGGAGAGAGAGAAATGATAGATGTTTTGAAAATAGGGAGAACAACCTGTAGGAAGTCAAGCTTAAATGTATTTTGTTGTTCTGTTTTTGGTGTAGAAATGTCTACTCCAATGAGACTGAGTCAATCATAGATGGTTTAGGATCCATCTAGTTCCTGGTTTAGCATTGGAAGGACTTTAATCTTTTTTTTCTTTTTGTATATATGGTTTTTCAGTACTACCAAGTACCGACTGAAATACAATGTTCCTAGTGTCAAAAAAAATAGGGAGGACTAATGGTACCTTTTCATATTAAGTAACAAATAGTACATAAAAAAGTTTGAGATTTTTACCAATTTTACAGAAACGCTGAAGTGATTGAATGAATTCTTGTCAAATATATTACCTTTATATTGTAATCATCTCTCTCTGTGATTTGCTGGAAAAGCTGCTGATTTTGAGCTTGCATATCATCGTAGGCCTGCCCAATTGTCTGCAATAAAAGAATCTCTCAAATCTTTCAGATTGTTTTACAAAGCTTATGTGTTCCAACTTCCATACAACTGAACCATAAGCATACAAGTTGAGCAGTAAACAGACCTCAATCTCAGAGAGGTAGGCCTCGGTTTCTTCATGCTTAGACTTCAAGACTTCCGAGAGTCTAGACCGTTCCCTGAAGTAAAGAGGACCAACTATCTTCGTGAATATTTTCTTAGGACACTAATTAATTATTACAAGGATAAAGGAAAACAAGATTCTATCAAACTGATAAAAAGAAACATTCTCCAGCGCCATCTTTCTCTCGAAAGTCCAAGGTCCTCTCTAAAAACCATCAAGACCTTCTGATGAGCACATGGTTCCCCACTACAGCGACTTCTATAAACAAGCTGAAAGTTGTGTTGAAGCCGGGAATGCATGACTAAAATACACTCTTCCCACTGGACTTGTGACCCTCCAACCAATACTTTCTATAAAGTCGAGCCCAGAAAGCATGGCAAACCATTCGCCAAGGCCATTACCAAGAACAGGAGTATGAGACTTTTCATGTATGTGAAAACAGAATAACTTCAACCTTGTTAGGAAGATGTCATCTTATTGTTAAAGTGCACAGCCGCATAGAGAAAATTTTCTGAATGATGTACTGACAGCAGTATGACGACTCATCATTCAAAATAACAAGAGGGCAAACAGACCTTTTAGAAGCATCCAACTTCTGTCTCAGCTCAGCAATCTCAGCTTCTGCAGCACCTAGCTTCTGCTGGGAGTCAGCCTCGGCTTCAATAGCAGATTTCACTCTCACTTCCAAATTGTGTTCATCAAGAGAAGTCTTCAGACTCTGAACACATGCCCAAGCTCTGTACTCGGAACTCCGAGCCTCAAAAACATCCCTGAAGTCACCATGGTAATGTTTGGAAGCATTCTTAGTGAAGAAAAAGATCAATATATGCCCTTTGAAAATCTATGTATCTAAAAGAGATGAGATTCAACAGTTCATCCGCAAGGATATATATCACGAACACTAACTGCTATTTCAGCATTACAAAGTGGACAAAGAGCTTCTAAAAGCAGTGTTTGATAAGACCACTGCACAAAAGATATTCATTCATATATTTTATTTCCAAAAACCATCTTCAAGATTAAACATTGTCATACGATTGGTCAACAGTACCATAGGCAGCTCAAATGCAATTAGAAACTCCGTAAGAAAAACAAAATGTCAATGTGATATGTCCAGATAAAATTTACAAGAATAAATGAAGCATGCCATATTCAGAAATATAGAGAACCAGCCGTTTTTCAACATTGACACATTAGTTATCATTATAAGTATAATCAAGCCACAAAAACAGATCCTTAACACATGCACCTCAGTTTCATACATGCACATATTATAACAAATTCCAAGCTGAACCCACCATCAAAGCCACAATATCTCAGTCCAATTCAAAAAATAAATTACTTGAGAAAATCCACCATCGCACTAATCCAACGTAGGGCTGGGCATTCGGTCGGTTCGCTTCGGTTTGCGAAATTCAGTTCGGTTTGATAAAAATATGAACCGAAACTAAACTGAAATAAATTCGGTTTAGTTCGGTTTTTGTACTTTCGGTTCGATTTATTTTTTCGGTTTGAATATCATTTTGGGCTCTCTTTTTTTGGTCATAAATGGACTTTTTAAACTGGATCAACTTTTAAAAAATAGAATTTTCAACATGATTTATTGATTTCAACAATCAAAATAAATCACTGGAAGTGTGGCAAGTAATTAATTACTACTCATTAATCATTACTACTCACAACATATCAATAACACATACATGAAAAACAAATAACGTCTCGCGCAGTGAAAAGTAATGACAAATCAACGATGGAAAGGAGAAGTGAAAAGTGAGAATTCAGAGAGAACTATGTCTGATGTCTTGCGGCGTGCTCTTCTTCACTCTTCAGTTCTTACTCAACTGTGAATTAGGGATTTGAGATTTGGTCTTTAGGTTTGGGGTGGATATAGATATAGGGATAAATAATGGGCTTTTATATATTATTTGGCTTTTCAGTAATTTTAATGTAATGTGTTAAGTATTTGCATATAAAAAAATATAACTTCAATTTATTACATAAAATTTGGTTTTTCGATTAACCGAAAAAGAACACTTAAAACCCGAAAACAGAACCGAATTACCGAGATTGTAGAACTTAAAACCGAAACCAACCGATTTAACTGAAAAACTGAAACCGAAATTAAAAAAGAAATCAGTTTGGTCGGTTTTTTCAGTTTCAACCAAATTATGCCCAGGCCTAATCCAATGTATATAATTAAAGTAAAAAACACTAAGGTTTGCGTATACCCCCAACCTCCCCAAACTTCACTTTTAGGATTACACTGGTACTTTTTCATTTTTTAGTGAAGTAGGATTACACTGGTATGTTGTTCTTGATGTTGTTCTTATTGAAACACTAAGGTCGTTTCTCTATATACTGCTCAGTTCTAATTTCTAGTTGCCTATTCTGACATAATTCCCTTTGGGACTAGAAGTAGGAGAGTATTCTGTAAGCCTTTAGAGGAACATTTCATGTGCTTATTCGCACCAAAATCAACAAGCCAAGAATTACATGAGCAGTAAAGGTAGTACCTGATTGCATATAATTAAATATGGCAACCAAAGGCAAGTCAGATTTGGTCAAAATCGGCGAAGAAGCTGAATTTCATCCGAAGACAGTTTCTCCCGAAGTCGTCGTCCCCATAGTTTTAATAGGATTCCAAATCAGAAAATAAAATTTCCTAAAACTCTAGAAGGAAATCGCGTTTAAATAGAAGGGAGAGAAGAAAAAATTGCTCAGACAGAGTCTCACCCGAAAACTGTCTTGCCAGAACCCTAGCTCGGGTGATCGAAAAAAATCTAGAACTTGGTGGGTATGCTCGAAATTGATAGACAACCCCAAGAAAGGAAGTCTTGAAAAAGATCCAGGGAAGTAGCCTTTGCGGACAGCTTCAAGGAGGGAAAAACTTGACCTCTTTTTAGTAAGAAGAAACCTTATTGTTGCGAGGGAGAAAAACACACCAATGGCTTTGATACCATGTAGAATTTTGAGGGGAAAACGGATATTTATACAAGTGAATCCTAATTGATTGAGGAAAGACAATCAATTACAACAACATACCCAGACTTTTCTAAAGGAGGGTTATACTTCTCTAAAGGAAATTTTAACTCTGAGTATCCCGGACTTAACATGAAAAGATTATGAAAAGCTCCGTGGAGAGGCTAAAGATTAAAGAAGATTGGGATCCAGGAAAACAGTCCCAGGCATTACTGAAAAAAATAGATACTATGAAAATAAAGGGAAGGGGGTTCCAGCTGAAAGGCCCCTAATCCTCCTGATAAATGTATTAGAGAAAACAGGGATAAATACCAGTTTGAACAATTCAATCACTGGAACACCACTGCATGTGGAGACTTAGATATGTTCATGGAATGTTTTGAAGAGGATCTCACTTCCTCTAAATTGGACGATGGGCTACCAGGGATCCTGAAAAGAGATGCTCATCACTTATATGCCCCCCTATGGATTTTTTGGACACAACAACCAAGCACAATCTATCTCCAATGAACCCCTCCAATCTGGTAAGAAGCTCTAACATTACCATCAAAGCTGCCACAACTAATCTTCAAGATCAAATAGTCCCTACCACTAATGTTTCAAATGTTTCGCTTCATATCATGGAAAATTAGGGGAATAGGATCGAATGGTTCCTAAGGATAAATGAGATTTCCAACATTAATAACAAAACCATGAGACCTGCCAATATTATTTACGAGCCCCCCTAAGTAGTACATCTATGTCCAGTTATCTTTTGAGCTAATTTGGACACCCACCCACCCCACCCTCACCCCCTTTTGGTGGTACTTTGTAGAAAGTCCTACACTGTTTTTACCCCGTTTTACCCCTTGATCAAAGTTCGGGATGCCAAACTCAAAGCTGTAATTTTGCCCTTATCAATGATCAAAGTTGGAAGCTTAAAGAAAAAAAGAAGTGCACCAAGAAACTCTTATATCATAAAGTGACTTCATTTTATCATAATAAGCATTTAGTCGTGTCTTTACCTTGAGAAAGCGGATTCACGCTTATACATTTCCAAAATGAGCTTTAAATGCATATCACTCTCTTTCAAATCATTAACCTACGCCAGGAAATTCAAACCAATGAGTAACCTAACGTTAAAATGTGTACTCATTCAAGTACCTGAAATCAAAAACGTCTCACAGAAGAGGCCAAGAAAATTGCAAGTGACAGAATACAATGAAGTAAGAACTAACTTAAAATTAATAAAGCACCAAACAGGAATAACAGACCGAAAATAGATGGTGAACAACTGCAAGCAGAGAGACAAGAGCAAGATTGAACATACCACAGCTTGCAACTTCAGCATTTCAGTCACCTGGGAAGCTGACTTGGCAGACAATGTTTCTATCTCTTTTGACTATTAAAAAGCAAAAAAAAAAAAAAGAGGCATTAAGTGAGAAGAAATGACCATTTGAAAAATAAGGGAATAGTACAAGTTAGCACCAAAACCTTCCGGTCAAGAATACTGGAAAGTGACTGAACATCAGTTCGTAGTGAATGAACATCTGAAGCAGTCTCCTTATAATTACTTAGTTGATTTTGCATATCGCCCATGGTTTCAGGGAATGAAGAAACCAATTTCTTAAATTCTGCAATAATTTCTTTCCTACCTGAAACAAAAATCTATCATTAAATATTGCTGCAGTTGCTACACTGTAATACACATTTTAAGGGGGGGAAAACAGTAACCAACAACAACTGCTCTTCAATATACCAGGTTCTCTTGATGCTTCTTCCAGCTTGCCCTCAATCATGTTTCTTTCTTGCATGTGTTTCTGCATCTCCTTTTCTAACCAGGCTATTCTGGAATCAGCAATGGTGGAAGATCGCCGAAAAACATCAGTTATATCATTCTTCAAATTCATTTCTTTTTCCCTCCACGAAAGATTGTCTTTCTCCACCTAGTTTAATCACGAAAATTAGCAACAGATAAACAAAATAAAATTGAACTACCAACCAGCTCAACCTGTAGTTTCTCGTATAAGGACTGATAAAGAGATACATCTTCTTTAGCTTTCGCAAGTTGATCTTTAACCAAGATATATGGTTGGGAAGAGCATATGGCTTTCACATTCTTTAGTTTGTTCTGTCAAGGAAACATCCATTCAAATCACTAGTGAAGAAGAAAGCAAATGAGGTTCTACGAAGTATAACAGCAAGAACACTAGCAATGAAGAGAGTGGAAGAAGGAAATCAAGCCAACCAAAGTTACCTGTAAGTTGGACAACTGCTTCAATATGTCTATCCTTTCTTCATGAAGACGCTTGAGTTCGAATAGATGGAAAGAGGATTGGTCCTGTAAATACGATCTTGTTCATATAATACATTCACCTACTTTACTGGGACCCAAACATGAGTGCAGACACACAAACTAGTAAATTACCAAATACTCCTTAAGTGTGGATTCCATATCCTGCATGTCTCTCTGCTTATCTCTCGCCTTATCATTAGCAGAGTGCTTATTTCCAAGATTCAGGACAGGGAAGAGAACCCCCTTGGCAGCATCTTTCTCTGCTTTTAGAATTGCCAATTTTCTGTTACTTTCATCCAAATGTGCAATGGTTTTCTCCAAATCCCCTTCATAACAACAACAATGTAAGTAAATCCAAAAATCAACCTTTGGAACATAAGCAATCAATATTCATGATGGCATTACTGAAAGTTAACAGTTTTGACTAAATGCCCGTAGAATAAATCAAAAAAACCACATGAAACAAATTCTTACAATTTACGATAGCTCCATACACAAGGATGATACTATAGAAGCCCTAAAAAGACAATTGTCAAGGTCTAAAGCTAAGGACTTGCAAGCCAAGATTGTTGGGCTTCAATGGGAAATCAAGAAGTTTATCATGGACTGTTCAACACCAAGCCCAAACGGGAGAAGGTTTGGGCCCACATGGGGCCGAAATTTCTGCCCAAAATGAGTTCAAAGTACTCACCCAAATGGGAGGGAAAAATCACGTACAAGTGAGTTGGGAAGCCCACATGTTTTGGTCAAATTTGGGAAGTTCTCCTTATTTCCTTAGGCAAGGATTTTTGGTATTATTTTTATATGCTTTCATAGTTTAAAGTTCCCTAGTTAGATTTTATTTATTAATTCCATAAAAGTAGATTCTAATCTCATTCTATTTGGAATAGTTTTCCCCTATATATAGGGATAGACATTATTATTTTTGTTTTAGACAACATTATTACTAATTGAGAGCTTTTTAAAATAATTGAAGTAGGCTTTCTCTAAAAAAAAATACTTACTTCAAAAAATAATTGTAAGTAAGGTAATTAGTTTTAAAAAAGAGTACTTAAGTAATTTAACTTTTCAATTTAAGACTTACCACTTTTATAATAATATAGTCTACAAATATAGAACATTACGATGGAATTGTGGTAGACAGGTCAAAAAGCATAAAGATCCTTAAAAATGTTGATTATACTTTTTGTCCTTCATTAAAAGACTATACAATAGAAAAAATTCACACTTACTACTTTCCTCAAATAATTGTTGTTTAATCAGTATCATAATATTTTCAACTTTAAAATTAATTAAATATATAGCTATTAAATTTTTGTTTATTTTTAGTTAGTAAGAACTCCTAATATTTACTACTTTAAAATTGACTAAATTTTGTTTCTTAAATTTTCCTTAGTTGAACTACATTAAAAGTCCTAAAATTTAAGACATCAAAATCAATAGTTTTACCTTATATAAGTCCTACTTAAATTATAGTAAACAAGATAAATAAATAGAAGAACTAAAAATATTAGAGAAAGAGGTTCACATTTTTTTAAGCAACTTTTTAAACCTTGCTATATACTCTTCTCATTGAGATAAATATATAACATTAATTTTAAAATAAAATTCTATTTATTAATAATTTTATTCTTCTTGTAGATAGTTTTAATTGATTGACGCGAGACACACGAGAAAAAGCACATAAACTTAACTAGTTGGTATAAATATACAATTTCTATTGTTAAAATGTTAGAATGTTTTAAATTAATACCACAATATTTGTTTCACTAACACAGATTTTCATAATATTATACAGTAATATCATGAAATTTGTTTTCACTACTTAAGTTTGCCTGTAGAAACTCTTTATTGAATTTTCTTTAACTTATTTACTTGTGGGGTCCATGTTTACATGGCATAAACATATAATTTGTTTCCACAATAATCAGATGTCAAAATATTTCCATTAACTTGAATCAAGAATAAGGAGTTACCTCTTAAACACTTAAGCTCGGCTTTATTCTTAGCATCGGTATCTCTATGATTCTGCAATGCACCAGCCAGGGATCGATGCTTCAAATGAAGTTCATTTATTGTTTGTATAAGATTTTTAACTCCTACATGCAAATCACTCAATGACTTTTGGAGACATGATCCTACAGAGCAAAAAGTAAAAAAAATTATAACTGGAGAAGGAATAAGGACGTATCATTCGAATAGAAGATAAAACATATGAGAACTTCTTACCATCTTCAGGAAGCACCTCAAGAACTGCAGCACACAACTTGTCCTTCATTTGCCTAACGTCATCTACAGTTGATACTATATTCCGGAATATTTTCACGATCTTTTGATCATCCATTTTCTTCTGTTCATATTCCGTTTGAGTGTTAACATCAGAGCTGCTTCCAGTTGCACCAGTTTGTAAAACGAGACTTAAGAAAGAATCCTCGCATGCATAGACAGAACCATCTAGCAACAAGAAGATGCAAATATAGATGAGAGAAAAAAAATTGATCCAATTTCAGAAACCTATAGCTCTAATTTTTTCCTTTTACTAAGACAACCAATAACACAGACTATGTTAGAAGAGATAGGAATCTTCATAATAACCCTATCTTACCGTAACAGTATGTATGGGAACAGCCTTTAGAAAAATACAACACCAGAAAAAGCACTTTTACCAAATTAGTATTCAAGGTAAGATAACAAAGATCTATATACAATATCTTGAGGTCCATCAACAATATTATAAACTGGTTAGATAGACACGATGCACAAATGTAACGGTGCGCAGAGATCTAGACAATATTGGCTAGAAAGCAAAAGGAAAACAAAAACAAATAGCAGAAATGAAAGATGCCATGATGGAAAAGCTAGCAGTCTCCAAAAGATCAAGATGAAGAGTATAAGTTTTTTGTATTTTTGGTGTAAACAAGATATAGCGCGGGAGATAGATACCTTAGTGACTTCATAGACAATTGTAAAGTTTCTATCTAGACTTTGGTCTTGATAATACCCTCTAGGGTTGTAAATCCCACCACATCAGCTTTTAACTGTAGGATTTTTGGTGTGAATATACAGTTACCATTATCTAAAATAATATATATATATATATAGCACAAAAAATGTACTATATAAGCTGGTTTTAAATGTGTGTGAACTTTCTGCACCAAACCCTCTAAACAAGCCATTAGAGTTTGCCATCTGCTCATGCAAAACAAACACCAAACCTGAAGAGCTTATTGGGAAGCAAAAAAAGCACCTTACACTATAGAATCCTATCTCTTTCCACTACATTACCTCCCATGTTTTACTTAAAGAGTTCCGGAAGATAGACAAAAGATAGAACAAGGTAGTTAGACAATGGAGATTAAGATTAAACATATAACACCTGTTGTTAGGCTTAATGTTATATCCCTCACCACAGATTTCTGGATAATTTCAACTTGAGCCACCAATTGATTGACAAGGGTTATAATGACCTACTAGGTTACCTAATTAACACTGCCAATAGTGTTCTAGAGAGTTTAATTATCTTTGTTTCTTTCCTACCAGGAAAAAAAATAAGAACTAGATATTAAAATTAGTTTTCAATGATCATCAAAGAAACAAGTTAGTTATCAACTTATCATAGTTAATTAAGTTATAAATAGTTAGAAGGCTGCACAGACTGTTCCATCAAACTCTTCTTCTTTAACAAATCCAGATAGCATCCATATCCTCTAATCCATTGTGAGTCAGAATCTTGCTAACCATGCTAACCCTTTCTTTGCACAATCACATTATGTCCTTTTTAGAACGAGAGAAAGGAGAGTTTGGGAGTTAATGAGAAATGAAAACTAGCATAGTTGGGCATCTCTCACCTTCTGCGCAAGATTGATCGTTACTTGCATTTCCATGTCTTATCGGATCCTCTGTGCGCGTAGAACATATTTCCAATTCACCAACCAACTAGTGAAGAAGAAAGTCAAAAAAATCCATTTCAGAAACACGCAGTACTATACAGGACATGGAAAAAAATGTCCATACATGTGTCTACTTGTCCATTTGCGTGTCTTTGAGGACCACACTGACGATTCTCATATAGAGAACACAAATCTGTGTTGGGCAATATCATACTTAAGCGTCCAACTACTGGAATGAAATAAAATACCTCTTCCCATGATTTCTGAATAGCAGACAGAGTGTTATCATATGGTTTCTGTTTGTCCCTCAACTCAGTGAATTTTTCTTCAAGAACTGCAATCTCAATCTTCTGAGCTTCAAGCTTTTGAGAGAGTTTTTGGTTTTGATGTAGCAGAACCGCAGTGTCAAGCTATAGCAAGCAAAAAAATTAACATGGATGAAACAAAATTTGTAAGAGCAGTATCAAACGAAACTAGAAGACAATTAGAAAGAGGGGACACCCTTTGACAATTTTAATTTCCAAGAAGGTGAAGACTAAACAATTCTGTGACATGTGAATATAAGAAACAATAAGCATATCAATACCCACAATGCACAATGGAGAAAATAAACAAATGGAAAGAAGACATAAGTTTGATTGGTTTAAAGGAAATATGAAAGAAAAGCCGGACTGCAAAACTTTTGATTTCCAACAAAACTCTAATTGATCAGTGGCTATGGAAGCTAACATAGAAGGTCAACTTTCCCCCAAAGATTAGCACTTTTGCTGGATACCTGTGAACAATTCATGTCTCACTTTAGATTATTTGCTTCAATTCCTTCACTGTTTTTTGAGGGATCATGAGAAAACCAGCGTCCAAATTAGACACTACCAAAACCTCACTAGGGCTTCATCACCTAGCAGTATACGTTACCTATTCCAAATCGACAAATTCAACAATCCACCGCCTCCACCGACCCAATTTGCTTGAAAACAAAATTTTGTATATTCCAAAACGAACTTAATACAAACAAAAGCAATTGAGACGTGCCGTGAATCATCAACAAAATTCAAATAACGACACAAAAAAAAGCACAAATTACGCAATTGAATTATCAAACCAAAGTGAACTTTGCATAGTAAAGAGGTGAGGGGAAAGTACTCACCGGTAGCAAGTTTTCCATTGATAAACAAAAAAAAAACAGAAAAAGGTGAATCTGCTAATGTTGTTAACTATATCTTTGCTGTCTCCGGCAACGGAACTGCTACTCCGGCAGAAAATCCATCAGAAGAAACATTTGTATTAGGAGAGTAGGGTCAAGTAAAATAGGTTCTGATGGCGATATATACCACCTGTTTTTTGCTCTTATATATTAGTTGAGTAAAGTAATTTTATTGCAAACTTTTTTATGTCAAAAAATTATGATTTTCTAAATAGTCTTTTTTTATTTTATTTTATATTTTTTTATCGAAAAATTTTACTTAGAAATGTTCGATTTTTCATATAAGATATAAGAAAAATTCATTTTTTTATCCGGATTATACGAGAATAAGAGATCTTATCTTTTCTAAACTTCATCGTATAGTCCTTTTGTGTTTGTAAATTATAAATATATAATTTTTTTTGTAAGAACTTACGAAATTAATGTTTAAATTTACGTCAAAAAGTTTGAAGTAGTAAATTATCATCGAAATTAATGAGTATATATTTTGTCGACGTAACTTTTTAGCCAATTAATTAGGATGTATATAATTAATAACAACAATTATCACAGTCATATCATCATTTACTTTTTACATGATTTAAAATCTAGTTGTTGTTGACAAAGCATATCTAATTTTTTCATATCATATTAGAAAAAATAACAAAATTATCTCTTACGTTAGAGGTAGGTTCAAAGTAGTCTGTTTAATATCATGAGATGATTTTAGAGGATCCAAAGAGGTGGTTCTCAAAATTTTGAATTGTGAAAGTGGCCCTCCTCATGTGCACCTTATCAGATTATAAAAGTTGAGAATCACAGTAGTATGAATCTTTTGATAAATAGCTCAAAAATGGCTCAGTACATCATAAGCTTGCTTAGATCTGCGAAGAATCTGGTCACCCAAATGATCAATATTACCCTTACGATTAAGTCAAATATCCTTTAAAGATCGAAATGCTCTAAATGCTCTTGCCTCTCATGTCCCTTCTTGATCTTCTCATGCCCCCCCCCCCTCGATGTTCCCTCCTTCTTTTGTGAGTTTTCAGGTTTTAGTGACTTTGTAAATATTTTGGATTAGTAAATGTTGGGGAAAATACTATAGTGTTTTATTCAACTGAAATTATATAGTAAACAACTTATTATAAACATCGTATCGTGGCAAGTCACTGTCTTGAAAGCAATTTTGGCCTGACTTGGTACAAATCATTGTAGTTGGTCGCTCTCCAAGGTTCCACGATTATTTTTAAACACATGCACTTGTGGTTGAAGATTTGGATGTTTCCCAAAACCATTGCCCAAAAAGATGTTCTAAAAATAAGAAGAAAGATGGAAATGTTATATTTTCTTTTGTTGGTTGGGTTGCAATGTTCACAAAAGGCCATGCTTATATAGGATTTGCAAAAGAGAAGTTTCAAAGTGAAGAATTAATTTGTATAACGCATTGTGAATGCTAATGACTTTAAAAGTCATTACATCACATTCCATAGAAACTCTTCTTTTGTTTTGGAATGGAAAAGTTATTCCCTTTGTAACACAATTTACTTTATGCTCTTTGTATTACACAAAATAAATGAAGGTAGAATTAATATCAAGTAATGTGAATCTCTTTGGATTCCTTTATTTTTATCCTATCTCTAATTTTATATACACTTTTTGAATGTTTTTTTGTTTCAATTTTTAGGTTTTAATTTAATATTCTTATATTTTAAATAAAAGTTTTGCATATGTTCTCAGAGTATTTTCTTCATATTGTGTTTTTGCTTTAATGTCTGATTTACCGAAGAATCTTTATGCTTGTGAAAAATAATGTCCCATTTTCAGTTAGACAACAACAATTTCTTTGGACTCATAAAGTATAATGTAAATAAGAGAATTATGACAAATATACTTCAATTATGGTACCATATCAATATAGTGAATGCAAGATTACAAAAAAGAGTCTCGAGGACTTTGAAAGCCAAACCTCATTCAAGATGAACCCAATGTAGTGTAGATAGGCAGTAATGGATAGTCGTTAGTGACTTGTTAGCCAAATTTTAAATTTTATTTGGGCGGTGAGGATGGGAGCTACGGGGTAAGGTGAAGATGAGGTGTTTAAAAGGTGGGAAATACATTGTCAATATGGAATGCAATTAGGAAAGTAAATCCCTCCATTTTAAGAATTTACGAAAAATAAATTTTCCAAAAATTTTGACCAACTGGACATGAAAAAATCGAAAAACATATCTTCACAAGAAACACACCCTTAGTGGTGTAGCGGAAGGTAGATGAACTGCCAAATTAGTAAGATCCCAAAATGGTTTTTCATATTAATGCAAAAGAGAGTTCACAAGCCTTCAGACAAACATCAGAACAAGCATATTTTCCTTCAACAACTAGATTGAATCTCTTAACATTCAAAGGAAACATTCCCCCTATTTCTCATTGTGTAATCGACACAAAGAACAACGAGCGAGGATTGTACACTATCGCCGAGGATTGCCAAGACGGATGAGAATTCAAATCCATTTATATGACTGGGAGTAGTCTTTGCTCTTCAAAGAATTGAATGTATTCCTGTGAAAATGAACTAGCTTTCATCAACTCCGACAGTTGCTGCTGGGGATTTCTGTGAGACTGAAGAGGGTACCCTTTTACCAGGTCCAGATGAAACCTTAACCATAGCTGGTCTTAGAAGGCGGTCTCCAAGTAAAAACCCACGGCGAATTCTTCTATTACAATTCCCTTACTAAATTCCTGAGATTCCTCACGAGCAATAGCCTCGTGTAGCTGTATCAAGAAAAAGCAGATGCTAAAGATTAGTAATAGCTACACCTGCATTGGATAAGACAATGTAACATGGACACCACCAGCAAATTCATACCCACCACCCGAACAAAAAAAATTCCAAGTCAATGAATGTTTCAAAACATATAGGTAGAGGAAGCATTGCATGAGGCAGATGTCACAGTCAAGGTTACACCCAGAAGAGAACGCATAGTCTCTCCAGCCAAATCTGCATTTGAACACGTTATATCTATACATTGCTTTAACTGTCACTACTATCAACACGTGTTCAATTAGCTAGTCATCAAATATTTTCTCATTGCAGCAAGAACCACACGATGCAACACTTTATATTGCTATAGTTGTCGCTTTCACTGTCGCTGTCAACCATTAATCAATTAGGTCATCATCAAATATTTTCTGATTGCACTGAAGTCAGACAATGAGTTAGAAATTAATAATAACAAATTAGATTTAGGTCTATCCTAACTGAATGCAAACAACTGCTCCATCTAACTTATATCTGCGAGACGATGACCGAGGTAAAGGATTCTCTTTATATATAGTAAAGAAGGAAAATGATATGTGAAAGAGAAAACTAATTGCAGTTAAAGTAAGAATCTAAATAACGTCAAATCCTTCTAGAGTGCTTCAACCAGGGTTGGTTCTTAACTCAAAATCTAAAGCAAAATCACTCGATAGTTTTCTTTCTTCCTCTTTTCCCCTCCTTCTCTATGTTCCCACTTCTTCTTTTTTTCTTATTTTGTTTTCCTAATTAAAGAAAAGGTCATAGACATGTCCGACTTTTAAAAGGCTAGCTCAGTAAGTACCAACAAAGCATTATAAAAAGCAACGAAAATCGCCGATGTGAAAGAATGATAAACCACAAATGATAGTATCTCTCTTCACTGCATCTATTAAAAGATAGTTAAATACTAAATTGAAATAAATATTACAGATCAAATTGCCCTTTTGATTTGACCAGCAGTTTAATGTAATGTACAGAAGTTTAACGCTCAAATTTTGCTGCTGTTAGCACTAGCTCCTGTTACTCCACAAAGCATAAGCTAATAGTTTGTGGAGTGCTATTACGAAGTTTCTTGGCGGAATTTTCCTTACAATATTCCTTATGCTAATAGAACTCTCTTACTTTTTCGGCTTCCTTTTTTTGTGTTTCCAACGTAAAAGGGTAAGACTGTACGCGTTTTCATACTTGAGAAAAGTGAAAGTTCAATAAAAATTATTTATCGCTTGTTTTTTACCTTACCACTTAAGTAAGATAATTTATGGCATCTGTCACAACTCACAATACCTGTGTATGTGAGATTTGAATGCATATTCTATGCTATAGTGTAAAGCTTTGTAGTTTGTACAAGTAGAAGAAACAACACTATTTTATGACTCAAGTATTTCTCAACTCTTTGAACTTAATTAATATCTTCGTCATGATTTCTAACATTACAGGGCCTCTTTTTTCTGTTAAAATTTCCAAATTTGACACCAATGTTTACTTTAAATTCAATCCATCTTATTTCCTTTTTAAAGGTTAGAAGCACCCAAAAAGGTACATCTTTAAAATGGCAAGACTCTAATGGTAACAAATATCAGCAATCCTCATACAATATTTACCAAACATATCATAAACCTTAACCATGCAAAACATAAGACATCTATTAAAGGGTTAATCAAACATGTCAAGTTAACATTTACTTTAAAATTTATGGAAAGAAGTGAAATGATAATTCATTTTAATGAGGACAACTTTCGAATGATTTATACTTAATAAAACCTTTTCTATATAACAATATTATTCAAATTTTCATAAAGCAAAAAATATTCCTGCATTAATTATCATGTAATTGCATCAATGATCATGAGATTAAATTTGAAAGCGAAGCCCAAGACAATTTTCAGCATCAAAGTTGAGGAATGCAGCCTTTTACCCTCCCTCCTTGAAGCTGAATTGAGAGGTCCTTATAGTGACAGACTTTCTATGTTGTTTGTTCTTGTTATAATCTAATCAATAACCTGGTTCCAGATTTAGAAGGCAACACTAAGACTATCTACCCATGCCTTGTTTTACATTTACTCAAGTGATTTGAACTAATTAGAAACTTCTTCTAATTTTTTGTTGTTAAACATGGTTAGTAGGGATTCATATAGCCGACCGCAACTTGTCTAAAGGTGAGACATAATAGTAGTTGTTTGAGACACTGAATTATGTTGATTCGTAGCTAATGAAGTTTGTTATGTGGTACATCGACCTCCACACGCACCAGTCTGTTATGATGATTGAAGATACTAAAAGAGCACATCGTAAAATCATATGATTAATGCAGCTTTAGCTAAAAATAAAACACAGAAACAAAGAATCATCATGTACCAAGTAATTGGAATCTATGTTACTCGGACTCTTCAAAAATATCAACAAGTGCGTGTCGGTATCTCCAAAAATAGCATATTTTTGGAGAAATCCAACATGGGTGCGACATCGAAAGTAAAGAGTCTGAGCAACTTAGGTTGGGATTGAACTAGCTGACCGTGTAAGCTGAAGTGTAAGAAATTTGGTGAACTCCTGAATCCTAATATGTTTTAAAGAGAATCATTTAGTATTGGAGCGAAAGGCACTTGATAGAGAAATGGATGTAGAAGACTTATATGGGAAATCTCAACTAATTTGGGATTGAAGTGCAATAAATTGATATAGTTTTTGAAGTATAACTTATGGAATTAATAGAGTATCCTTGCACCCAAAGATGTGACCTAGTAGTTAATGAGTGCAAACCTTGGCGACATGAGTTCAAATGTCAACATGGAGAAAAAAAAATACTAAGTAGTTTCATCCATCTGCCTTAGCTTAGATAGACAGTGTAACTCGGTACTTGGACAGATAGGAGATAATAGGTACTCCGTGGAATCATCGAGATACACGCAAGCTGCTGGATACCATCATATAAAAATAAGGACTATCCTTTATATGTTATCTTTGAAGTTTTTAAATTTATATTTTGAGATGTTGATTATACATGCACATGCGCGCGCTTGCAGACTTATGTAATACACACATATATGTTTAAATGTATATGCAACATGAACAACTACACCTCCGTCTCAAACAAGTATATATCTATATATATATATATATGTATATATATATATATATATATACATGTATATATATATATATATATATATATGCATATAAACTAAATTCAAATTTTATATATATATATATATATGCATATAAACTAAATTCAAATTTTCATGTTGTGTGTCACGTACTGTTTTCCAAATTTTGTACATATCCATGCTACTTGGGCTAATGCAGCCATAAATTATACATCCATTTCCACTTAATAGTAGTTTATTCAATTTCGATGTGTCAACATGTTCTTTTATAATTTTGATGGAGCGAATTATTGTAGTCAGACTGAGTTTTGAACGTTGGAGGAAACTAGAAGCATAGGTAGTAATGACGTACAGGCGGCAGTAGGGTGACACAATTTGGCCAGATGAGTGACATCGGTTTGAACATTTAGGACATATAAAGAAAATGGACAGCGTATTTGACATGTGGTGTTGTCCATGACAAACTAGAGTACAACATGGATCCACGACCGTATATTTGCTGGTTGTGCTTCCTTAGGATGTAATGACAACAAAAGTAAAGAGACCAACTTCTTTCACGCAAATGGGGACAAAGAATGACTTCATAGAGAGGGAGAAAAGAGACAGCAGAGAATCAGTAATTTCTTACCGCGGGATCAAATGGCTTGCCAACAGTTGGAACAACAGCAACGCGCAAACTCCTCATTATCTCAACGAATTGTTTGTATATTCCCTAGTAGCTTGCATCAATTTTCTTTTCCATCTCAGTCTCTAGTTTGATCTGTCGCTTAGCTCTCTCAAAGTTATCAACCATGGGCAAGAGGCTCTCAATTATTTCCCCTTGAGCGTTGGTCCTAATTCTTAATTTCTCATTCTCAGATCTTTTCCTATAATTATGAAAATCTGCTTGTAAACGGATATATTTTTCCTTTCCAGAATTGATATCTGCTGATAGAGCAGATACTTTTTGAGCCATGTCATCTCTCTCCTTATCTACCGAGGATATGACCGCCTCAATTTCAGAAATAAGCTTTAGATCTCCGACTAGGATGACCTCCTTGTAAACTTGCATGAGGGGCTTCAATCTAGATGAATATTTCTCATCTACTACATCTTTTGACATTTCCAATTCACTGAGGTTATCCTCATCATCACTTGCCTACAATAAATTAATGTGTCATCATCAGTTCAGTGCAGTAATATTACAAGAAGCAAAATCCATTGATAACTAAATATGAGGAGTTAGATTAGGTAACTAAGGGGATATCGACCATAATTAATAAATGTGAATAAAGCTATATTGAATGTATCTCTTCTAAAAGCTATCTACAAAACCGATTTAGGGCTTGTTTGGATTGGCTTTTGGCTTATGACTCATAACTGAAAAGCCCATAAGTTAGGATTTCTAACTTATGACTTTTGGCTTATTTTTGTTATTTTGGCTTAATAATAAGTGCTCATAAGCATTTTTTAACTTTACCCAAACGCTTCAAAATTGCTTAAAAGCTATTTTGGCTTAAAAGAACCTAAAATAAGTCAATCCAAACGGGCACTTAGAATCTCCAAATTCCAACCTATAGTCCTTGTAAGTAAGAAGTACATATCATACTTATATGAGGCAACTAATGCTAGAGTGAAATATTGTCGAAATTTTTTCATGCAGATACTTCAAGAGTGATAGGAAGTCAGGATGTGCTTCTTTGTAGTTTATTAATTATATTTACATGGGGAAATGAAAGGATTTAAAACAACATAACCAGCATTTACCCACCATTAAGCACATTCAAAATGCATAAGCAACAAATCCAAGGACCACCAAGTACTTCACAGGAGGAACTCACAAGTAAAACACTGATCATCTAGTCAACAACTACAAAACGAGCTATTTGCACTCTACTTTGCATTAGTCCTTGGTCCTCCTATAATACACGTCCCCTACTCAATAACCAGTTCGCCTTCTACAATTTCCCAAATCAATATATCAATAAATCAACCATTTCAAAGCACAGTCTGCACAAAAACACTGTCAACCTAACCTTCCTCCTTCCTATTAATTTTCCCACTTTATACACACACCTAACCAAAATTTTTAGGTCATGCCATAAGAATATTTACATCATTACACACCTGCTTAGGAAATCAGCACACACAAGAAGAACACCAACCTTAAAATTAACAGTTACCAAAACTTTATAAAGAACTTGGCACTAGGACTATCTACCAATACAAGATAACTTAATCTCTACTATATCAAAAACATTAAAAAGGAATAAACTATGGACTTTCACAACCAAAAAAAAAAGGTCTTTAAACTGTTTTCAGGCATACAAAAGGAGGTGATGAAACTTGCTAATCTCCTATGCTTAAACCTTGTTTTTACACTGAACCTACAAGTAAGTATAACCCAATTACCCCAAAGCCATAAAATTGCAATAAAACATCAAATTAGAAGATTGGGAGAGAGAGAAATTACTTCCGAAGCAAAGTCTTGGAATGAGGCAGGTTTTCGCCGAGGAACGTCTGGTATAGTTCACTAGTATTGGATTCCATCTAGATAGAGCAAATTTAGTGGTTTCGCATTGTTTGTTGAGGGAAAAATTGTGATGGGTACATTGAGAACATTGAGGGATTGAGGTTCTTGCTGCTTTAGAAGAAGAAGAAGGGAATCGAAGTGTGCAAAAAGTGTGAGAAAGAGGAGCCGAAGCTGCCATTTTTTTCAAAGATAGAGAGAGATTCAGGTCTCTCGTTAGGAGAAAGGGGAATGAAATTTGAGTAAACAGTAATCCTTTGTTTATGTGATTTGGACAATATTTTTGGATTAGGAATATTTTTTTAAGTTTCTACAATATATTGTTACTTTAAATATTATATTTATAATGATTTGTTATTTAAACTTTATTATACCATATTGTTTAAATATATTGTTATGTAACAATGAAAAAAATCTCATTTTATGTAATGACTGATATGGTGTGATTACGTCTTTATTTTAATATTTTGTTTTTATTTACTATTTAATAATTATAATACTTTTTCATAGTAGATCTACTTGGTACCTTACTTTTTCTCGAATGTGTAACATTATGTAAAGATGGAAAACAATACCATCTATTCAAACATAACAACCGTCCAAATAAAGAGTGTGTTTGGTATGAAGGAAAATGTTTTCATGGAAAATGTTTTCTTGGAAAACAAGTGGATTTCTAATTTATTTTCTCATATTTGGACTACAATAAAAATAACTTTTAGTGGCATTAAATATTGACATTAATAAAGGGCATAACACATAAATATGCCCTTTAACTTGGCTTCGAATCACATTTATGCCCTTCAACTTTGGGTGTGCACAAGTAGGCACTTAAACTTGTATAAAGTTGAACAAATAGACACACATGTCCTACATGTCATCCTATGTGTCATTTTTTGTCCTACGTGGTATCCTACGTGTATTGTGTCATGTAGGACTCATATGTTTATTTATTTAAAAGTTGGATAGTTAAAGTGTCTGTTTGTGCATTATAAAAGTTGGAGGTCAAAGTAAAAATTTGAAGCCAAGTTTAGGGTCCAATATATGTATTATGCCTAAATAAAGAGTGCTAAAACATTTACCGACATCAATTAAGTGTCATTAGAACCAATGTCGCTAAAGGCTTTAGGGACATATACAAAGAGTGACAATTACCGCTAAAAATACATATTTAGCGGCAATTAATAATTAATTGTCGCTAATGATCATTTTTGTTGTAGTGTTGGTTGGTGAGTTAAAAATACTTTTTAATGTTTGATTGGTGAATGAAAAATATTTTTCAGAAAATATCTTTTATTTTTAGCATGAGACTAAAAAAATACTATTTAGAAAAATAATTCTCATCTAAAAATCAACTATAATAATTGATTTACGATCCGGTCCGAACCCAAAATAGGACAAGACCCCGATGACTGTTCAAAAATTCGACCTTGCAATTTGACCTAGGACCTGAACCAAAATAATTTTGAAAAAAAATTGGCGGGGTCGCGAGGGGAGGTAGGGATGAAGATGACATAAAAAATGAAATATTTTTCAAAAACAAATTTTTTGATGGGGAGATCAGGGTTAGCTAGAAGAATGAAAGTTTTTTTAAAAATAATTTTTCTTAAAAAAAAAATTAGCGGGAATGGCCAGGGTGGGGTTGGCAATAAAAAGAAAAAATTTAAAATATTTTCCTAAAATAACTTTTTTTTTAAATTGACGAAAATGGCCTCGGTTTGGGTGGCCCGAGGGGTAAAGTGGTATAAAAATAAAAAAAATAAAATTTCAAATGTTTTCTAAAAATATTTTTCTTAGAAAAAAAATTGATGGGGCAGCGGGGGCGACCCACTGGTGGGGGAAGGGTAGGTGAGGTAAATTTATTTTTTAATTTGAAACATTTTTCAAAAATAATTATTTTTTGAGGTTCAGTGGTAAGAATAAAAATATATTTGAAATTGAAAAAAATTGAAAAGTTCTAAAAAAAAATGAACAAGGAGGGTCGAGTACGGGTATTGGTAAGTGTCAGGAAAAAAATTAAAGAATGAAGTAGAGTTTTTGGAAAATGTTTTCCTTTATTTTGAAAAGAAAGTCACTTTTCTTAAATTTGAAGAAAATAAGTTGATTTGGAAAATATTTTTCAAATATTTAAGTCAAACCAAACATGGGAAATTAAAAAGTATTTTTCAGAAAATAGTTTCCTCCATATCAAAACACACACAAAGTGTAATATCTTTTTCCGTTGAAGTAATATTTTTAGTACAATTGAGCGGGATTTTGTTATTTATTTCATATAAAATGATAAATTAGATATTATTAATATCTTAGTTACAATAATTATAAGTAAAAAAAAAATTTTTTATAGCAAACAAACGTATTTCCTTAAAGAAACTAAACACATATCTTAATTGAAATATTACACACTCTTTTTTACTATATTTTATTGAATATAATGATAAATAAAATTTAAATTATATGAATTTTTACCTATTTTTTATTAATATGATTTGTGATGAGAGGATTGAAATCCCTTCCCTCTTATTA
>NC_028647.1:7604575-7626830 GCF_001406875.1 Solanum pennellii
CCTCAGCCCCCCCCCCCCCCTCCCCCTCTCCCCAAGTTGAAGTTTTTACACCTAAATTATGGCTCATTTAAGTACTCCTCGATAAAAGAAAAAGTTTTCTAATTAATTGAACTAATTACTAGAAAACCTAATTCTCGTGCACAAGTTAAGCAAGTTCACAATAATACATTCAATAAGTAAAAACTCTAAACTATGGCAAAATTCTAGTAAAAAAATATTGTGAAACCCTAGACGAAAAATATGACAAAATACAAATAAAAAGGGTAAATAAAACAAATTATAACACATTATAAGAATGGATAATCATTTACTTGGTAAGAATTTCAGACAAGATCAAAAGAAAATCAACCAAAAGCTTTATGAAATTGAGCAAGAGCTTCACGTCTAAGAACTGTAACTGACCCAAATTGACTTCCAGCCGTGTATAACTAGGTCTCGTTTGGTTCCTTGTGGCTAGATCTACTTGTAGCGGTTTTCTAACCGTTGCCGTCAGTGAGAAAATTGACTCCTTTCCGAAAAAGTTCGATGGCAGAGATAGAAAAAATATCCACACAACTGTTTTTGATGTTTTCCTCCAAATCAAATAAAGTTTTCACTTCAAAGTTCTCATGGATAACTCCAATTCCTATTTGTTATGTAGAAGGTTGTCTTTGACAATAGGTTCACATAATCCTCCAGATTTGTCGTTCTAATCATAATATGCACATTGCTCATCAGCCTTATATTGCATTCCCCTTTCAACTCACATTGTTTAAGGATTAACATTCATAGTTTTTAGATGTTTGACGATCCATTTCTCAACAATTGTATACAATAAGTTTTCATTTTGTATTACTGCTCAACTTTCTCTTCTTCCTAAATCACTCCAGGTTCCCCGTGGAGACATGTTATAGATTTTATTATTAGTATGGATTTGTTATTGACTGAGAATGCTCGTAAAGTGACTGTGTAATTCTTAATGATGGTTCTAGTGAATCCACATGTTTAATTGACTCTTAGCCTGGTGGGTTGTTGGTCATTGCCACAATGTTGGTAAGCTTTTAGGATTTGATGTTGACAACGTAGCGTATTCTTCAGAGAGAGTTTTTTTCGTATTACCAATTTATTTCTTTCTTTTCTTAGTATGGTTATTTGAATAGATAAAAATTAAATTTGGATCTATAATTTTATAAATTTAAGTGATAAGAACCTTAAATATCAGATCAATTAAATTTATATCTTAAATTCACCTTTTTATAATAGTGCAATATCATGTCAAAATCCTAGATACCTCTCTACTTTTAATTAGTTTATTTATAAAACTATGCATCTTTCCCTTTTTATCAACTCCTTAATTTTGATTTTTTACCATGTTTAGAACCATATGAATATTTTGGTACATTAAATATATTTTTAATCTAAAATCATAAAATTCAAATTGCTTTTTTATTTTCTTTAAGTTTTATATAAATTTGGAATAAGACAAAAAAAAGTCTCGTCCTACATTTTTTTAAAGAGATAACTTTCACATATAACAAATATAGAAATTATATTTATATATTGAAGTTTTAGTTTGTATAATTGCGTTCCTTGTTTGTTATGTCTATTAATATGTATATTTTGACATACATATACAAAAGAAGCAATTATATAATCTGTTTGGTATACATATACAAAAGAATCAATTGTATCTGTATTTGTATAATAATAAGTATATAAGACGAAAATTTATGTATTTGTATTTGTATATACAATTTTCTCTCGCTTTATACAAACAAAAACAATTTATTCATTTGTGTTTGTATAAAGTGAGAAAGGCGAGCGAGATATGGGAGAGTGACGAGCGAGATATGGGAGAGTGACGAGCGAGATATGGGAGAGGGGAGAGAGGGGAACGAAAAAATATGTATATAAACAATATTCTCCCGCTTTATACAAACAGAAACACATTTTATACATTTGTGTTTGTATAAAGTGAGAGAGGTGAGAAGAGACTGCCCGACAAGAAACGAGAGTGACGAGCGAGAAATCAGGAAGAGAGGCGAAATGACAATAGTTTGCTATAAGTTACAATTAAATTAAACAATGGTTATAACATTTAATTTAAATTAATAGTTTGTTATTTTATACAAATATCCTTTTTTTATATATAGTGTTGAAACAACTTCTAGTTCCCAAAAAAGAAGTGTTGGAAACAAATGAGAAATGAATGTTCTCCTATTTATTTATTTATTATTTCCTCTTTTTTTGTCTATTACTTTTAAAATATATTTCTATTATATATATTTATTATTTTTATTTATTATATAGAAGAGTGAAGTGGAGGACGATTAACGGCATAAATGTATTTCACGCTAACAAAAATCTATTAAGAAAAATAATAAATAATTCTAGAAACATCTTTTTATATATGAAGTAAATAATGATCAAGGACAAAAACGTAATTTCACATTAACTTATTTTTTAATTACTTCACTTTCTTTTCTTTTGAGTTATTGTGATACCTATTTTATTATTACTCTATTTAACTATTGCTTTAATTCAATTCTTAATATTTTTTTCAATTCATTATGCTTATAAAAAATGTTTACTTTTTTTATAAAAGTTTATCATGAATTAATTATTTACATTTTAATTTTGGTTCTAATTAATATATTTGAAAATAAATAAGTGTGAAAAAATTAATACTATATATTAGATTGAAATTAAAGAAAAAAATATTATAAAGTAACTTTACAAATAAAAATGAATAGGATGATATATTTGTATTAAAGACGACCAAGAATAAAAATGTAATTTCATTATAATAAAAATCTATCAAGAATGAATATTTCTAGAAACGTTTTTCTATATATGAAGTGAATGATGATCAAAGGTAAAAATGTTACTTCACGCAAACAAAAATCTACCAAAAATGATAACAAGAAAATTAAATAGTTCTAGAAACATCTTTAATTATTCTTATTAGTACTACCTTATTTTTGTTATTTCTTCATTTTTTATGAGTTATTGTGATATCTATTTATTATATAAAAGTAAATAAATTATTATTACGCTTAGCTCTTAATAATTATATATCAAGTATAATATTAGGTAAAATTAATCAAAATTAAAACTAAAATTTATATGTATATTTAAATTTTGTGTATTGAAATACTTTTTAATTTTGCGATCTTAAATATGCTATATAAAAAAAATTAAAATTCAGAAGTTATTTTCTTTTTGAAATGAAATTAAAGCAAGTTCATATAAATCGAAAAGGGGGGAGTCATATCTTAAAAATGAAATATAATGATTTGAAAACTTTAATTCTTTGTTTTAGTTTCTAATTTGTTATATATTTGAAAACTACATAAAAAAAGAAGTTTAAAAACACAATGTAACAATTTAAGATATTTTAGAAAAACATAGTTAAAAAACATAATGAAATTTGGTTGATTCTCTTATTTTTATCGAAACAAAAAAAATTGCATACATTATTTGAAAATAGCGTAAGAACTCAAAAGTACTATGAATCACAGTAAAATGACAACTAAAAGCATGTGAGAACCATATAAGAAATTTCGTTGATTTTCCTAAGATTACTTGTATCACATAAAATGAAACAAATAGAGTAACATATAGTATTCGAAAAGGCATAATACATATATTGGACCCTAAACTTGACTTCAAATTTTAACTTTGACCTCCAACTTTCATAATGCACAAATGGACACTTTAACTATCAAACTTTTAAATAAATAAACATACGAGTCCTACATGACAAAATACACGTAGGACACCACGTAGGATGAAATGTAGGACATGTGTGTCTATTTGTTCAACTTTATACAAGTTTAGGTGTCGACTTGTGCAAACCCAATGTTGAAGGACATAAATGTGATTCGAAGCCAAGCTAAATTACATATTTATGTATTATGCCATTCGAAAATGACATAAAAGGTATATAAATTAACAATTATTATTTTTTTTTTAAAAAACACATATAAAAAAGTTAGTTCACTTTTTCAAATTTCATTTGTGTTATATAATTGAAAGGAAAAAAACTAACATACTTTGGGTCTGCGTTGACGCAGACACCTGATATCTAGTTTATATATTATTTTTGACATATTAAGAAAAGACATAATACATAAATGTGCCCTTTAACTTGACTTCAAATCACATTTATGCCCTTCAACTTTGGATTTGCACAAATAGACACTTAAACTTGTATAAAGCTGAACAAATGGACACACATGTCCTACATGTCATTTTTTGTCCTACCTGTATTGTGCCATGTAGGACTCACGTGTTTATTTATTTAAAAGTTGGATAGTTAAAGTGTCTATATGTGCATTATAAAAGTTGAAAGTCAAAGTTGAAATTTGAATACAAGTTTAAGGTATAAGAAAACATTGTTGCTATTTTCTATTTTATCCCAAGCATAAATTACTTATTAACTAAAATCAATTACAAGACCTAAATATACATCAATAAATATGTCATATCTAGAAGGTTTTCTAGATTTACGTGAACCCATGTCCTTCTCTTCGAATCATATATAGAAATTTATTTATTTTTTTAAAAAAGAAAAACTTTTTAAAAAGTTAAATTAGTTTGGTTTAGTATTCAAGACACACTTTCAAAATAAAAAATTAAACGATTCATTGAAATTTGATAAAATCGAACCAAAAAATAGATAGTCCGTCTCTAATATTTAGAAATACATATTTCTTAAAAAATAATTTTTAGAACTTAAGTACCCGTTTTGCCAAAAGTTTAAGAATATTTCAGAAAAGTTTGACCTCTGTCGTTTTGGCCTCATAACTGGGCAATTCTTTTTTTGCCAAGAATCCCAAGTTTTCAAATATTAAAAAAACTAGTTTTTGAGAAATTGAGAAATATTTGAAAACTTTACAAATTTAAAAGTTATCCAAAACTTTTATATTATATAAAAAATAGCCATCATTTATTACTTTCTACTAATATATCTATATGAATAATTTGTTACTATCTCATCCGTAAAAGTTCGAGTTTAAATTTGAATGATAAAATTAAGAAAAAAGAACAATTTTATTATTGATTGTAATCATATTGATAAGACATGAACAACTATGAATTAGACATGCCGGTGAAAATAATAGTTGCTTGTATTGTATTACATAATTTTTTGCGTGAAAATCAAAGTAGTGATGAAATATTCAATGGACATGAACAAGATGATATGATTACTGATGAAGATGACGAACAATCGACTTGGTGTAATAATATTATTCAGTATTGTCAGCCACCTGATTTGAAGATGAAAGCTTGTCGAGAAGAGATTGTTCGTAAAATATAGGAAGATTGTATAAAAAAAAAGTTTGTTACTACCTCCTTCGGAGAGATTGTTATAATTATAACTGAATCAACAACAACTTCAAATATACATCAATGTATTGCTCTTGCCTATATTATTATTTTGTTATTGATGGTTGCTATCAATTACTAAGATTTTTTTTTAACGGAACATATTCATTGTAAATATATAATACAAACATATGAGTTCTCTATTTTTAATAGTTTTTAGGACTCATTAGTATAAATCAAATATTTGGGAAAACTTAGGGCCGAAAAAAGGGTGTTAAGACAAAAATATTCAGAAAAATTTGGGATCAAACGCTAGTTAACCTAAAATTAAAGGTGTGAGCAACAATTTTTAACAAAATATATATGCACATAAATATTTGATATTAGGTTTTATATGAACGGCAGTGTCGCTGCGGTTAACTCCGGCGACGTCGTCGGCGATTTCTTTCCTCCTTCTGTCGACGTCGAATTACAGGTTTTCCTTCTATATCTGATTCTTATATTCAGTTGAAAGAAATCCCTAAATCCTTTTCCTAATGTGAAGTGTCAAAATAGTAACTGTGAATTTGCTCACAACAAGTTAAATGCATTGCTATTTGCTATATCAATTCTCAATCTCAATGTTGCAATTATTAGCTAGATCCTTTCGTTCAGATTGTTTTTGTTTTTTCAGATTGAAAGAAGCAGTGATGAAACCACAATCGGCATCTTCTTCACTGAAGAACCCAGTGAAGTTCAGAATGTAACGGCCTTGTTCATCTTTCTCTTCCTTTCACCATACATGTGATGGTATAAGAAATGATTCGTTTCTAATGTTTAACAAGAGTTATATCTAAATTACAGGCCAACAGCTGAGAATCTTGTTCCTATCCGTCTCGACATCGAAATTGATGGCCAAAGATTTAAAGATGCTTTTACTTGGAACCCCAACGGTAAGCTTTTGTCTATTTGGTTTTTTAACATTTATATAATACAGCAATAAGCAAATGATTTCATGCTTCTGCATTGTACCCTATTAAGCACCTATCTGTTTTCTTGTACTGTTGTTTGATGATTTTATTTAGTATTTTCTCCCAATCAAGTTCCATCTTTTATTCAAAATGCTGAATGTTACACAGCTCACTTGTATTGTCAAAATGAAAATTTTGGTTTCTGAAGACTTGTTAGCACCCTAAGGGATGCTCTGGTGTGATAAAAATTGGATCTACTATTCCCTGAAATGGATTTATAACTGATGACCTTGGCTGAGTGCTATCTTGAAAAACAAATAGTAATGTTATAGAGCTTATGTTCTGGCAAAAGATGCTTGAAACCTATGCAAACTCTGATATTTGGTAACTTAGTGCTAAATTGCTTTTTCCGATGTGAATGGTTCTGTTGGTCACTTTTAAAGAAGGGAAAATTGTAGTTTACTTAAAATCATCTTGAACTGAGCGAGCTGTTGTCTATCTTTGAACTTCTAAATTACAGATCCTGACTCAGAGGTGGTGGTGTTTGCGAAGAGAACTGTGAAGGATTTGAAACTTCCTCCTGCTTTTGTCACTCAGATTGCTCAATCCATTCAGGTATTTATAAGAAGTCTTAAAACTGAATGATGAACATTTTGAATTTGGAAAAAGAATAGAGCATGTTATATACGCCATTCTGTCATCTTTCCTCCTGCTTAATGGGATAATTTGTGATTGAATTTTGTGTCTGGGTGGGTGGTGGTGATTAGATCTATAATGCGAGTTGTTAACTTTCTTTTGAAGATTACGTGATTCCTACTCTTCTCCTTGCTGGTTCAAATGAACCAGCCTTCTTAAAAGTCATGTGGCCTGATATTTTGTCTTTATTTGAGATCACTGATAGTGTCTGTTCTGGAATGCTCTTTGTTTCTTCTTAAACTTTTATCTGTACATGCTGAAATCAAGAATCTCTCTCCTCTCCCGACGTGAACAAATTTTGACAATCTTCAGTACCAACAAGCAAATTCTGGTTCAAATAATGTCATCACCTTCCAAAGAGATTCTCTTGCATGGAGCCTTTTAAAAAAAGATTCTCTTGTATAGAAAGAACCTTAGGTGATTCTTTTTATCTGCCTAAGCTTTTGTTGACACAGCTATGCGGTAGCTGTGTTGGTGTGAGGTAATAGGTACCATCTGAATAGCACGCCTGGACAACATTGTCATAAAAAAAAGATTATATATCGTAGTTGATATCCTTATCCAAAATCTAGAAAATCCATTACATCGCTACATAACGTCGTGAACCTTGAAAGTTATGAAATAGACCTAAACCTCTGTTGCTAGAAGGAAGCCGACTTTTGGTGATGACTTCCATGAGGGGAAATATGTTGTGTAGCTGGGAAGTCGATGCCATTTTGATGGGACCCAACATATACAGATCCACCATTGGTTGTCAAACTGGTGCCATTTGATAATTGACCAAATGAGCGCAAGGACTAGGAGCATAAAAGTACGGAGAAAAACTCAAACTTCTCCTTGCTAATAGTGAGACATTTGTGTTACTTAAAAGCCATATAGAGGATTATTTTTCTTTTAATTCTTTGGTTTCCTTTTAGATGCGGGAAATTTTGTTCCTCCCTTTGAGGTGTTTGTAAGTTGCTTTAGAAGGAGCTACTCCTGAGCTGATTTACAAAGAGAATCAGGGAAATCTTCGATATTGAGATCATGATGCATGCATGTTTGGATAGGGCTAATAATTTGAGATGCATCAATGTTGTTGGCTTAAGCTTAAGCAAAAATTGATGGAAGGTGATTGAGAGCCTAACAAGCCTGCTTCACAATAGGGCAATCATTTTTTTATTTATATAAAGCTAGATTTAAATCGTCAGTGCCTGGAACCTTGGTTTATATGCGTAGCCTCATTCATGGGGGAGAGCATTCAAGCAATCTCCTTTCTTCCTCTAGTAGTGCAATTAAATAGTACTTGATAGACACTTAAAATTTCCTATGTGGTCGCTTCTGGCTCCTTTAATTACATTGCTAACACTCTCAGCGTATCTATGCCATTCACCTATTCTTTTTTTAGAGCTTGGACTTGATTATATGCTCATTCTCCTTCTTTGGAAAGGGCATTTGAACTGATCTCCTTCTTACTCTAGTAGTACTTTTAAGTACGCTATAGACACTCAAAATTTCCTATATTACCAATTCTGGCTCCTAAATTACATTGCTAATCACTCCTAACGTATCGAAGGAGAACTGGGCTCATAAATGCTGGAAGTATTGGCTGCTACTAATTCGTCTACAAAGCCAACTCTAAATATGTAAAACATGAAAGTGACACTTGGCATCATTCAGATCTGTAGGTGGTTCACTAGCCAAACTTTCTGGTAATGTTAATTCCTGAAAAATCTCCTCATTGAGGTCAAACACCATTATTATGTTATTCACCCTCCCCTCCCTAGTTCTCCTGTATGCAGTTCAGTGGAGTTTCTCACAAACCACAAGTTGTTTCCAGAAGTACTCCACAATACCAATGTCTCGAAGAAAACCATCAAATTCCTGAATTAAGTGCATATATCTCAGCCTTAGGCGGTACCAAGTACCAACCGTCACCATGAGCATAGGTCATCCTCACAACCTTGTAATCTCTCGTTTTAATTGCAAAGCCAAATCCAAAGATAGACATATAAGTCCCTAAGTTGTCAAAACAAAGAGGAGGCTTTGGAATTTGGGAGGGTGAGACAGCTGTCGGCTGACTTTCCTAGGGTTCCAAAGTACCAAAAGATTTCTTTACCCAAATAAATCATCTTACCAAGGAATCCGTTGCATATACCCACAATCCTATAATAGTATCGCACTATAACACTGAAAGGGCTCCTATTCTTACTTCAGTTTCAATACTGGGTAATGCATCAGTAGGTTGAATAATATTTTTCCTTCCTTTGAGCTTTTGAGAAGTACCTAACTATTTTACCAGTTGGAGGTTTTGAAAGAACAGTGTGTTTGGTGTGCAACCATACGAATTTTGTGCTTGAAATTAGTGTTGCATGATTTTGATACACACCTAAATCGGAGTAGAGATCCGGGTTGGAGCCTTGAGAAGATTTGAACCATCCTTTCTTCAGGTATATAGGCTGACATTTATCTTGGGGTATGAAATTGAAAATGTTGTTACTTTTTCCCCTTAATTTTCTATTGTTTGAGAAGAAAGGTTGGGTAGGGGAGAGGGAGCTCTTGAGAGCAAGGCTCACAGGGTGTGAAGTATTGCTAGTGAAAGGAGCTTCCAAAGCAAGTTGATGGCAAAAAGTTAAGAGATCGCTCTATTTTATATTGGGTAAATAGAGCAAAGACAAGACTTTATACCTGAAACAGTAAATGCATGCTAATCCTGAAATTATTTACTTGCTCAAGATCTCCTCTCACATTTGGAAGGTAGGAGTGCACGGTTTTGTGCATTGAAGCAGGTTAATTATTGCGGTTCAAACTTTTATTGACAAACTGAAGGAAAAAAGGAAGATTCCAATTAATCATTTGCCGAGTATCATATGGTTGACCTTGGAAAATCAAATACCTAAGTATATAATTTTATCACTTATGGTAAGTTGTTTTTATAAGTTGGTAAGTAAGCTGATATAGTGATGCTTGCTTATGTCAATGAAAGTAATGAATTGAAATACATAAAAGTAACAAATTGAATTTGGACTATTTACCTTGCAGTCAAGAGGAATACATTTACTTCTGTTGTAAATTACCCCTAATGTTAGTGTTTTGTTTTATATATGTCCATCGACCCTGTTCAGCCTTTGGCTCTTAGGAGCCTCCACCATTATAAGCCTAAGTCTCAGATATGTCCCTTCTACTAATGATTTCCTACTGGAAAAATTGGTCTAGTTGTGTAGGTATATATTTTAACCTTTTCAATGTTTAGGAGCATGCTTCAAATTATTGTAGCGGGTATATAACTAATTTGATAGTTAAGGGTAATCTTTGTTTTGTTTTTGAAGCTCCAATGTGGCAAATGTCAGAGCTAAGCTACATAACCCTTTGATTGAGGGGCCAAATATGTGACAAAATTGATTTTGTGGGGGCTTTTATGGAACAAAAGCTAAGCGAAGGACAAATGTAAGACAAATTGAATACCTCAGGTGGTTAATTTGAACTTTCTCTTGCAAAAAAGAGCCAACTACCAGGATGTATAAAAACAAGAAGTTTACTGCAAATTAGCTAATTTAATCATTTAACCATGCTTAGCCACGAAAAGTTACCTTGGGAAGAAAAGATTGTTTTCAATGGGTATGGTTGGAATTCATCGATAAGACATAGACGAGGCAATATGCAAATTTAGAGGAAGATCAAAGGTGGTTTGGAATCAAAAATCATAGTTGAAAAGTTTCTCTATGACGTATGTATTTCATGCACATGTATACATGAATGTATAGGGGGATACACAGGAGCTACTCATTTGATACATATGGTCATATGGGATGCACAAATGATTCACAGGGGGATACACAAGAGATACATATCTCATTTTCTTCTATATTCGTCTTCTACATCGAAATAGGCTCAAATTTTAATTCAGATCTCCTCTAATCATCCCAAATGAGATTTTAAACTCTTTGAGATGTGCCAAATCTAGTCTAACAGCCACTCGGAACAAATTCCAATTTCGGAAATTTAAATTTTCAAAATCAAGCTTGAACAAGTTTTAATGGCTAACACAGAGTTCACCTCATCTTCTTCACTTCCCAGGCAACCAATCTATGTCCTATGTTTAAAAGTAACTCCAAAAGCCGTACCCTATCTATTGCAACAACACCTTTCCAAAACAAAATTCAATTTTGGAAAATCAAATTTCTTTGCTAAACTTAGTCTATGTCGTGGCACTATTATGCATAATCAATAGTATATATCACAATTCCGGAGTCCAGGGTTTAGGTTGTGCGGGACTAAGATAGACTACTTGGAGTGCAAGTTGAGTGACGTAACTCACTAGGCAGATCTGGATAAATGAACAAAAGGCTGTTCATAAGACGGTTAACATAAGTCTTTAGAGTACTACAGAACACTAAATTTTGGAGAAACCTCAACTGTGTTCTTCCATTGATGTAGGAACTTTCATCTAGACTCACCTGTGGCATAGTATGTAGGTCCTCTGGCTATAAATGTGATTCAACAATATATTCCCTTTTGTCCTTCGGCTATAAAATTTTATTTTCTGGCTATTTCCTGTTTACCATCTTAAAAAAAATTCCTTCATATCTGCTATTCCTTTTTCTGGATAACAACTTGGTGTTGCTCTAGTGTCTGGTGATCTCTGTTGTAAAATGGCTGGTTAGGGTACATGCTTCTTTTCTGCTGTTTCTTGCAACTTAAGTCTTATTGGCTTCTCCACTTCCAATTTTGCAGTCACAGTTGACAGAATTTCGGTCATATGAAGGACAAGATATGCACACTGGCGAGAAAGTTGTTCCCATCAAGGTGTCACATTTGTTTTTTGTTGATATTGATGACAATACGTTGAAAGATTATTCATACCAAAAGAAAATCAATGTGAAAGAGACCTATCTTACTGACTTTGGTGGTCTCAACTACCGATGGTTCATCATTATATTTAGGTACTTATATTATCTATTTCCCTTTCTTTTCCGGGCTCATCCAGCTTGATCTCCGAGTAAATCACACAGTTATCAAGGACCACTTTTTTTGGGTAAGTTGTTGGATGTCTCATTCTTCATCTGTCTTGCTTTGGTAAGAGTTGTGATCAAATTAGCAACTACTCTGCCTCATTTGTTGCTAATTAATCAATGAGAAATAAAATAATTTCAGGACATGAACAATTTTGAGAGTGATCCTGAAGAATTTGCACGAACATTTTGTGAAGATATGAAAATTGAAGACCCAGAAGTTGGAGTAAGCTCTATTTTCCTTTATGTTGGTTTAGAATAAAAATAGTGTTTGTGTTTCCATCCCATAAAATTATCATTTGTTATTGCATATTCTTGTGATGTTCATCATACTGATATACTTCTAAGTAATGTGGTGATGAAGTTAAGGGGGTGCTCTTCTATACTTCTTTCTCTTCCCATTCTTGTTTGATTCTTTTTTGGGGTTAATTAGAGTGTATATCAGCCAACTGTATTTTCCAAAGTTACAATGTTCATTATCTAGCCATACCTTTAATTACTCCACTTTCAATTGTCAAACCACTCCAAATATTGCCTCTACCACAAAAGTACTATTCCCGTCAATGGGGTAACTAACCTTAAAAAGATAACACGTTCATGATGTCCTTCAAAACCATTGTTAAAATTCATCATTCGAATATCCTCAAAATGCATCATCGAGCCATCACCTTACATTAACCCTTTCAAATCGTTGAACATTTTGAATTTGACCACACATTTTTTTCATAAGTCTATCACTTCTGAACCAAATCTAACCTCCAATCCATACACTACTCCAACTATTTGCATGAGGAACTATGCACGAATCATCACATAAGTGGAGAGAGAATGGAATGAAGCGATAAAAATTAGAACGGACAAAGGATGCACAATAGAGATTCAAGAAGTGAAGGTTTTTCCTAAAAGTCACCATAGCCTCTCGAAGATAAATATAAATGTCTTTGTATCAATTCTCGAAACTCTATTTCAACTCGGCCTATATACACGTAAGACATATGAACCTGGTCCTTGACACCATTTGTCACGATCCAAAAATGAATGTGATGACACTCGACAAGTAAGTCTAAAACCCTAAAATCACAAACTATGTGGAAGTAAGACATTGAAATCTTAAAATATCATAAGTACGGATAACTAAGTCAACTTAATAAAACCCCAAAACCTTGTTGTTACGTGTACAAGTCTTTAATGTGTTATAATTGATTCAAAGAAAAAAAAATACAAGTCTCAAATAACATTTTTTCTAGAATAGAATAAGATCATAAATAGGAGAAAGATTGTCCGCTGAGATGACAGCTACCTTACAAATCTCCATAGGAAGTCTCGGAAAAATAAGAGAATAGAAAGTATCACAAAGATTCAGGCTCGTAACCTACAAAAATGTAGAAGTAAGGGGTGAGTACAAAACCATACGATACTCAGCAAGTAAACTTCTAAACACAAGCTAAGGGAATAGAATACAAGTACTCTACCATCCCAACCGAACCTCCAAAAACTACAACCCGCATAAAACCAGCCCAACCCTAACAGTTCACTATTACATAACTCACCAGCTTAACAACAACTTTAACAATTACATATCCTCAACATCAACAACACACAAGATCAAGTTCATCAATGATAAAGATGTGCAATCATTTTAAAAAAATTATAAAGATGTGCAATGCAATGTCAATTGTAGTGATGCATGTCTGACCTATACAGACCCACTGTCTCTTATTTCGGGATCCATAGGGTACATATTTGTCCATGCATTCATCACGGCGTGCGACACGACCCTCCTCGTTAATCTCGTTAATAAAATTTGTCGCGGTGCACGACACGTCTCTCGAAATGGTACATCCTTTTTTATTTCTTATCTTTCCTCAATTCACACAACACTTATCACAACCATGTCTCAAAACCAATGCAAATGACATGTTCATACAAATAATAAGGAAATGACCATTTTCATAAAAATGCACGACAACACAATCGTGATACAACATCAAATCAATAAGTCTTTCAAACTATTCTCGACACATCACACACCAATAATTAATTATATTGCCTTTTACTACCCTTTTTCATCATTAAAATTATTCAATATGGATAAGTCAAACCATCACCAAGTCCCATTACATCCCAACACATACCACCAGGAATACACGATTCTATACACTTAACAATGGTTTAGAAATTCACTTGCCTCAAATAATCGAACAATTACTTTGAGACTTTTGTCTTCCCCTTTCATAAAGCTTCAAAGTGCTTTCAACTCATCAAATACACAATTCTCATGAGAATATGAATCTAATGACGCCCACATTACTATATTTAGTTTTGGCTTGAAAATTGGGTCGAATTTAAAATTTTCTTTCAGATTATGTTTACCCATAAATTTTGCATGCGGATTTATTTTATCATGGGTAAAAATAAGCTGAAAGATAATTTCAAATTCGAATTTGGTGGCTCTGAATGACTTTTGAGCCGAAACTAAAAATATAGTAATATGGGTTTCACTAGATTTGTATTTTTATGAGTATTATGTATTTGATAGATCGAAAGCACCTTTGAGGCTTTATGAAAGGGGAAGACTCAAGTCTTGAAGTAATTACTCGATTATTTGAGGTGAGTGAATTTCTAAACCCTTCCTAAGTGCATAGAATCATGTATCTCCTTGTGGTATGTGTTGGGATGTAATGAGACTTGGTGATTGTTTGACTTGTCCATATTGAATAACTCTAATGATGAAAAAAGAATAATAAAATGCAATGTGATTAATTATTGGTTTGTGATATGTTGAGAATGGTTTGAAAACTTATTGATTAATTGTTGATGTTGATTGTTGTGTATTATTAAGAAAATGGTCATCTCATTATTTGTGTGAACGTGTCATTTGCATTAGTGTTGAGGCAAGGTTGTGATAATTGTTATGTGAATTGAGGAAGAATAAGAAATTAAAGAGGATGTACCATTTCGAGGGACGTGTCATGCGTTGCGACAAATATTATATTTCGAGGGATGTGTTGCACGCCGCGACAGATTCTATTATCGAGGGATGTGTCGCACGCTGCGACGGATTTTATTGTCGCATGTAATGACAGATGCATGGATGAATATGTAGCCCATGGGTACCAGACCGAGAGACAACGGGTGTGTATCGCTAGATTAGATATGCATCTCTATACTTGACGTTGTATCGTACATCTTTATCATTGGTGATATTGTGCATGCCATTCTGTGGAACTTGTCATTGATGAATATTAAGTTTGTTGTTGAGGATATGTAATTGTTAAAGTGTTGTTGTTGAGCTGGTGAGCTATGTAAATTGTGAACTTTTAGGTTGGACTGGTTCTATGCAGGTTGTAGTTGTGGAGGTTCGATTGGGGTGCTAAGGAGTACCCGTATTTCATTCCCTTAGCTTGTGTTTAGAAGTTTACTTGCCGAGTATCGTGTTGTTTGGTACTCACCCCTTGCTTCTAGAAAAGTTATGATTTCGGATTTTTGTGATATTTTCTCTTCTCTTTTTTTTCGAGGCTTCCTATGGAGATTTGTGAGGTAGGTGTTTGTCATCTCAACATATGTTCTTTTTCCTATTTATGATCTTGTTGTACTTTTTTTTCTTCGAATCAATTATAACACATTAAAGGCCTGAATACGTGACAACCAGGTTTTGGGGATTTATTAAGTTGACTTGGTTATCCGAACTTGTGATATTTCGAGATTTCAATGTCTTACTTCCGCATAGTTTGTGATATTTGGATTTTAGGCTGACTTGTCGAGTGCCATTATATCCATTTTTAGGTCGTGACAACCTCCCTCCTGTTTTGGTTGTATCAATAGGGGAGGATTAATGAAGGGGAATCATAAAATTAAAATGCCATTAGGTCTCATTTCTTGATAGTCTCATGACGGAAATTCTAGGAAAATGCACAGTTCCTTAATCAAGAAAGTGACCTAGTTTTCTTCAATGCTGAATTATTTGACAAAAATATGCTGTCAAATAATTTCAACTTTGTTAGACCATTGACAGAGCTAATGAGAATACAAGGAATTAGTTACCTACTTTTTATATTTTGTTAGTTAAAGTTCGAATAGCCCTATAATTGGAACTGGACGACATGCATTAGGGATGTTAAAACCTCTCGATATTGTAGTCCTTTGTATTTATGTGTTAAAAGATTTATATATATGTTCATGTATAAGTAAACTCTCGACATATAATAGTTCCAAATTGAATCTCATTAGAAAGAGGATCTTTTGTGTCGTGGTAGCCTGCTCCAGTCCCCTTAAAAAACATTTGTTATTAGGTTAACCATAGAGAGGGAGGGCACTCAGGGCAGAGCTTTTGATTCTTTCATGTTTTCAAAGAGTTGAAGAACGGGGTTTTTAATGTTCTGAAAGATTTGAACAATGAAAGTAGATGGTCAGTGCCTGATTCTTACGTAGCTCAGTATCTAAATGAGATTTTCTCCCAACATTATCCCATCAAGAGACACATTTTTCTGTAGTTGTAGCTTCTTGGACACCAGTAAATTGTAGTTGTGTTACTTTCTCACCTTTTACTCCTAGAAAACAGTCATGGGTAAGTACTTAATTTAATTACAAGAGTGTTTTACTTACATCCTAGACAAGCTGTTCAACTATTTGAGACTGTCATTTTTCAGTATCCTTTTTTATTTTAAAAAACTGGGTATGTTTTCTTCTTGATAGTTGTCTCCTTTTTTTGTAGCCTGCAATTGCCATAGCAATTAGAGAACAGCTTTATGAGGTGAGAATATATCATTCATTTGGCATACATGACCTAATTGTTTCTACCTGCATTCCAACTATGTGTTCATAGTTGAAAGCCAGCCACTTCAAGGTCTTTTGACTATCTTGGGCATTTAATTTTTCAGATTGCAAAGCAAAGTGTTGCATCCGCGAGAGAAAGCAGGGCTAATAAGAAAGGACGCAGAGGAATGGAACATCCCTCAGCCAGGTTTGTGTCATTAAGCTATGCTTTCTATGTTGATCTTGTCAATCAAATCACAGATCTTCCTTTACATTATCCTCGGTACATCTCTTTCCTCATAATTATCTTTTTGACAGTAAAGTAGGTTTGCCTGCACTGGACCTGGGCAAGCTATTTAGCATAAAATCAAGTGTCGTCCGGTACGACTCTTGCTTTTTCTTAATATTCCACTCAATGAAAAATAAAAGCCAAATTGAAACTAGGATTTTTGTATCTGTATTTCAATTCAATCATATCTCATTTCACATACATTTCAATTGTGACTGTTCTCAGGAAGAAGAGGGACGCTGATGCATATGAACCAATTGTCGATCACCTGTCAAATGAAGAGGTGGATGCCCTCGAGGCTAAGGAAGAGAGGTTTGCTCGGTGATTCAGACAATGTCTGTTGGAATGGGTACCAGCAGTGTAAAGGAGAACTTGTTTAAAGTTTTAGCATGATCCTAGTCGTAGTATAGCCAAAATCCCGTGTTGTAGATAATGTTCAGATTTTTGCATTGATCTGGAGATCACAGTTACTTCTGTTTATCAAAAGGAAATATGGAACAGCACTTCTGTGCTAATCTATAAGTTGTTTCTCTACTTCTATGGTTTTGTTGGATTACAAAAGATGGAAAAGGGACTTGTTGATGGACTTGGTTAAGGCTGGGGCATCTGTGTGCTATACCATCCTCATTTCCAAGTCTGTTGGCCAAAGTTCCCATATCTACTTGATATTGGTATCATAGTCTTTCATTAATCTCAAATGGATTTGTGAGTTTTCGTTTAAGCTCCTGATCCACGCTCTAGTCAGGCCCGATAGAATTCTACCAGCCTCCTTCTAGTGCTGGTCAGGCCCTACCTTTCTCTTATGATATTTCTTTTCCCTTACTTCAACAGCCAAACAGATTCAGTATGTAGGAGTGCCCAGAATCACATGGACGGAAGAGGAAGTAGACAGAATGAATGTGATTGAGAATCTATTATTGGCAAATTTTCATATGGTTGGCCTGACCTCGTTGATTTCAGGTATGCAAATACCTAAACAATTAAAGGTCATTGGTGATAGTAGTATTGGTTTATTTAGGAATAGACATATTAATTCGATTAAGCCGCATGGATGATTATGTTAATATAATGTCTAAGAATGCTAATTACATAGTTGCTAAAATTGGTTATGCATATCAAATGCATCCTTTGATTTATGATGCCAAATTCAAGCCAGAGGAAGAATCCACTCAAGCCATGGCTTGGATTTCTTTTCCAGATTTGCTACAAGCTTTATTTTAACTAGATTCAGCTGTAGCAAATCACTACATCTGGACATGGCAACAATTAATAAGACGCGTCCTAGTTGTGCAAGAGTTAAAAGTTCAAGTGGACCTAATGGCCAATGGCTAACCTTCCTAAGCGGGTGGAAAAAGAGGTCATAAACCCTGAAACGAAGAACACAAGGATTGAGAAGATGAAGATTCAATATGATTTCTTGTCTAAACATTGTCAAACGTGCAAGTTACAAGGTCATAACGAAGAAGAATGTAGAACACTTCATCCTAAATGAAAGCATGATAAAATTCAAGAGCGTCAAGAGAAAGGCGAGATTCCTCGGCAGCAAATACATGGAAGAAGCTTCCTATACAACATAAGACACAAGAGATTTGTCAAAAGATAGTGCTCAACTCAGAAAGTATTCATAATGGAAAAAACTGGACATAATCATGTTGTTCCTAAAGCAACTCCTAATGGCATGAGGGGGTGGTGACTTGTAATGCATTTTTCAGTTTGGCAGATGAGGAGCAGCATGATCACATCAATGCTGAAAATTCAGGTCAAGCAACAATGAGGGGACACAAAAACTTTCAGTTGTGCTACAAATGCAGTAGTAATTAAAGGTCACGACAAATATGATTGCAGACAACACGATAACAAAAATGCCAGTAATAGTTAGGTAATTAGCACTCTTTTTATGTCCCTAAAACCTTTAGCGACATTGGTTCTAATGACACTTGACTAATGCTAGTAAAAGGTTTAGCATTTCTTTATTAATGTCAATATTTATTGCAACTAAAAATTGTTTTTGTTGTAGTGAGCATACAAGAAAATAACAAGGATAAGCGTATCTAGAGGGGGTTCTGTGGGTTCACGTGAACCCATGCTCCCCTCTCTAGTAGATTATATATAGTAGTGTTATATTTTTGTTGGGATACTTAAATATAGATGTATGAACGCATGTTCAAAGTATCATATAAAAATATGATGATGATTGGGTGCACCTCTCTAAGTGATGATAGAAATTTAAATTTTATATCTACGTTTTTTTTTTGAGTAACACCTCTCCAAGTCTTATCGGTAACACTTTTGACGTTTCAACTAAGTTTACTTTATTTTTTTGCTTTAGTCTTTCAAAATTCAAGAGTGTTACATTGAAAATTTCTTTAAAAATTATATAATTAAATCAAATATGTGTATTAAAATTTAAAAACAAGTAATATTATGTATTTTGGACCTATATTTAATGATTCATATTAAGAACCTAAAGGTCAAATATTTCAAATTTATATCTTAGATGCATTTTTTCGTAATAATGCCTCCATCCTTAAGAATCCTGGATACGCAGTAGTCAAGTCAATGTGGAGAAGACGAATGTCCATTGCGAGGATAATGTTGACCTGCAAAACAAACAATTGTTGGATAATCAGGTCAGAAGTATGGCTGAAGACATAGTAAAGAACCTGAACCACTAGGTCGTGCTTGAATACCATCCTTTTCATTAGTAGTTTGCAACGAAAAATCCCTCATCTTATGACAACTCTTTCCACAATCGAAGCATTACCGACTAAGCAACTTTCTCGAGTGACTCTTGCTACGCCTTTTACAAGCGGAAATAGAAGATCTACTACCACCTCCACCTTGAGGTTTAGGGTTAGACACCCTATCTTTGTTGAATTTAGGAGCCAACACATTAGACGAACCTTGACAAAAATACTTTTGCCAGAATTAAGGACGACCATGTCCACCGAATCTAGAATGAGAAAAGTCACCATCACCGGTTCTTGCACTATTTGACTCCCTAGATTTATATTTTAACTTTTCCACTTCAATTTGTAGGCATTAATCATCAAATCAGAGATATCCATCTCTTTGATCAACATGACGATATGACACTCCTTGACCACCATTTCTGACACAGCCGACACGAACTTGTTCATCCTTGCCCTAGAGCCCACAACCATAGTCGGAGCATACTTAACCAATTGAATAAAATTCAAAGCATAATGTTTCACACTCATGTTCCCTTGATGAATATTAACGAATTCAAGCACCTTCATGTCCCTTATCTCAAGATGAAATAAATGATCAACAACATTCCGTTTGAATTTCTCCTAATCAAGAGGACTCGTCAATAATCCCTCTCCCTTCTATTGATTAAGACAAACTTGGGCAACAATTTGAGTTAATAAACGACCAATTCCGCCTTCCCCACTGCTGAAAATCCAATAATTTTCAATATCTTATAAACCTCATCAATGAACTCTTGAAAATCCTCATCAACCTTCGACCCATGAAATTCTGGAGAATTCATCTTAGTGAAGTACCTCACCCTTATCAACTCCATACCCACACTCAGGTTCACGGGAGCAATGGCCTGTCTATAGCTTAAGTCATCATAGCTTGATCAAACACTTGGAAAGTGGTTTGGAATTCGATATGAGTCACTTGCTCGGCCAAAGGATCGATCGACTTGAGGATCCTCCGGCTCAACGTCATTAGGCATATTCCTTCTTGTGTTATCTCTTTGAGAATGCATATCCTAAAAACATTGGACAAGATTTTGGAAAGAGCCCTTTATAGAAATGAGCTCTATGACATGAGTTTTGAAGTAGTGAAATAAATGAAGTTTTTCTAAACGCCTTGTAGCCCCTATTCATGAATTTGACGCTTTTAACACTTATGAACAAGATTCTACTTGATGCGGCTTGTTAGTCATCCTAAGTTATTTTTAAAACCTGATGCTTTGAATACCAAGTCTGTCACAACCTAAAGTACACCCTAGAACATGAAAAATTGAACCCTGAGAGGATCTAAATAAGTTATTTGACATAGACATGATGTAATAAATTGAAATTAAAGAGATATATCCAATATAACTCTCAAATCATAAGATAACACAAACGATATTAATGAAGTACATAAGAGATACACAAAATACTACTAAGTCTGACACAAGTCTTTCTAATATCATAAGAATGGTTGAGACCTAACGTATACACCACATACAAGTCTGAAATGAAAGACATCTAAAGCAATAAAGGAACATTAATGGCCTTGTGCTCGGAGCATGACGATTCACCAAATCAAGTAGTCAAGCTGAGAAATTCTAACCTAAGCATGCCCGAGAGGAGAAGTGTCGGACCCTATATTATAAGACAATATAGGCACAAGCACGCATTAGTACATTAAATATCATTATTAAATGATTACAAGATAATTAACTAACCAATTTCATTATTAACCAATTCAGTATTTCCCCTCAAGCTGGATGTATTGAACGTATTCAAGAAGCCAAACTAGTCTATGAGGATCTCATGTTGAAATCTACCTAGTGCCTTTGTAAATAAATCTGCTTGTTGATATTTGATATTAATGTAGGAAGTCCTGATCATGCCATGTTGTACCTTTTATCAACTAAAATGAAAATCTAAGTGTGCTTGCTGTGTGGTGATGCCAAAATTATATAGTTTTAATCATTATTTGTCTTACATTTATTATTTGTATTTGTCCCTTTTGAGCATGAATTTTATGGATTGTGTTGAATAGTGTATTTTATTTGTAGGAGAAAATTTGTATACAAATGAAGAAGTTTGGAGATAAAAATGAATGCAAGATAAATGATTTTAGACGGAAATCAACCAGACAACTTAATGAATTAAACTCAATGTTATAATATATAAAACACATGATTAAGAATCAAAAAATTGAAATGTTATATGTTGGCTACGTGTTAAAATTTGAATCAACAAGTGAAACAACAAAATCAAATTGAGACGACATTGTTCACGCGAAATCCTTTTGGATTTTGGGTTCCCAATTCGTTTTGGAATCAATTTTTTTACTTAGGGTTTTCTATATCTATATATGATAACGATCAACTACACTTCATCCAAATCTAAACGTAAGCGGTCGCTAATAAGTGTGAACCCAACTAAGAGTTGGGATCTATCCCACGTAAAGAATTCAATTAAGAAGTAAAAATGTGTCCTAATCATTTGTAGAAGTAAAGGTGTCGCAACATGAAAACACATCTCAAAGTTTCAATGATTAATTTCAAATTG
>NC_028647.1:7627317-7634978 GCF_001406875.1 Solanum pennellii
GGGGGGGGAGGGGGGGAGGGGGATTTGGTAACCAATTTAAGACAAACATTTTTAAATACGGGAAGTAAACAAGTAGATATTGAACCTTAGAATTGTGATCAGTTGAATATTGATTTCTCGTAATGGGTGATTACTAGTTGCTTAAAGTTATTGAATCTCAATGGGTAGGCTAGATTTTTAATACAATAGTCATTTCTCAATCAATTCGAATCTCAACAAGCATAACACAACCAAACAACCCAATTCATTAATTAACCCTATCTTTTAAGCTGGGTTTGTAAAGACACAATCAAATCAATCATTCTATTCTTTAACCTCTTTCTCAACTTGAGAACTAAGCTAGAGTTTTATTTGCAACTACAATTACTCAATTAAAACATGAACAATTTATTGAATCCACTTCAAAACAATATTAAAATCAACAACTCATAACACCCACTAACTAATTAACGCATTCAACTACATAATCACACCCCTAAGGTAAGGGGTTTTAGCGCAGCATGATGAAAAGCAATAAATCGTTACCAACAATGTTTTTCATCTGAATAGGCTAACGATATGCAATTTCCAAATGTTTAAATCAAAGCTAAAATCTTATAATAACTAATTCCAAATCCCAAACTCTAATAAAAAAATGTAAATACAATGTTTTAAAATGTAAAAACTCTCAAAACTCCAAAAGTAAATAGTGCAGGAACATTTTTTCTTCTTTGAAAAATTGTATTTATACGTTTCCAAAATTTCAGCACATAGTCAATTTAGTGAAGTAAGTCGGATCGCCGATCAGTTTGGCAATCCACCGAGTTGATCTTCTTCTCTCCTTTTGGCTTGGCTCATCCATCAAAATTATTCTGGAACTTTTGGCGAACTTGATCACTATCGCTGATCCATTTAGTGTGTCGCCAAATTTCCCATGTGCTCACCAAGTTGGTGTTGTCCATGGATATATTTCTAAAACTTTAGGCTAGATGGAAGCCTACTCGGCAAGCTCCAATATGCTTTTCTTCAACTTTTACAACTTTTTCACTTCTTTTGCATCATGATGTCCTTGCCTCACTCTTAAGCCTTTATTGGTGTATATCAACATATTAACATCAATTATGACCGTAAAATAGACATTGAGGACTCTAAATCCTTTAATAATAAATCCTCAATAAGTCCAAAACCACGACTTATCAACACCCCTAACTTAAAATTTTGCTTGCCCCTCAAGTAAAACACAAGATCAATCAGACCAACAGGGATGCCAACAAATAATGTTACTTGAGACTCAACATGAATGCACACGAGGTTCAATCTACACAAGCAATCTCCTATGTGCACTACAAGTTTCAAACTATGACTAGCCATCATCAGATAGAGTTCAAGCTCACAATACTCATTTCAAATGCAAATTCATGCTTAACAAGAGTATTCAAATGCACTAACACCAAGAATGATTCCATGCTCTCAAAAAGCCAATCAAAGATTACAATTTTAGGAATCAAAATCATCTCTCACGCTCTTAATGATAAACCCATGCATGATTTACCCATAGGTTTGCCCATATTTTTAGATCAACACATCATTCGCGTAATGCAAGATCAAGTTTTTTCAAGGCTTGTAATCCAGCAGAGGGTAAATGTATGATCATTTTGGCTTAGTGACTTCCATATTCATGAAGCATGGCTCAAATTTTGCTTCTTTCCCTTTTTTTTTCATTCTTTTTATCTTCACAACTCATCCTTGACATATTCAAACACACAAATTTTTTGGTATAGCTCACTATACATCCTTTTTTCTTTTAACAATGCACAATTAATACAAAATTTTCATTACTTTAGTTTTGTTGCTTTTATTTTTGTCTTTTCATAGGGAAAAGGGACGGATTTACCCCCGAACTTTAATAAATGGCACGTCTATGTCCTTCGTTATACTTTGCGTACACATATGTCCCTGCCGTCCAATTATAGGTACAAATATACCCCTCTCACTAACGGACCTGTATTTTCTTACACGTGTCTTAATCCTATTAAACTATTTGTTTGACCCATTTTTTTAACCCATAACCCAATAATCCGCCCCATAACATATAACCCACCCAATATCACACTAAAAGAGATCCTAATTAAAACACCCAAATTAACATTTACATTTCACCCAAATTGCATTTGCTATCACCCGAATTGCATTTGCTATCTTGTATGCTTACAAGATACAACAAATGAGTTATACTGACCTTGTTGATTTTTGTTGAAGTGGGAGTGAGAAATGAAAGGTAATCTTTACAGGAGAAATGTGCAAAATATACAAAGGTACACAACAAATGGAACTTCCATGAAGCAGGAGCAAAAGTTATGGCATTTAACATTTGAACGAACTTATGAATTAACAAGGTCCGGATAAGTTATCACATACGACATTTGAGTCTTTTCTCCTCTCTTCTCCTTCTTTTATGCTCCTTGTCCTTGGACTTTTTTTTTTTATCTATGTTTCCTACAGTGGTCATGGTGGTTATTGGATTTAGCTTTCTTTGGGGCCTTTCTCTCATCATCTAACAGAGATTCATTTTCTGAAGAACCAGGGGAATTCAGCCAGACGGGCTTCTCTGGCCCAACGATAACATGATACCCACTACCTTTGCTTAGTTTCACATCAGGACTTGCCAACTCTTTTTCTCTGGGATCTGGACTAGACGGGTGAAATGTGAATGTCAATTTGGGTGTTTTAATTAGGATTCCTTTAGTGTGTATTGGGTGGATTATGGGTTATGGGGTGGATTGTTGGGTTATGGGTTAAAAAAATGGGTCAAACAGATAGTTTAATAGGATTAAGACACGTGTAAAATAAGGGTCTGTTAGTGAGAGGGGTATATTTGTACCTATAATTGGACGGTAGGGACATATGTGTACGCAAAGTATAACGAAGGAAATAGACTTACCATTTACTAAAGTTCGGGGGTAAATCCGTCCCTTTTCCCTTTTTATATGGATAGAATCCATTTTTTTTCTTCAACACAAGCTTTCAAAGATGGATTTCACAAAATTCTTGCTCAATTTCTTTCCTCATTCTTACCACACTCCTAACATAAACTTTTGACCTAAGTTGACTATTCAAACAGACCAATGCTTTATGAAGATTTTAAGTGGGGAGAACAAAACCGTTTGTGTTCATGTTTCATCCAAAGAAAAGGTTAGTATCAAATGATGTCAAGCTATGTCACACACTCACAAGGTGGTCACACAAAAATTATAGCAAGTTTGTTCACTGTCAAAGATTTATGCCTATGATTATTTCCACCAGTCACCAAAATAGTTAATTGGACCAATTAGGTGAGTTCTAGATATCACCATGCACATATTTCAAGTAAACCTCACCACACAAGGCGTTCAACACAATCATTGATCATGACTCTATAATTTAAGCTCACGTGTAACGGTGCAAAAATTCACCTTGAGAAATTGGTTAGTCACAATGAGATCTAAGAGTTCACAAGACTTACACAACTCAAATTTCCTCGTTGGACTAGCACACCATATTGTTCATCAGAAGCACTATTTAAGTCATCGATATTGATCACAACCGACACTCAAATATATAAGATAACATCCACAATATTTACAAATCTAGTAATTAAGAGTTGATCAATGAGATAAAACCAATAATCACAATTAAAGCCATCATGAATGAGAAGTTTCGAACACAAATAGTAGCACCAAAATTGTAAAAATACATACAAACATCCAAAACAAAACAACCCAAAATGATAGGTATCAAGATACCTTAACCCCATAAAAAAAACTAAACAATGTCCTCAAAAGAAAACAAATGTCCCAAAATTAAATAAAAGTGAAGGAGAGTCAAGATCCCCTATCAGGCTAAGCCTGAGATGAACTATACAAACCTAGGGTAGCCTCAATTAGGGCATCTGTGCTTGACTTTCCTCCAACACTGGGTGGCTGCACAACGACCTCCTCTGTAGGTTGGGATCCACTAGAATCTATCCTCGAGGTGTCAAACAATGAGGTCTATGTAATCATCTGGACTATCTCACCCTCAAAGTCCTCCAAGTCCACGTACACTACATCCTCAGGCTTTACCAATCCCTCCTGATCATCAATCTCGGGTGTATCTAACTCATCACCATCATCAACTACAATAACATATCCGATCATAGTAGCAGGAGGGATATAAAAAATAGCTGGCATATCTAAATTGGGGACCTTAGGAATCTCTATATTGCCCCACAAAATTGAGATGTCAGTGGAATTCAGCCACATCAAGTCACAACCCAGCAATATCAACTTTCAATGTTGCGAAATCATCTACTGGCTATCACCCTGCGCACAAGACTCCACCCAAACAGTGAGAGCATCCAATGCTAGGCCATGGGACGTAATCAACTCATGTTGTCCCCTTAGCTCCTCCCTAATGGGATCTAAAATAGCAGCTATAAATCTCTCTATTATGCCCGAGACAACTGCCTTAACCCTTGTGGACCTCACATAAACCGAATAGGCAAGGTTGCCCATTTTGTAAATTAGAGCCTACATCAATGGGGGATGGGAAACAGGTGTAGTAGAAGTGGATGAGTTGGGTATACCTGATGGCTCAACTACTGGATTGGATTGAGGGGCATCGACCTCTATGACCTTAACATCAATTACCGGAGAGGTGTCTATCAGTGCTGCCTTCATTGCTCTGCCTCATCCATCGTGTACTTCACCCTAATCCTCTGGATGTGAGTAGATGAGGTAGCTTTCACCTAAACATCAGTCTTTTCCATCAATTGCACACCATCTCGGCAACATAAATTACTTATAAGAATAGGAAAGGGCAATGAGGCCTTGACTCTGCTTGGCTCGCATTGCCATCTCTATGCGATAATGTACACCAAATTCAGCTTATCCCGATCAATGATTCACCCCAGAGTTTTTGGGTGCCTGATGATTGATTCATTTTGATCTTTTTTCTTAATTGGTACCCCTCCGCAATACATGGGGGCGTAACATCATAAAAAAGTAGGGCCTACCACCCATTTTAGTCATCCAATGTCTTGGTTTATATCTTATTAGTCAAAAATTCAGACGGTGCGCGTGTTGCAATCCAATAAGTTATTGATGTTGGTTTCAGTGCACAGGATCTTCTTGCCTCGCACCTCTACATAATCGACCGGTGCCATTGACCGAACACTCTTTTTTCTCTTTCGAATCAAATATGCATACCCTGCATAAAACTATTGAACCCATTAGGAAAAAAAAGGATTAAGGGTTTTGTTAACTGCTGAAACTTGTTGAAGCGTAACGTCTCCCACACATGAGGGTACCTATCCAAAACCCCATTTTTAGACAACTCTTCTCATCCAGAATTATCTTCATACCGACGACCATCAACCGGTTCTAGAGCGGGGCAAAGGTGCTGGGGTTGAAGGCACTTGGGGTGCAGGTTTTGTTGCTAGTGCTGGAGGTGTCGGGAGTGTTGGAAGTCGTCCTAGACGATGAAGTGCTCTAGAGCATAGCTCAGCAGGTCTTCGTTTCAGTGTTTGGTCATCAACTGACTCTGAGTCATAAATTGGAGTCCCAGACCCCACTTCATTTTCACTCTCAAAATAAAATATGGTGACGTGGGTGGAATATACGCTCATGCTATCAGAGCTAGAATTTCTCGAGCTGGGCTCCTTGGATGCTTTTCCTTTGTTTGACCACTTACTTGAGTGGGTCGAGGTCTAGTAAATCGCTGAGGTGCAACCTCCATAGCAATAACAACCCTTTCACCCTTTTTGGGGTGGTGGAACCTTTTCTAGTACTAACTGTCTAATCATATCTATCAAAATGAGCAAACAAAATTAATGCGCTGCCAAATGAATATTGAAACATCAATTTTCAAAAAAGTGCAGAAAAACTCGCCAAACCACTCGATGAGTCATAGATATCATTCAGCAAGAAACAAATGACTCGCCCAAAGTAACACAACACAAAAACAACAATTCAACACAAATCGATAAGGCAAAAAGCCATACAACGAGATGTCGAACTTGATCAGTAAGGCAAAATAGGTTCACCAAAAATCACAGAATAAATTTACAAAAATAAGGCTTCAAGAAGGCGAGGTTAGTGTTATTCGATGAGTCATCGAGTCAACTCAACGAGCATACGCTTATCGCTGAAAATCAGAGTAAAAATTAACACTAATTCAGGTGAAGTAGGCAATTAAGAGGCAATTCAGTGACACCGAGTCACTCCTCGAGCTCGATTTAGTTCGCCATATGGCTTGACATGTCAACTTCCAAGTCTAATTTTTAATTTTTCAACCATCAACCTATGACAATGATATTTGAACACAAACCTACGCAATTCAAGGCCTACCCACTGTGCAATGATAAACCGGGGTACTAAGACTACCCCAATTGATTTAAATTCAACCAAACAAAGATTTTGCCCTTAAGAATGACATCACTCGGTCTATCATTGGAAAAATTCATGTTGTTTAATGGAAATCGGTTTACCAAGACTTGACCCACACAAAACCCAATATACAACAACCACAACTTACACAATTCACACACAAAATCAACTAATTTTGACTAAACACAATATCTAAGATGCTCGATTATAAAATAGTATTCAACAAGAGATTAAACATACAATCAAAACATAAAATAGATCCATTAACTACTCAATATCATGCTAAGAACAAATCATGAAATTAAAGAAACATATAAGACACCAACCTCAATGCAGACAAGAACAAAAGTTTAGGCAAAAGGCAAAAAAAAAGAGCAATGCAACAGGTTCCGGTCACACGAAGACACCCACAAAATCTCAAGCAAAAGCTAAGATATAAAATATGATTGTAAGATTTCAAAGATAGAAACAATTTAAATAAGGAAAGGTTTTAAATTTAAAACGGTTAAAATACTTTTTACCCTTCAGTTTGCACCTCAGTCGGTGAGCTTCATTAATGTCGTTGATCCACTCGGTGATGCACCAAGTGGATTTTAGCACACCGAAGTTTACCGAACCTCAAGAATTTAGTTGATCCAAAGGGCGATCCATGTCAGACTTGCCGAACAACTCGGGGAGTCGCAGAGTCAGCTATGATCTCGCCCATTAGCATTTTCCTCCCAAAATTTAATTTTCACTTGCATATTTACCAAACATTATTCAAAAAACACAAAATATAACTTGGGTTGCCTCCCAAGAAGCTCCTTAATTAACGACATGGCAAAATGTGACCATGTGATCATGCCTCATTTTCCAGGTTCACCAAAGTATCATTTGGGAGCCCCACTTTTGTTTTTGGATTTAAATGAGCTGAGATTTTGACGCATATGCGTTTCAAGTTTCTTAACGGTATCGAGTATGATGTGATCGTTTAGCAAAGAGAAGAGATATCATCTTTCATCTCCTTGAGCACCTTGTCCTATCCTTCTACCTTATTCAAGATAAGAGCAAACATATCCTCTATACAAATGTTTTCAAGATCAGCCTTAGGTTCTTTTGCCTTTTGACATTTATGGGGAGGCACATAATGATCTTTGTCGCCATCTCGATCCCTCCAATTTGCACCACGATCACGCCCTTCACGATCTCTATCTCTCCAACAATCATCGTGATCTATATTCCAACCTTGATTCTCGTCCGACCTTGGATTTCTCTGACGATAACCCCCCCCCCCCCCCC
>NC_028647.1:7635267-7672125 GCF_001406875.1 Solanum pennellii
CCCCCCCCGCTTGGTTCGCCAAGATCTACATCTCTTCATTGTACATTGCCTTAAAGTTTGCGTCATCAAGGTTTACACTACTATTAATACTGACTGTATTTACAATCTTGAGACCACCTCCCATGACATGCTCTGTCATCATTCTAGCCATGCTTTCATCTCGCTCTTGGTTCATTTTGATTTGTTTCTTCGTCAGCCTAAGATTTATATCAGACATTTTCTCTTGTATACCATGCACGATTGATTTTCATTATCTCATCAAGGAGGGCCGATGCTAGGTCAAACGATTATCTCATGATTCCACCCCGAATGAGTTGGTCTGCAACACATTTATTGACCGTGTCCAGACTCTGATAACAATATTGCAATAACGTATTTTTTGGCAACCCATGAGTTGAACATTAAAGCAACAACTTTTGGAACCTTAACCATGTTTCATGGATGGGGTCACCATCAATCCATTTCAAGTTCTAAATACTATTCATCAACTTAACCATCTTCAAAGGAGGAAAAAACCTTCCATAAATCACTTCTGAAGTGATCGAACCCCTTGGTAGTTCGGCCAACCACTTTGTTATTTCCCTTATTGGAGAAAAGGGAAACCAATGGAGTCTGATTGACTCTCGAGTGATATTATCGAAGCAAAATAGTTCACACACATCCATAAAGTTTTAGATGTGTCCATGAGGGTCCAGTGATCAAGTTCTCCAAAGACACCTTTCATTTGCAACAACTACAACATTGTGTTGGTCACATCAAACACAGCATTGCCCATAGTTGGAGGCAATCGAACAGCACCCGTACTTCCTAACTGATCCTTATTGACATCATGCAAATTCATGATGTCATTATTGTTCCCAAGTTGACTGGTGTTACTCCCATTACACTCAATTTTTGAGCAGCCAACAAGAACACTAATAAGATAATTCAACTACATAAAAATTAGTTCATGAATACACTTTAATAAAAGAATTCTGAACATCACTCCTCGGCAGCAGCGACATTTTTGATAACACTCAACTACAAGTGTATGCGGTCACTAACAAGTATAAATCCAACTAATAGTTGGGGTCGATCCCACAAGGAGTGAAATCGTTTGTAGAAGTAAAAAATTTGCAACATGAAAACAAATCTCAATGTTTCAATGATTAATATCAAATGGGAGAATTTGGTAACCAATAAGGCAAAGATTGCTAAGCATGAGAATTAAATAAATATAGATTGAACCTTAGGAGTGTGATCGGTTGAATGCTAATTTCGTGTAATGGGTGATTACTAGTTGCTTGAAGTTATTGAATATCAATGGGTAGGCTATGTTTTGAACACACTAGTCATTTCTCAATCAACTATTGTGTTTCAAGTGAGTTCTCTCGAACCTTAACAAGCATAGCATATCCAAACAACCCAACTCCTTAATTAACAAACTCTTTCAAGCTAGGTTTGTAAAGACACAATTAAACCAACTTTCTCAAGATAGATTTTAAAGACGCAATCAAAACAACAATTAATCAATCATTCGACTCTATAACCTATTTCTCAAGCAAGCATAAAGAACTAAGCTAGAATTGCATTTGCAACTACAACTCCTCCATTAAAACATGAACAATTAATTGAACCCACTTCAAAACAACATTAAAATAAAAAACTAACAACACCCGTTAGTTAATTAACACATTCAACTATATAATCACACCCATAAGGTAAGGAGTTTTAGCTATGCATAATGACAAGGAAGAAATCATTACCAACAAACTTTCCCATTGGATTTGCTAATGATCCTCAATCCCTAAATGTTGAAATCGAAGCTAAAATATTACAATCTCTGAATCTAAAATCCAAACTCTAATAAAAATGTAAAGACAATGTTCTATAATTTTAAAACTCCCAAAAATCCAAAGTAAAAGTGTGGGAAATCTTTTTCTTAAAATTTCAGCACAGAGTCAACTCAGCGATCCACCGAGGTTCTCTTCTTCTAATCTCTTGGCTTGACTCCTCCATCAAATTATTCTAAAACTTTTGGCGAGCTTGATTACTATCGTCGATCCGTTTGGCGTGTCATCGAATTGTTTTTTTGCTCGTCAAGTTGATTTTGTCCATGGACTATTTTGCTGGAACCTTAGGCAAGTTTGGAAGCCTACTCGGTGAGTTGCTGAGTGGCTTTAATGAGCTCCACTTTTCTTTTCTTCAACTTTTCGCTCCTTTTTGCATCATAATGTTCATGCCTCACTCTTAAGACTTCATTGATGCATATCAACATATTAACATCAGTTATGAGCATAAAATAGGCATTCAGGACGCCAAATCTTCAAATAATAAGTCCTAAATGGGCCGAAATCTCAAACTCATAATGTAACAACCAGTTTGGTGTGATCTCATCATCACCTTAATATTTTCGGCTCATTTTTGTCTTTATTAATTATTTAACAGTTCTATTTTGTACTTTATCTTATCTTTTCATAATAGCTCTACTCGGTACCTTACTTTTCTTGTAGATTTATCCTTCAAATTATGAATGTGTGAAATTATGTAAAGATAGAGAACAATACAATATATTCAAACATTGTATTCATTTGAACAACACAATACGATTCAATAGAATACACTACATTATGAAACAATATGTAAATCTTTTTCCATAAAATAATACTTAGCACAAGTTAAGCGGGATTATATTATTATTTTACGCACGATAGCATATAAATAATTAATTAAATATTATTTGTATCTTATTTAAATAATTAAAATGACAAGATTAGTTCACTTAAGCTAGCAAACAAACTTATTTCCTTGAGAAAGTAAACACATATATTTATCACAATTTTATTTTTGGTAACTGCAATTTTGTATTTCCAAATACTTCAATATGAACATATTTTGAAACTCAAGACATGGACATAATCCCAATATCAAAACATTTTTTTAAATAAATTGTATTGCCTATAGGAATTTTTATTTGAATGAAAAAAATAATCCCCTATACACATGTTCCAATTGGACTAGGCCCAAAATAGATCCAATCAGGTCCAACCCAAAAGACAGCATTATAAATACTAATCAGAACTGGAAACCGCAAGACAACATTATAAATACTAATCAGAACTGGAAACCCTAGTTCTAACACTAGAATTTTGTTGTCGCTTTCTCTCAATCTCTACCATTGTTGCTTGTTCTTCAGCCGATTAAGGTAAAGACACTCTAGATTTTGCTCGTTCTTCTTCTTCTTGCTTGTATATTGTGTCTCATTATTTCATTTGCCCTTTATTGCTGAGATATATTTCTCCTTCGTTATCATCTACTGTGATTGTTGATCTCCACGAGTTTTTTATTATCAGGTACTCCTCATTTGCTTCTATTCTTGTCCTTTTGAGCTTGATTTTGCTAGATCTTCTTCTCGTGCTGCCATTAATGTTTTTTTCTTCTGTATTTCCTTGTTGTTGAATCCTAAAACTAAATTTGTATCTACCACTTTATTGTTGTTCTGCTATATAGACATAGTAACTTGTCACCATTTATCAACCTTTCCCTTCTAATGTCAATTCTTGGAAATTATTAATTTGTATTGCTCCATCATATAAAGCTTTATGAGTCAAATAATCCGTAACTTTATTAGCTTCCCTTAGAATGTGAGTAATCTTAATTTCTCTCCCTGTTTGATATGTTGTATCGCCTACACTCAAATCATAATATTCCAAGGAGTCTTCCAATTACTAGTCATAATATTCACAAGAAACAATGAATCTGATTGTAGATAACCTATTTAATTTGTTGTGCTTGTATATATTTACATGCTTCAAGTATGGCCTTAACTTCTGATTCTGTGTTTTTATCTACTTCATCTCTTTAACTTCCACACATATCACATCTCCATCATCACCCCTTACACAAAAGACATATGATTTTCTCCTTGGATTGCCCTTGGATATGCCATTAGTATTGCACTTAAGGAATTTCCCAGGTGGTAGTTCTCCTAGTACTTTTGTTTCTTTCATATGCGGAATGTCTTCTTTTAGTGCTTTCAATATGTTTGTCCATTTTGTTAGATACTCCATGTTTGGTCTTTTAACCTTTAGTAATCTAAGCAAGTTTTGAGTAATCTAAAATATTGTTGTATGAGTAGAGTTCAATTTTCCTTTATGTTGGCTATAATTTCTTCTTTTCTACATTTCTCATAATAGCATATTAAGAATTGCTCTGAAGTAAGATTTCATTTTTTCAAAAAATAAAATTTCACCAACTTAAGATTATTTCTCTTAGGTGTCTTCCATATACATTTATACTTTCAAAAGAAAACCGTAGGAGCAAAACCTGTTAGCTGTAGATTAGTTCCTGAAAAGGTGAGACGTTGTCTCTTGATCATGCTTGCCACAACACCAACATTTAGAAGACAAGTTATATCCCTATCTTCAAATTTTATCATTCACTAGTACCTTAGATCTCCACACTCTCCACATGAAGAGAACAATTTTAAAAGGTAATGTTTTTACCCCCTAACTTCTCCAAAATTGGATTAGGCTCATCCTTATGTCTTACATACTACCATGCAGAATTAACAAAAAGTACCTATTTGATTCAAGCATCCGCCAAGGCTAACTTCTCTAAAATTGGATTAGGCTCCTCCTTATGCCTTACATACTCTCATAAAGACTAACAAAAAAGTACTATTTGATTCTAGCATCCACCAAGGATTGTCCATATCTTTTGAGTCAATGGGTGGTTGTATTTTGTTAACTATTTCGTTTGCTACCTTTTGAGGCAATATCAGGTTTAGACTATGTACATTTAATCTACTAGCCTTTATCAAATCTCTGACATTCGATATTGATACATCACATAGAATTTCTTCTAGTGTGATATCATATAAAACACCCATACATTTAGTGGTTGCCACCACACTTGGAGTTTTACTAAATTCCTAGCTTAAAGTAATTCTTCCTTGCTTTCCACTCAATTAAGTTTGCTTCGGATTTTTGGAATATTTATTACACATAATCAAAGAAATATAAGTGATTCCTTAAAAACCTCAAAGGTTTTCACTTCAAAATAGTGATAATAGTGATATAAGTGATTAAATTTTGCCATAATTAAGGAATAACAGTAAAAGGGAGTTAAAATTCATTACCAAAATGATTTATCTTGAAAACCCATTGGAAATCACCTCAATTGAGTCCTCAAAGCTCAAACATGAGAAATAGATAAAAGCCCCAAAATTTCAGACCAAGAATGCTCTGAGGTGTTGCAAAAGTGAACTCTGGTTCACTTTCCAGAACATTGCGTTCGTGACCTTTGGTTCGCAAGAGAACCCTGAAAAATATCTCGTCTCGCTTTCGCGGGCTTTTGCTTACGTGAAGATCGCGAAAGCGAGAAGTCCTTCGCGGAAGTGATGCTTTGTGAACGCGATTCAATCTTCGCTAACGCAACACTCGCGAAAGTGAAGACCATTCGCGACTGCAAGGTTTGGGGGCATCAGAAATCATTAGCCGACATAAATATTTTCCAATCTTTGAAAGGGTCCTCGGAATTCATTCAGAATCCCATCATACAAACCAATTACATTGCCTGATTAACTTGATGTTCCAAACTTAATGGAACTATCCAAACACGAATCTGAGGTCTCCTTGGTAAGAACCTTGTGAAAGTCACATTGAACAACATAACATCTAAAAAGGTCAAGCCAAGCTTGGGACCTTTGAAAATTCAACCAAAACCTCTCATATGCCTTAAATCACACCTAAATCTACCGAAACTAGTGGTAATTCGATTTGAGCATTCGAACCCCAGATATGAAACCTTCAATACTCATAAATCGATTCCAAATATGAAACCTTCAATACTCATAAATCAACTTTCACATTCCGAAACTGATGGAATCGAAGGAATTTCATTCACAGACTCGAAAATAAAAAAGACACCAAAATCATTTCTTAACAACTTAGCTTTTCAAAAATCTAAAATTTCCATAATTCACAATTTTTCACTTAAAATCAATTTCACAATCCGTTCAAAAATGAATCGAGGTCAATATCGAGAGAGATAAAATAATAATTTTATGACAAATTTCAAAAATAACCTTGAAATGGTCATTGCATTATCCATCTCTAAGAATCATGTTGGTCCTCGAGCATAAATTAAAAGAAAGTACCTAAAGACTAAAAAAGATGAGGATATTTGCCATGAATGTCGGAATTTTCTCCCAAGTTGCCTCACCAATTGAATGGTGCTTCCATTGCAACTTCACTAAAGCGATCTCCTTCTTCCTAAGCTTTCGAACTTGCCTATCCAAGATGGTTATAGACTTCTCCTCAAATGACAAGTTTGGATCCAACACAATCGAATCAAGCGAAAGCACATGAGAATTATCTGGCACATACTTCAAAGCATGGAAATATGAAATATATGATGCACAAATGACAAGCTAGGTGGCAAGAAAAACTTATAAGCCACCTTTCCTACTCACTCAAAATCTCAAAAGGGTCATTGAATCTAGGTTAAGCATGCCCTTCTTTCGGAACCTCATCACACCCTTCATTAGTAACACTCAAAGCCAAATCAAGCTCAGGACCTCTAAAATTCAATTAAGACGTCTCCTACACCTAAAAAATCATCCCCTGAATTCAACAAAACTATTGAAAATCGGATCTGAACATCCAAACCCCGAATATTGATAAAAGTCAAATCAAAGGATAAAATTTCACAAATTTCTAACTTAGAACCTCAGATCAACGAAAAGACTTTGAATTTGAAATCGATAACTCTCTTGAAACCAATTTACACATTTTAGAATTAATAGAATCGACAAAAAACCATTTCAAGACTCAGAACTCCAAAAGACACCAAAAATCACCTTTTAACAACTTAGCCTTTCAAAACTCTAAAATTTTCGTAATTCACAACTTTTTGCTCAAAACTCAAAACCTTTTTCAAAATTCATTCAGAAATGACTCGGGATCAATATCAGGGGTGGTATAATGATAATTTTATGAAAAATCCAAAAATGACCTTTTGGGTCATTACATAAAAATTAAGAGTAAATTTATGTATTATTTTATATAGATATTAATGATGTATAGAATTATTATGTATTAGTTATTTCATATTCTCTTTCTATAAAATGAATTGGCTTAAATCATCTACTACCCCTTAAAGTTGTTTACATAATTCACTTGGACACCTCAACTAGGAATCGTACCTATTGAACACCTCAATTGTTCAAAACATATATCTATTAAACACAAAACACCGATGTGACGAAATAAGTGTAACTGCTATTGAGCACGTGAATGAACTTTTTTAAAAAAAATTGTTAAAAATAAATTAGTGTTTATTTTCTTGACACTTGGTATGTGTTAATTAAATAACTAAAAACTTATTTGATTAAACATCTATTTCTTTATTTATTTTATAAAAGAAAATAACCCCACACCCATGTACACGTCCCTCTTCTTTTTCTTCAACCCACTATTTTAAAGACTTCAAATTCTTTGTCTGTTTTGTTCTTCTTATTTTTTTTAGTTTTTCTTTATAAACAAACTAATTGAATTTGTAAGAAACTTATTTATTATGTAGATAACTGAATCACTTAAATTATGTCTTTTTCATTTCAATTTATTTATCCATTTTCTTTTGATTATCCGTTTAAAAAAACATGCACCAATCTTTTTTTACTAACTTCTTAATTTTGACTTTTTGGACGGCATGTTTAAGCATATAAAATAAAAGTATATTTTGATACATTAAATATATTATTATTTTTAATTTTAATTATAATTTTATACTACGAAATATAAATAATAGCCATTTATAAGGGCCTGTTTGGCCATAAATTTCCCAAATAATATTTGGGAAAAAATTTGGCAAATAATGTTTATCCATACAATTTGTCATTATTTGGCAAATATTTTTGGCAAATATCCCAAATTCCCAAATACTAGTTTTTTCTACTATTTAGGCCAAATCTCATTATTTGGGATCTTTTGAAAATTAAAATTTTACCCTAATTTTTTATCTTTTACAAAAACACCCTGTATAGTAGTTGTTTGCGTTGTATTACATAATTTTTTACGTGAACACCAAAATAGTGATGAAATATTTAGTGAATATTAAATAATAATATGATTGTTGATGAAAATGATGAAAAATTAGCTCAAGGTAACAAAGACATGTGCTTCGTCTACTTCACGATGTATAGAATGATGCTTTTCGCACTCACTCCAAATTACCACATTGCTCTAGTGTCATGGACACTATTTGTTATTGTTGTAACGAAATCCAGTTGACTTGTAATACAAACTTATAGTTAGTTTTAATAGATTTTAAAACTTAAGGGTATAAATCATATTTTTCTAAAAAGGTGAAATATATTTCCCAAATTCTATTTTCACTTAAGTAATATTTGCCAAGAATATTTAAAAATTTGTGGCCAAATGCTAGCTATATATTTGATTTTAATAATACATCCAAATTTCTGAGCGGGAAAACCAATTTCAAATGGTAGTTTCGTTATGTTTTTTACTGGCAACTTCCTCGGCGATTTTCTCCCTCCGACATCGTATTTTATATCTGATGCTTGTATTCAGTTGACAGAAATCCCTAGATCCTTTTCGCAATGTGAAGTGTCAAAATAATAACTGTGAATTTGCTCACAACAAGTTAATATTCATTACTATTTGCTATATTAATTCTGAATCTCAATGTTGTAATTACATTATCTAAGTTTATAAGTTGCAATTGTTGTGTAGAAGAAAAGCTTAGCCAGATTCCTTTATTGCAGATTATGTTTTTGTTTCTAGATTGAAAGAAGCAATGATGAAACCCCCTTCGGCATCGGGTTCACCGAAGAACCCAGTGAAGTTCAGACTGTAACCATCTTGTTCATCTTTCTCTTCCTTTCAATTTTAATATGCATACATATATATGATGGTAAGAGATGATTTGTTCGTAATGTTTAACAAAATTTATATCTATATTACAGTCCAACAGCCGAGAATCTTGTACCTATCCGTCTTGACATCGAAATTGATGGTAAAAGATTTAAAGATGCTTTTACTTGGAACGCAAGTGGTAAGCTTTTATCTATTTAGTTTTTTACATTTATGTAATACATCAAATGATTTTATGCTCCTGCATTATATCCTACTAAGCAGTTGATGCTTTTAGTTAGTTCTCAATCAACGTTCAAATATTTTATTCTAAATGTTGAATGCTACTACAGCTCATTTGTACTGTCCAAATGAAAATTTTGGTTTCTGATAATAATGATAAGAAATAATCAATGAGCAAATTTTGTGAACAAGTTGGGTAAACATTGCTAGTTCCAGGTAAGGGATACAAAACTAGTGAATTTTTCATTTGGGAGGTGCTATGATATCGAAGGCAATATCTGGAAATAGTTGGAGAACAATTGAATTCGAGTCCATGGCTTTTTTGTTTATTTTTAGACACTAGTAACTATTTCTAGGTGACTTTACAGCGCTCTGAAGCCTTCACAGGAAAAGTTAGCAACCTAAGGGATGCTCTGGTGTGTTAAAACTTGGATTTAGGGTGCTTGATCCTTGAAAATGGCTTTATATGTGATGACCTTTGCTGAGTGTTATCTTGAAAAACAAAGATTAATATTATAGGGCTTATATTTTGTCAAAAGATAGCTTGAAACCTCTGCAAACTCTGATATTTGATAACTTTTTTACTAAAGTGCTTTTTCTGTTGTGATGCTTGGCATACAAAGCCATAGATATATTGAATGGTTCTGTTGATCAGTTTTAGTACTTTACTTGATATCACCTTGAACTGACCAAGCAGTTGCGCCTCTTTGAACTTCTTAATTATAGATCCTGACTCAGAGGTGTTTGCGTTTGCGAGGAGAACTGTGAAGGATTTGAAACTTCCTACTGCTTTTGCCACTCAGATTGCTCAATCCATCCAGGTAATTTATAAGAAGTTTTTGGAACATGGTGGTGGTGGTGGTGGTTAGATCTATAATGTGAGTTGTTAATTTTCTTTTGAAGGTTACTTGATTTCTACTCTTGTCCTTGCTGGTTCAAATCAACCAGCCTTCATAAAAGTCTTGTGGCCTCTGGCCGGAGCTTTTGTCTTCTTCTTTTTTGAGATCATTAATAGTGTCTGTCTGGAATGCTCTTCGTTCTCCTTCCTCTCCCTACGTGCACAAATTTTGACAATCTTCAATTCTTCATTCTTCTGTATCAACGAGCAATTTCTTGTAAGAACCCTAGGTGATTCTTTCTATTTGCCTAAGCTTTTGCTGACAGAGATACCGACAGCTGTGTTGGTGTGAGGTAATAGGTACCGGTAGAATAGTAAGGTGTGCTCGAGCTTGCCTGGACAACATTGTCATAAAAAAAGATCATATTTTGTAGTTGATATTTTTATCCGAAATCTAAATCCATCACATTGTATACATAATATCGTGAACCTTGAAAGTTGTGAAAAGTCCTAGAGCCTCTATTGCTAGACATGAAGGAATCTGACTTATCATGATGACGTCCATGAAGAGAAACATGTTGCGTTGCTAGGGAAAGCAGTGTCATTTTGATGGGAACCAACATATAGAGATCTATCATTGTTGTCAAACTGGTGCCATTTGATAATTCACCAAATGTGCGCAAGGGCAGAGAGCATATAAGTATGGATAAAAACTCAAACTGCTCATTTCTGTAACTTCAAAGTCATATGGAGGATTTTTTTAATTTTTTTTCAATTCTTTGGATTTCCTTTTAGAGGCAGGAAATCTTATTCCTCCCTTTGAGATGTTTATAGGTTGTTGTAGAAGAATCTAATCTTGATCCAATTTAGAAAGAATAAGGGAAATCTTCGATATTGAGATCATGATGCATGCATTTTTTTTGCAAAGGGCTTATAATTTCAGATGCATCAATGTTGTTGGATTAGTCCTAAACAAAAATTGATGAAAGTGATGAGAGCCTAGCAAGCCTGCTTCACAATAGGCCAAATATTTTTGTATAAAAAGCCAGATTTTTGAAGTTGTCAGAGCCCTGGAGCCTTATTTATATATGTAGCCTCATTCGTTGGGAAGACCAGGAGGGCATTGAAGTGATCTCCTTGCTTCCTCTGGTAATGATATGAAATACTTGATAGACACTCAAAATTTCCTATGTGATTACTTCTCTCCTTTAATTACGTTGCTTATCACTCTCAACGTATCTATGTGACTGTACCTATTCTTTTTTTAGAGTCTGGAACTTTGATTATATGCTCATTCTCCTTCTTTGGAAAAGACATTCAAATTGATCTCCTTCTTACTCTAGTAGTGCTATGAAATACTTGATGGACACTCAAAATTTCCCATGTGATCACTTCTCTCCTTTAATTACATTGCTAGTCAATCTCAACGTATCTATGTTACTGTACCTATTCTTTTTTAAGACTCTGGAACTTTGATTATATGCTCATTCTCCTTCTTTGGAAAAGGCATTAGAATTGATCTCCTTCTTACTCTAATAGTACTATTAAGTATTTGATAGACACTCAAAAATAACCTATATGATCAGTTCTGTCTCCTAAATTACATTGCTAATTACTTTTAATCCATCGAAGGAGAACTGGGGCTCACCAATGCTGGAAGTAATGGCTGCTACTGGAACTAATGTCATATTGGCTTTTTTTTAATTATAAATATTTGGTTTTGGGAAAGGGATTGTTTTGTTTGTTCTAAGATTGGACAAACTCTATCACAACACGGTGCGAGGGAATATGGGCTTTTATCCGTTTCACTTTGATCTATTAGTGTTTCTTGAATGAAGGTTTACAAGCTCAATTCTTGTAGCATTTTGATGCAATCTATTCTTTACTATCACATCATTACTTGAGTGCTCATGTAATGCTTGACTTTATCAACGCGTTTGAGCTAATTCGTATGAAAAATGTGTAGCTAATTGGTGAGTAACTAACTGGTGGCTGACTTCCTCATTCAGGCCAAACACCATTATTTAGTTGATCACCCTTCTCTCCCTAGTTCTTTTGTATGCATTCTAGTGGAGTTACCTACAAACCACAACTTGTGGCCAGAAGTACTCTACAACACCAATGTATGGAATAAAACCACTAAATTCCTTCCAAATTCTTAAACTAAGTGCATATATCTCAACCTTAAGTGGAACAAAGTACCCACCTTCACCACGAGCATAGGTCATCCTTATTCCTCACAACCTTGTAATCTCTCATTTTAATTGCAAAGCCAAATCCAAAGAAAGACATAGTTGTACCTAAGTTGTCGCAACAAAGAGGAGACTTTAGGAGGGTGATATAAGTCCAAATTCTAGTTTACTAGGACAAGTCCGCTTCCTCTCCGTGATGCGGATCTGATAACAGACTTGTCAGTCAGGTTGGAGAGTCTCTAGTAAACCAGCCATAACTTTTTATTTCGATTGATGAACGGTTGGTGGCATTGAAAAGAAGACTCGTAAAATTCTAATATGATCGGTCATGGACTCATAGGTCACCTAACTCTTTATAATCTAAGAGATATTGTCATTTCAAGTTGACCCTTATACTAACTCATATGAAAACTTAGCCAATAGAAATGCTTTAAACTTGACTTGGTGTAAGAGGTCCCTTATGAACCTAAACCACATTTGATATGCTTCCCGTACAAAGGAATGAACCTTAACACACATGTACAAGTAGCATATCCTGTGGTTTAATTTGATACCTACGAAATGTGGCTTAGGGTTCATAAAATAGTAATTTTCAAGAATTCATCGAGAAAACATCAAGAAACCACTAAGAAAATATTAAAAAGTCATTAAGAAATCATTAAACTTAGTTGTCAAGATAGAAACCGTTACTTTCATAATTATTCATAGTTTCATGGAGCAAATCTTGAAAACTCATGGATTAAAAGTTATCATGAAATAAAAAAGCTTTCACGCAGAGTTCTTAAGCTTTCATGAAGACTCAAGAACAATTCAAGAAAGTGGGGTTTGAAACCACATAAATGTAGTTCATGGGGAAGAACAAGGTGTTCCCACACGTGGAGATAACTTTACATATCTTAGCGATGTAATTTGATGAAGATTCTTGGAAGTTGAACCCTGGACTTAGTGTTTCTCTTGAAGTTCTTGAGCATAGGAATTTAGGAGTGAATGAGAGGGTTCAATTATGAAAACTGATCTCCTACACGCTTAGAGACATTTGGATAACTCCCCAAAGGTTTTTAGGAAAAAAATACCCCCTAAAAATTAAAAAAATGACGAATCTTGGACTAGGTCTTTGTTGGCTCTGTGTCACGGTGTTGGAATACAAAGTTTTACTCAAGTGGACAATGAGGTCCGCGTCCTCTCTGTGATGCGGAGTTGATAGTGGACTTGTTAACCAGGTTAGAGCATCTATACTAAATTGGTCATAACTTTTTACTCTGAACTCTGATTGACAAACGATCGGTGACGTTGGAAAAAAGACTGATACACTTTTAATTTGATAGGTCATGGGTCATCTAACTCATTATAATCCAAAAGATATGGTTGTTTGAAATTAACCCTTATATTAAGTCATGCAAAATTAACTTAGCTGATAAAATGCTTTGAACTTGATTTGGTGTTAGAGGTCCCTTATGACCCTAAACCACATCTGATACACTTCATGAAAATAGGAATGAACCTTAACACACATGTACAAGTAGGATATCCCAGTTCAATTAGATACGCTCTCAACGAATGGTTTCCTTAACATAGAATTTGCGAGGTTTTACATATGCGTAATGAGTTGAGGTCCTCCCCCGTAGGGATAAGCTATCTTTGCCATATTGCTTTCATAAATAAATTATCTTTGCCATATTGATTAATATATATTCAAGATATTTACAATTGTTCATAAAAAAATATTATATTATATATATATATATAGAGAGAGAGAGAGAAAATGTCGGTTCGATTATTTCTTTGGTTTTTTTTGTACACAACCAAAACAAATATTATCAATTTTTTTTTTTGATAAATACAAATATTATTAATTTTTGAAAATGTAAAACCAACCAAACCCAAATAAAATCGGTATATTGAATCGGTTTGGATGATTAAGAACATGTACAATAGAGCCAAGACTAGAGTGAGGACAATGGCAGGAGACTCGGAACACTTTTGAGCCGAGATGGTTTGCATAGGGATCAACTCTTAGCCCGTTATTATCTGCCTTGGTGATAGATAAACTAATCGGCTTATTCAGGGTTAATTGTCAAGGTGTATCTTATTTATAGATGATATAGTAATGATTGATGAGACACACGACTAAGTTAATGAAAGGATGGATGTTTGGAGATAGACTCGGCAGTCTAAAGAGTTCAGGTTGAACATGAATAAGATAGAGTACTTGGAGTGCATGTTGAGTGACGTAACTCCCTAGGCAGATCTGGATAAAAGACCAAAAGGTTGTTCATAAAATGTTAATGTAAGTCTTTGACTATTACTGAATAGTATAATTTGGAGAAACCTCAACAAGTATTCTGGTTGTTTTATGTTTACTGATCTTTAAAAAGATCCTTTATGTCTGCATTTGGTGGTCTATATGGATGGAGAGGAACCAGAGATGTTTTAAAAACAAGAGCTGCTCTATGCAGAATTTGAAGCTGAATTGTCTGGTTCTTTTCTTTTTTTTTGGTGTAAATATGAATATCCTCAAGATGCAGAGGATATTCTTAGCATTTTAGAGTTCTTATGACCTCCATAGGAGTTCTTTTCCTTTTGCAACTTTTGGATGTAAGTATTACTAGGATACTCCTTATGTATGTTATTTCTTTTTCTGGATAAAAACTTTGTATTACTCTAATGTCTGCCGACATCTGTTGCAAAAGGACTGATTAGGGTCCATGCTTCTTTTTCTGTTGTTTCCTATAACTTAAGTCTTATTAATTTATCCTTTTCCAATTTTGTAGTCACAATTGATAGAATTTCGGTCATACGAAGGACAAGATATGCACACTGGCGAGAAAGTTGTTCCTATCAAGGTTTGTCACATTTGTTTTTGTTGATATTGATGACATTACGTTCAAAGATTATCTATCCCAAAAAAATTTCCTGTGAAAGAGACCTATCTTACTGACTTTGGTGGTCTCAACTGCCTAGGGTTCAACATTTGAATTAGGTACTTGTATTTATCTATTTCTTTTTCTTTTCCGGGCTCATCCAGCTTGATCTCCGAGTAAATCAGACAGTTATAAAGGACCAGTTTTTATGGGTAAGTTGTTGGATGTCTCATTCTTCAGTCTTCATCTATCTTGCTTTGGTAAGAACTGTGACCAAATTAGCAACTACTTTGCCTCATTTGTTGCTAATACAAAGAGAAATAAAATAATTTCAGGACATGAACAATTTTGAGGGTGATCCTGAAGAATTTGCACGGACATTTTGTGAAGATATGAAAATTGAAGACCCAGAAGTTGGAGTAAGCTCTATTTATTTCTATTCTGTTGGTTGAGAATAAAAATAGTGATTGTGTTTCCATCCCATAAAATTATCATTTGTTCTAGCATATTCGTTGTAAGTTTGATGTTTATCATACTGATATACTTCTAAGTCATGGGGTGATGAAGTTAAAGGGGGTGCCTTTCTATACTTCTTTTTCTTCCCATTTCTGTTTGATTGGCTTTTGGGGTTAACTAGAGTGTGTATTAGCCAGCCAGAGACAATTGTGGTACCAAAAATTTAGCCCTGTGCTCTCAAGATTCAACATTCAAATTCCATGATACTTCCACATCTCTGATGCGAAATTGAATATTTTGGGTTTAATATTTGCAACTTGTGCAGATAAAATTAACCTCCCTCCTATTTTGCTACAATTAGGAAGATCTTTCTGTAATTTGTAAATGGGGGAGGATTGGTGAGGCGGAATCACAGAATTATAATGCCATTAGGTCTCATTTCTTGATAGACTCATGAGGGATATTCTAGCAAAATTCACAGTTCCTTAATCAAGAAAGTAACCTAATTTTCTTCAATGTTGGATTCATTTGACAAAACATGTTGTCAAATAATTTCAACTTTCTTAAACCATTAATAGAGTATGAGAATATGAGGAATTTAGTTACTTGGTTTTATAGAAGAATATAGTTATGTTTGGTGTCAAGTGGCTAATGCCTCCCAGTAATGAGAGCATATTGATGACATGGCGACGCAAAAAAATGATAAAGAGTATACAATCTGTTTGGAGAACAATCCCTCTTTGTTTAGTTTAGGGACAATATGACTGGAAAGAAATAGGGTCTGGTTTGAAGGGGAAAGACAACATATATCCATGTTAAAGAATGACAAACGCCCCATATCGGTGGTTAATGAGATGGGTGAACTCCTTATAAGGCCTGAACAATCCTCCTCCCTTTGAGCTAGCTTTTGGGGTGTGAGTTAGGCCTAAGACCTAATTTCACATGGTATTAGAGCAGGCCCAGCCTCACCCGATGTTGGGGACCCCAAAAAATCAAAATTGCCCACGCACCAGATGCTAAGCACTGGGCGTGAGGTGGGGTGTTAAAGAATGATAGAAGTCCCACATCGGTGATTGGGCGTGAGGTGGGGTGTTAAAGAATGATAAAAGTCCCACAACGGTGGTTAATGAGATGGGTGGACTCCTTATAAGGCTTGGACAATCCTCCTCTGTTTGAGCTAGCTTTTGGGGTGTGAGTTAGGCCTAAGACCTAATTTCACAATCCAGGACTAAGAAGAGATGTCTTGTAAATATGTATTTCTGGTGTACAAGGAGTATTAAGTAAAATATGGAGCAATACATGGAATTCTTAGAAGGAGATGGGAGATATCAGATATGTGGCTGAATGTTGGTGATAGATGTTTTTTTTTTTGTAATGTGTACCATCGTGGTTCCTTTCTCAATCAAATCTTACCTTATCAAAAAGACATTGGGAAGGAAATGAATAATGTAGGATAATAGGTCTTTAACCTAAAAATACAGACAACATATTGGGCTAAGAGTACTCTAGAGATCGTGTTCCACATAGGAAACAATTACTATTGTTATGTTTTTACAATGTTTTTGTCTTATAGTTGCTATATTTCATCCTTTCTTCCCCCAGTCTCTTTTTTGTTATACTGGTCTTAGGAAAAGATCGATTATCTTGACACAACTGTGAGAAGCCAATGTTGAGAGATTTGCCTTGAACTTACTTACTTTTTATATTGTCAAAGTTTAATAGCCCCGTGATTGGAATTGGATGAACAAACAAATACAATTAAGAGCTTTTATTACAATCACAACAGAAAGATATTAGACTGTAAATTGAAATAACAAAATCTTATAGATAAGTTGCTTTGGAACTCCAAAAAAATGTTGCCGCATCCTTGTCGGATCCTTCAAAAATACACTATTTTTTGAGGATCCGACATGCACCCGTCGACATTGTTGAAGAGTCCGAGCAATATAGTTTTAAAAGGTAATCATGCATTAGGGATATTAAAACCACTCGATATTGTAGGCCTTTGTATTTAAGTGTTAGAATATCTCTATATATGTTCACGTATGAGTAAACTCTGGACATATAAGAGTTCCATATTGAATCTCATTAGATAAAGGATCTTTTGTCTCGTGGTAGCCTGCTTCAGTACCCTTAAGAAACTTTCATTATTGGGTTAACCATAGAGAGGGAGGGCAGAGCTTTTGATTATATCATGTTGTCAAACAGTTGAACAACTGGTTTCTAATGTTGTCAAAGATTTGACAATAAAAATAGATAGTGAGTGCCTGATTCTTACCTAGCTCAAATGAGATTTTGTCCCAACATTATCCCATCAAGAGACACTTTTTTCTGTAGTGTAGCTTCTTGGAATGCACTAAATTGTAGTGTTACTTTCTCACTTTTTACTCCTAGAAAACAATCATGGTAATTACTTTCTTTAATACCCAGTGTTCTAGTTCCATCCTAAAAAATCTGTTCAACTATGTGAGACTTTCATTTTTCAGTATCCTTTTAATTTTAAAAAATTGGGTATGCTTTCTTCTTGATAGTTGACTCCTTTTTTTTTGTAGCCTGCAATTGCCATAGCAATTAGAGAACAACTTTATGAGGTGAGAACATATCATTCATTTTGTTTCTACCTTGATTTCAACTATGAGTTCATAGCTAAAGCCAGTCACTTCAAGGTTTTTGACTATTTTTGGCATTTAACTTTTCAGATTGCGAAGCAAGGTGTTGCATCCATGAGAGAAAGCAGGACAAATAAGAAAGGACGCAAAGGAATGGAACACCTCTCAGCCAGGTTAGTGTCATTGAGCTATGTTGTTTATGTTGATCTTTGGTTAATCAAATCACATATACATTATCTTCAGTACATCTCTTTCCTCATAGTTATCTTTTTGACAGTAAAGTAGGTTCGCCTGCACTGGACCTGGGGAAGCTATTCGACCCTGAAGGAAGTATCCAACGGTACCACTCTTGCTTTTTCTTAATATTCTCACTCAATAAAAAATGAATTTCAAATCGAAACGGGGTTTTTTTCCATATATATTTCAATTCAATTTTGTCTCATCAACACATCCAGTTTTGGAATTCATTTCATTTCAAATGTGACTCTTCTCAGGAAAATGAGTGAACGCGATGCATATGGACCAGTAGTCAGTCAGCTGTCAAAGGAAGAGGTGGATGCCCTCGAGGCTAGAGAAGAGAGGCTTCCTCGGTGATGCAGACAGTGTCTGTTGAAATGGATATCAGCAGTTTAAATGAGAAACTGTTTTAAGTTTTAGAACGATGAAATGAAACTAGTTCCTACTAAAAGTATAACCAAAATCCGGTGTTTTAGATTATGTTCGGATTTTTGCAGTGATCTGGAGATCACAGTTACTTCTGTTTGTCAAAGAAAATATGGAATAGTACCTGTTTCTCTACTTCTATGGATTTTTTGGATTACAAAAAGGTTGAAACTAATTTGTTGATGGACTAGGACAGGTGTGTGTTGTGCCGTCAATGGGTTCGCGAGTTCATTGAAGAAAAACTTTCAACAACTGTTGTTCTATATTTATTGTTGATCTGTATTTATTTTTAAACACATGTACTCATTTTTCACTCATGCTTATTTTTAATGATGTTTGAGTTTTTTCAATCAATATCAACTTTTCATTATTACATATATTTAACTCATGCTTTTTGAAAAATAATTTTTGAAAAAGTATTTTGAAGAATAATAATTTATTTTTGGCTAATTAATCAATTTGAAAATTATTTTGATGATTTTTTTTTCCAGTAACTAGTCTTAGCTAAGAGTCTAAAGCTTTTGCTCATTTTGAAAAAAAAATCATATTTTCTCCAGCTATTGCATTAAAGTAAAGTTTTTTAGTTTTTTTGGTTAGACGGGGTAGATGATTCAAGAGAATTTTAAAACATATTAAATGATTGTAATTATTGATACATCACAAAATTTAAAAACTTATATCGATGACACAACACATTTTAAAAAATTATTGCTACGTGTGATGAATAGATGTAAATGTTGTTATTTTTGGGATTTTCTCGAAAAAAAAAGTAGGCATCCCAATAAGGTGCCCAAGAATGTTTTATAAAAAGACTAGAAAACATAGCCCGTGCTCACAAGGGCCCAACGTGAAAAATGTATTTGCGTACTAATTGAGTAAATGTCAAATTTCACAAATAACACTAGTAATTAGAAGATGATTTGCAGGTATGTAACATGAGTTACAAGCACAATACTAAGATTAAGAAGACAATCTTATTACATTTTTATATTTTGAAGGTATTTGCTAAGGATGTAAGTTTTATGGATAGCAATGCATTGTATTGAAGGTTAGCTGAGGCACAATACTTCCGATTTTAACAAATAAGATTTTAGGCCTGTTACATAAGTAGAAAAGGTAAATAATATTTATAAAAATATAAGATTGCAAAAAGAATTAAATCACAGTAGTTGAAATGGTATCTAAATATGTTGTTAAAGAACCGTATTTCTATTTCGTCTCATTTCAGAAATTATTGATCATTGGCGATGAGAACATAACAACTAAATGAAGTTAATTTATCCCTCTTTATGACTTTTTCAGTCATTTTACATTGTCATATTCATTCTTAATATCCTCCTATTTAAAGACATGAATAACATTATAAATTTATTTTTGATTCAAGACTTTACCCGATATATAATTTAATTTAAATATTTAAAATTCTAGAAAATGTCCATAATTCTAGAAAGTGTATATTTTCTAATGAATATCTTACAGGTCATTAAAAATATAAATAAAATCGGAGATATCATATGAAAAAAAATCAAAATAACTTGATCATCAGAAAATTATACTTACTCAAGCATAAATAGCTTGTGATGATGTCGATCGAAGAACTGTTTTCGTATTTCGTCTGCAGACAGTGTAGAAACGTATTTCTATTTCGTCTGCAACAGTGATTTTCGACAAATAACACTATGTTTGCTTACTTCTACTGTCCAAGCACGATTACATCTAAATAATAAACACACATAAAAAGATATGTGAGAACAACAGGAAATAATAAGGCCTTGAAAGAAGAGGCATAATCAAACAAAGGGAATGATGAACGGGGAAAAAAATAGTATATAAGAAAAAAATTCTATACAAATAACCCAAATTTCCATCAAAATCAAAAGAAAATTTCTTGTTGTCCTCGGATTTCAATAATATTAAAAGATTAATCGAAATTAGTATTTTTTTCGCCCAATAATAAAAGATTAATCGAAATTAGTGTTGTTCTTAGTTTGTGAATTTTAAATTTTAGTAGCAGTTTCAGCCCAAAAAAATTCAGAATCAAAATTTCTCCTAACGCAAAACAGAATCTTATAGATCTTGCAATTCAATCTAGCATAGTGAGATAACAAAATTAAATTGAGTTCTTCCATTGAAAATTATCTAAGGTTTAATTTAAAAAGGAGAAGATAATTTTTTTTTTAAAAAAAATATCATAAAATAGCCACTCACTTATTTTTCTATAAATGTAAAAAGCATTTTGGAGAAGGAAGAAGAAAAAACAAAAAACAGGAAAAAAGCTTTAAAGTGCCACGTGTTCATCTTCACATTGAAGACACGTATAGGAGAATAGGCAGCATTCTTATCAGATGAGTTTAAATGACTACAACACCCTTATTGTTTAAATGATTATAACACCCTTATTTTAAAATTAATTGACATAAAAGCAGACATGTAAAAAAATGAAAAGTGATAAGTAAAATATAAGTAAAAAGTAAGTATATATAAGTAAGAGAGGAAATTACAAAAAATCTATGACAAGAAAATATAATCAAGCTCCTTAATTATGTTTTGTCTGATTATGATGTGTAGCTAGGAGTAAATAAGTGAGCAAGATCGGGAGAAGGAAGTAGAAGAGAGGAAGATAACCACGATTTATATATCTAGTTGATAAAATCATAAATATAATTTATTTGTTTAAGAAAAAACTAGATATTAGAAAGAGAAGAGAGGCTTACGAGATTAGGATAGTAAAAAGAGAAACGAGTGAGATTTAGTAGAGAGACCAGAGAAATATAATTGTATCAAATCAATCATTGTAAATAAATCTAACTGATAAGTGTATCACGAATACAATTGATTTGCATCAATGAATACAACTGTATCAAGGACTATTATATGCAATTCTTTGATGCAAATTAATTGTATCAACTATATTAATGAACACAATTTGTACCAATAAATACAATTATATCAACAAAAATAATGATAACGTTGTTGTAATTTGTAACAAACTGTTTTATTATTCATGTACATTTGTATTCATCTATTGCCTTGTGTATTATAGTTATGTGTTATCGTGTGTATTTATAGTATCATTTACAATATTGACGGTTAGTATTTGTGTCATTAATTATTACGATTTGTATAGTAGAGAGAAAGGCAAGAGGCGAGCGAGATAGAGAAGGAGAAAAACGAGAAATTTATTATAAGATTCTAACGATAGCTACGAACTATAATTCTTTTAAACTGTAATTATGTATGGTAAATACGTAATAAATATTAAAGTTCTTTGTCTAAAGGGGGAAAAAGTAGACTAGTGAAGGGCCCAAATCTGCTTCTCAATCTCTTTTGCACTCGTTGCGCGATAAACCCTAGTAACGCCACCACCTACCGTCTTGGCCTTCTTCCCGACGAGCAACAATGGCTTCCAGTGATCATACCATACTGCAATTTTCACCATCTTCAACCGGCATATCTGCAAAGGTTCACCCTTTAGTCATATTCAACATATGTGACTGCTTTGTCAGACGTCCCGATCAAGCCGACCGAATCATTGGCACTCTTCTTGGATCAGTATTACCTGACGGTACTGTAGACATTCGCAATTCCTATGCTGTTCCCCATAGCGAGTCACAAGATCAGGTTCTTTTCTCAAAATACGATTCTCCTTCCTTATTTGGGGTCAATTTAGGCTTTTTTTTGGACTTATGATGAATATCTGCTAGTTCAGTAGTTTCATTTTAATTTCAAAATAACAGAGATAGAGGTGCAGAAGTTTGGGGGCAGGGATAATGAGAGAGAATAGAGAAGTGCTATTGTGTATATTTCAGTAAATTTATGATATAAAGAGGATTTCTCTAGATGAGTTGCTGAATAGAGATTTTAAGTTTTAGTGCAAAAATTGTGAGTAATTTCTAGTGTCTTGTGTGTATTTACGATTTCTCATAAAGAGAAATTTGTGTTTTGTATGCATAGCTTAATGGTTAAACATGCACACCAAATACTAAACAATAGGATTTTGTATGGATAATATACGATACTAGTGCTTCCTCTGTAGCTTAAAATGTGTCTTTCTGCTTTCTTTTTGTTTTCAAACGATCATAGTTCTAGGGAAAACAAACAAATGAGTGTAATGATAAATATTGTGCTTAAGTAATGGAAGAAACAAGGGAACAGATAATTGGCAGAAGTTGCGAATAGTATCCTATTTGATTGCATCAATCAACCTGTCAAATGCCTAATCATTGTATCGGAACTTGTAATTTTTGGCGCCATGTTTGCACAACACGAAATACTTTTGTGTCATGTTAGAAAGAAATCATCCTTCTAATGAATAGGTAGCCCTGATTGTATTGCGGATTGATACTGAGGCAATGACTTTGACAGAAGAGGAGTGATCCTACTACATTATGTAAATATTTGATGTTCACCAGTTCCGTAATTCTTCTTTTATGGTTTCTAGTATTTTAAATGTCATTGTATGTTTACCAATCATGGTGGCCATGATTAATCTTTACAAAGAACGCGAGGAAGGTAAATGCACATAGATTGGACGAGAATGTGAATATCTTCTAAAGATTATAAAGAAGAAAAAACAGAGGGGATTGGAACAGTTGACTGAGATATCTTAAAATCTGCTAGCAAGAGAGTGAAACTCTACCTCATGTCCTTTACTTATCCAAAAAAAGTGTGAAATACTACATCATGTCCTTATCCAAAAAAAAGAGTGAAACTCTACAACAAACTTCTTTCTTCAATATGAATTTTCTATTTTGTTTCCTTTTCCATGAGAAGCCAAAGTTGAAATCCTGGGTATCTTTCTTTTAAGCATGGATAATGTACTGCTGAAAGCCTTCTTGGGCGTGCCTGTGCCTCCTTGTAATATTATTTTACCATTTTCTTAGGAAGGTAACACATTCTATCATAGTAATTAGTAGCAAATCCTTATTTGGTGGTTTGAAAAAAGTGGGGCTTGACACACGAATAGTTATTGAACCACTCAATAGGGAACTAAAGAGAAAGGAGGTCCTGTATTGCAATAAATGCCAATGATTGCATGAAGACGAAATGTTGTTGGTCATTTTAGTTACTTGGAATATGAGGAAAATGGCTCTATGAGGATTTCCGTATAATAAATAGATATGTAAAAGCTAACATGAACCACCTATATATGTATTTAATTTGATTTGTTTGGGATTATTTGCCTGAAACTAACTGATAGTTGTGATATGGGTAAAGAGCTGAATGATCTTACGAAATATTTTCAATGAAGCGTTTCCACATGCCAAAAGCATTAAAGGCTCAGTGTCCACTAGAGCTTAAGCACAGGGCGTGGTTAAAGCATGTGGTATATAATGAAAGGAACAAGATAACTAGCATTACACATTTTACAATTAAGATTGGAAGACACTACAATAAGTGGAATATATGAACTATAAACTTTATAAATCAAGCTCAATCACCACTTTGTTACAAAAATGAAGCTTTGATTTTCTAAGTGATATCAGCGTGGTGTTTTCTTCTGATTCTGTAAAATTTCCGATATCTATTCACTAAATTATATCCATTCCTAATATTCCTGTGCAGTTTACTCATTTCTTAGCTTTATTTTTACTTCAGGATTAACATGTGAGTATTAATGTGCATGCCTCAAAAGTTAAAACATAGGTGCCTGGACTAAAAGTAAATGTTATATCATCTAGGCAAAGTGCCTACTGCTATTAAAGGCTCATTCGTAAAGCGCTTAAGCCTCACGCAATATCAAGCCTGTGATGGGCATTTTCCTCACTTGGGTGGCACTTCAGTGTATGTACCAAATAGCTAAGGCATGCACGTGTATGACCATGGGTTCTACTTGAAGACGTCAACTATATAAACAATAAATATAACAGGCAGAGAGATATTGATTGTGAAAAATTTCATAATAAATTTGTTACTTTATATGAAAGGAAATTTATCTGAAGTGAAAATGTCACCTTACATCTTTCTTTGGTCTGAAGGAAAAAAAATAAAAATTCTTTGGTCTGAAGTTAATAGAAGTCAATTGACTTGGCTAAAACATAAAACTGCATCTAAATAATTATGTCAGGCTTTAAAGTTAATTTAACGATTTTCACTTCATTTATTTTACTTTGTTGTTATTTATTCTATTTTCTTTTTCGATGTGATTGTTGTTTGTTCTTATTGTTGCTTTTTTTGTTGCTCCTTTCTTTACTAAAGCTCATGTTTTAATTCTAATTTGTACTTAAGGCCCCAGTAGACATTGTGCAGTTTTGTATGGTTTTTGTCTTTGACAGCACTGGTTAAGTGCCTAATTTGCAGGATATTGAGATTAAGCATGCATGAAGCAAGCCTTTGACAACATTTCGATAGAGCAGTTTCTGCCTAATTGCTATATCTTTTTTCTTTCCCTTTTCCCCATGTTGCTTTGTGTTCTTAACTTTGCGATATGCGCGACAATGTCATTTTTATTCCAGACCATATTTTTTTTGGTGTGAAAATTATGGACCGTACTTCTTTTTGGATGTTTGTAATGCTCTTGATGACCTTTTTTTGGATATTTTATCCTTGATTTTAGGTTGCCTTGGATATTGATTATCATCACAATATGTTATCATCTCATCAGAAGGTGAATCCAAAGGAAGTCATTGTTGGATGGTAATTCCACCTTTCCGTTTTATATTTTGGTTTAATGTTTCTTTGTGTTGTCTTAGCTCCAACTATTTCCAGATTTGGGTACTTTTCTGTGTTGCTGCATTAGTGTACATTACCATTATAGATGAAAAAGATGTCTGAAATGTGAACATATGCTACATTTATTTCATATATATATTAAGTGGCAAAGTTGGGACCTTTTTGGGGGAAACTACCACAGATGACCATAGGTGGCTAAATTCTCAATGATGCCTAATGCGTTCTAGAAATGCTCTACACAACTCTGTCATTTATCTTTTATATTTTTTGTTGTAGATTTTATTTGAAGTATTGACCATAATATGTGTGTGTTGGCATCATATATGTATACATAAATATTTTGTTCAATCTTCTAAACGTTTCTGTAACTTACAGTAGTTTCTTGATGTTCTACCTTTACTTTTAACAATTTCCGTTCTAGATTTCTTTTGAAATATTTGACCATATTATATGTGCGTGTGTAGCCATCATATATGTATACATAAATAATTTTTGTACAATATTCTAAACATTCGGTGACTTACAGTAGTCTTGATGTTCTCATTCTAATATATTTCTCTATTTTTTTTTGAATAATTTATTTTTTAAAATACAAAATTCTTGTGGCAAGTGCCCAGTGCCCTCATTCATGGGACTAATGAATGACTTCCTTCTCCTACATACTTTCATGTCTACAAATTGCAGTGGATTTCCATAGGTTTTTATATACATATATCACCCCTTTATACTTTGGTCTTGTGAGTTGTGACCTTTGAAGGAAAGAGAAAGTATCTTCTGCAATAAGTAGGTGAAAAAATTTAATGCTGTAGTTCTAGCAAGGATAAGGATGCGACGGGGACTCTGTTTTTCAAGAGATCTTCCTGCATTATGTTTTTGGAGGGATGTCTTTATGGGAAATATATAGTGAAACTTCATTTTATTTCCTAATTTTGTTGCTCTTTTGAAATGTTCACTCTGGCTGTTTTGTTTTCTCCCTTTCCTTCTGTTTAAGGCCTTGATAGGTATCTATCGAGTTAGCGAACCGACTAGCAATAAGTATGAAGGATGATATATTTGTGAATTTGTAGCTGGGGATTGGCAGGAGAGCGTTGGAGGTGTATTTATGATACATGGAAAGATGTAATCGAGTGCTTGCATTCGCATGTGCTAATGAGCCTGTCAAACACAAATGAAGATATGGTTGTTAAGTTCTATTTGTATAGACGGCTGAACAGACTATGCTTGATTACTATTTTGCTTTAGTCAAGACACTTTTTATGTTATTTGAGGATACCTCCAATTTGATCTGTATACACTTGGAAGAAGTTGGAAAGAATGACAATGATGTGTGAAAGCAGGAAGAAGGCAATAGAGAGTCCAATAAATGTGACATGTCTTCAGTTTCAACTAGGCTTTAGTGTGAGAAATGGTTGGATGAGGTTTGGGTTAGTGAACTTGCTTGTGGAGAGTGGAGACATGTGATAATGGCGAAATATGGGGGTATTGGATGGGGGTTGTAGGACAAAAGCTGTGAAATATGCCTTAGGGTGCAGAATGTGGAGGAATATCTTAAAAAGTTGGGGAGTATTTAGTGGTGATGTGTCATTTTGGCTGAGTGGTGGGAGGAAGGTTGGTCTTTGGGAGTAACTTGTAACGCGAGAATAACATTTTGAGAGACTTACTTTGTCCAACACTTTTTGAATTATCATGTTAAGAGTTAACAGTCTAACAAGTTCAGAGGCTACAAGATAGAGAAGCATTTTGGGACATGAGTTTTAGGAGGAATTCCCAAGATTGGAAGGTGATGGAATTAAGTTGAATTATTTCACAAACAAAGAACACCATAGGATCATCCTGATGTTTGCATGTTGAGGACGTGAACAATGGGGTATCTTCTTCTCAAAAAAAAAACAATGGGGTATTTTCTGCTGAGTCATTTTAAGAGAAGCTTTTGATCATAAAAGAGGAAGCCTTTCCACATTCATTGGCATGGATTCCTAGGATTCTGAGAAAGGTGTGTTTTTCACTTAGTTAGCAACAAAAAGGGTAATTTCGGTTAAGAACTTGAGGAGGAGGATCCACAAAAGGAGTAATTTTGATGGCTGAGAACCTGTGGAAGAAGAGGTTACCTACGTTAGTTGTTGTTTCATGGGTAAGGATTCAAGTGAATACGTGGATCATCTTCTTCGATATTATCGGTTAGCTTCTCAGTTATGGTGGAAAATTTTGAGATGGTTTGGAATACAATCTATTAAGTATTAAGTGAAAGAACTGTTCACCTGAAACTAGGCAAGGCAGAGGAGGAGAAGTGGGATTTGGAAGGTTGCTCCACTCGCATTTATGTGGGTAGTTTGGAGAAAAAGAAATAAGAGAGCTTTTGAAGGAGTATAAAATGTTCTTGCACAGTAAGGAATAGCCTCTTAACCCCCTTTTATTGGTGCATCATGTGTTTCCTTTATGCATAGGAGATTAGGTGATGTGTAGACAATTATAATCTTTTTTTAGGTTTTCTATTTTTTGTGTACCACTACTAGTATTTGGGTGTTTATGCCCAAAGTGCAATAAAATCTTGTTTACTTCATAGAGGAAAACTGAAATCACTGTACAAATAGTTCCAAAACAGAATACACCTACTTGTTGTCTTCATGAGTAATAGTACTGGGCGCTGGTAACTATATGTTGCATATTACATACTCGATTCTTGCTGTCATCTGTCCATACTTTGTAATTGCTTTTAACTTCCGTTTGTCTTGAATATTTAGTGCATCCACCAAAGTCATTCATTGATCTGTGAACTTTCTACTTTATGTAGTAGTGAATGAGTCAAAGGTTGTAATGCTAGAGCTAATGAAACTGTGAATATCTGATACTTGGACTTCACAGGTTTTCTACTGGTTTCGGAGTCACAGGTGGTAGTGCTTTGATTCATGAGTTTTTTTCTAGAGAAACTACAAATCCGATACATTTGACCATTGACACTGGATTCACAAATGGAGAAGCTTCTGTAAAAGGTTTTGTTTCTGTGCATTTGTCTATTGGAGATCAGCAGCTTGCTGCACAATTTCAGGAAATTCCATTGGATCTGCGCATGGTTGAAGCTGAAAGGATTGGATGTATGTCTCCATTTACATCCCGTACCATATAGAACACTCTATTTTCTCTTGCATATTCTTTGTGTTTTCTTTTTGTTTTTTGATTTTTTCCCACAAACTGATGTCAGGAAATTGTAGTTGACTGAACTTTGAGGGGTTGGGGGTGGGTGAGTGGGGAATCTGATTGGGAAGTGGTAATGAATTTTTGCTTAGCAGTTTACTGAATCCCCAGTACATTAGTTTATTGTAATAATTTTGGTGATTTAATTGTCATCCACCTGAAGGAGAAATGCAAAAGTAGCCATACTCTAAATATATTCCAATATAAAGAGTAAGAAGTGGCATCTTCTCTGTGTTTTGTGGGAGAAAGAGTTAGAGAGCACAAGTCATTTAATTACCTTTGCAGTTTGCACAATGAAGTTTCTCACTGGAGTTCTCTTACTCTCCTTTACTTTAGTTGATATACTTAAGACGACTGCGGTAGAGAAACTTCCCAACGATCTTGAAGGAATGGAAGCCTCAATGCAACGATTACTTGCTCTGATTGATGACATCTACAAATATGTTGATGATGTTGTGGTAAATGAACTTGCCATACTCAAATTTTGCACTTGCAGTACTCAATTTTTTCACTTGTTTTTCTCCTGTATAAGTCATTTTCAATATTGATATTCCTTTTCAGGAGGGACGCGTGCCACAAGACAATAAAATTGGAAGGTTCATATCTGATACCGTGGCTTCCCTTCCCAAGCTCTCATCTCAAGATTTCGATAAGCTTGTTAATGATGGTCTCGAGGTAGTTGTTTGTTACCTTTAAATTGGATTTGCTAAAATCCAATGTTTTCTCCCTATTCCCTCTCCACCCTGCCTAATCAAGTGGAAAAGATGGGGAAAAAAAGTACGAATGTAGACATTATTTTATTTCTCCCTAGTTTTTATGCACTGTAGTTAGAAATGTCAGGAATCACCTTTTGGTGGTTAATTTGTGGAAATGATACGTAGTTCACTCTCCCTCCACTTAGCTTTGTGGCAATTTCTGCCTGGAGCTAATCCTTTTAGCAAGTTTTGCTTCAATTTCTAAAACATTAAAGTTTCTCATTCTACTTGAACAATTTTAGGTATGAGAACAAAGTGAGATTCTCTTCCCTTTTCTTCTTGCCATGACTTTTCCAATCCATGCGCACTTATCTTGGTAGTTGGCCCCTCCACCCCGCAGGTTCTTACCCCTTATCCTAACCATCTAGGCCCCTTCCCCTTTCCTCCTTCCCAGTTTGAAATAGTGCCCCGTCCAACCTAAAACATCACCCTTAATTGACCAGCAGCAGCTTAAGTTCCTGCAAGAATGACAGCCATGTTATCTCTTCAGTGAATAATCATACGTCTTTTACTGCCTCTTTAAAGGTAAAGTGAAAACTGAGAGGTGTCAATCTTGGGTAGAGAATCTGGAAAATGTAGTCTTTTTGTTTGCTTTTGAATTTTCGTTAAGTGCGAATTTCGACGGGTCTATTGTACTTTTCATTCCTGACCATTTCCTCTCCTTGTTAGACTTCAGTCTTGGTTCTTTTCTTTAGCTTTAATCAAAATAACTTCACTCCCCAACCACCAGGCCTTCCCCATTCTCCACTCAGCTCTTCCTTTTTTTCTCTGTTTTCTGTTTACAGTTTAAGTTTTCTATGATAGAATACCATATGATCTTTCATATTAAGTACATGTATTTGGACAAAACATTGTGATTCTGTTGTGTTAATAGAATGTAGAGTAAGGGTCTAGTTGCAATATCATGAAGTGTTTGTGCTACAAAAAATGGTCTAGGGGCTAGGGCCAAGCAAAAAGTTGAAGTTGCTCTGAGTGGTCGTAGAATTATTGTGTGGATGTGGGCACCCTGAAAGTCTTGCGTCTAATGAATCTGTCAGTTACTATTAATATGCATGAAGCTTAAATCAGGCTGGGTTGGCTGAACCTGAGTTAAACTTTCCTTGCAGGATCAATTGCTCTTGCTCTATTTGGCAAGCCTCACAAGGACACAACTGAGCTTCGCAGAGAAACTGAACACTGCTGCCCAAATCCTGTGATGATGATTTTGTAGTGCAACATGAAAAATTTGTCTAGGTAACTGATTTTTGGTCAGAACGAATGATATGAGGTTTGGTCCTTTTGACCAACAGGGTGTCATCAGTTTGGAGAGTTGTATGCTATATTTCGTTATTAGTTTACATTGTAGCCTCGTTGATTTCCCCCTCGATTTGTACAAGATAAATACCATAAATGGTGAAGACTGAGGTATACCTTAGCCTACTTTGATCTACTGAGGATGAGTTTTAATCTTTTTTTGAATGTCCCTGAAATCATTTTATTGAGCATTGGCATTAGTTTCTTTTCAACTTTTATGTTGTTGGATCGATTGTTTTGAACCTCATTTTGTTAGTAATGAGAAGTGTTAAGTCTGACACTTGCCTCGAAAAAAACATGCAGCAGTGCAGTTGAGTGTATGTAGACCTTCATATCTACGTCGTAGAGATAGAGAAGTTTACCAGAGGTTTTTGTGCAAATCAGTTTGAAAAAGAGAGTGAAGAAATTAAAGTAGTAACATCAATGAAATAAAGCAAAATGAAGAGTGTATAACATATAGAAGAGTGAATAGTAATGGCAATGGAATAGTGTGATAATCGAGAACACAAAGTGATAACCGAAGTAACTGTAGAATAGTGCTAATACTATTGGTAAAAATAGGTACAAGTATGACCACCAAGTTGATCTCGCTAGAAAATATTCAGATACTTCTTTGGTCTGCCTTTACATCTCTCGACTCACACCATTAATCAACCTCTAATGCCTCCTAATTGGAAAGTCTACATCTCCTTTTCACGTGCCTATCATATCTAACTTTTCTCGTTTTATCCACTATGGAGGTCACTCTCACCGTATCTCGAATATCTTCATTCCTAATCTTATTCTTAGTCTAACACTTTAAAGGATTTTCTTTTATTAAAAAAATTGATGACGTGGCTGAATTATAATTGTCTACGTGTTAAAAATGGTTTTGCAAAATCACCATTAAAAAATAATGGCATGAATGAATCTTTTCTTTAACGGTAATGGCATAAATGAGCCAAATTTTTAACTGATGACATAAATAAGCCTTTTCTAAAAGTCTAATGGCATATTTGAGTCTTTTCCCTTGATTAAATATTATTCAAACAGTCAAGTATTAAGAAAACTTGAAATAATCACTTTGACAATTTTTCTCCTTTCTTACAAATAAAGTAATCTAAATCGAAAGAAATTTTGATAATCCAATTGATTGAGTATTTGATTTTTTTTACTATCATCAACGAGAATATTACTATTCTGTCTGTCTCAATTTATGTGATACTTTTCATTTTTTTTAGAGTCAAATAGTTTAAGTTTTACAGATAATTTGCGCATGTAATTTTCAATTTTTTTTAAATGAAATTAATATATTTATAAACTATGTAAAAAGTACTATGAGTCATAATAATTGGTAATTCAAAATGTATATAAGACTTATGGAAAAACTTAAAAAACTTATGATCAAAGATAAATTTATTTCTCAAAATTCGAAAAGTATCACGTAAAATGGGACGGAGTAATAATGAAGTAAGAAGTACACAAATCAAGGCTTCTAATGTACTCCATGGAGTTTTAATCTTGATGTGTGCAATAGAATTGACAAAGTAAGAAAATGTAATGAGTGGAGTGAGTAATTGTTAATGTGTGATAAAGTTGATGAATTTGAAGAGATTAATAAAACAAAATAAAATAGAAGTTGTTTCCATTAAAAAAAAAAGGAAATAAAAAAAAAACCTAACCTCCAACCACCTTTTTAAAAAATACTTCATAAAAGAAACCCTTTATTTTCAAAAATTAGCAACGATAAAAACACTTATAAAATGATCATATTTTAAAAATTTAACCATACAAATTATGAAAGTTAAAATAATGCAATCATGTGGATGATACATGAGAATTAATATTTATAAAATAATTTATATATTAAGATAATAAAGGAATAATTTGCAAAACAAATATACCTTAAATTTAAAAGAAGTAAACATAACATATATATGTATGAATCGTCAATTAATTTTTTTATTTGGTCCCCTTTCATTTCTCTTTGGTCCAAATTGTTTAAATGCATTCAATATTAATATTTCAAACTCACATGGATAGAGTTATTACAAAATTATTGAATTTTTTTGATATCGATATTTATTTATAAGATTGATTTTGAAGTTGGGTGATGTTAAATTTTTTATATAAATTGATTGTCCTTCAATTATTTTAATATTGGTTTTTAAATAAAAAATTAGTATTTATAAAAAAAAATTAAAAACTCAATGGGCGTCTCTCAATATTAATTGACTCACTATTTAATATAGTAAATCCATTGATTTTTACTTCGTTTTGATCATAATTAACGAGTGTCCATGCATTTTGACTTACGATTTCAATCTGTTATTAACATTGTTCCAAAGTGTAATTTCATGATGCTTCTCTTAGGAAATATAATATATTTGTCAATATATTAACTTAGTGTATTTTGACTTGTCCAAGTAAAAGTTCATTTTAAATTGATTTGATTTATGAGAAAACTTTACAAAATATTTTAATTTTTTTGTTTGATATATGCCGTAATAAAGATACTCTAAAAGTATATATGTTGATAATTTAACAAATTGATTTTTAAAAATTAAAGTTGATAAGAGCTAAATGGATTAGAATATGAAACATTTTTCTTCTCCTTAGATGAGTTGTTTCCACTATTATAGGATATAATTTGACACCTATATTTTTTTGTCCTTTGGAATAAACATCATAAAACATAAAGAATCTGTAGCAAATAAACAGATATACTAAAGTAAGGTATTTCCAAGTTACATCGCAATGAAAAAAATAAAAGAAATATTGCATTTTAATTTATTTATTTTTTTAACCCCCCCCCCCCACACACACACTCATGTGTATTCTTCTAACCCTTATAATTGCTAAATATTCATTCAACAAGAAAATCAAAAGACTATTCGGACAAAATTTTGAACTATCAAAACCTAATTTGAAATTCAAATGATCACAAAAGATAAAAAATTCAATTTTGGTATGGAACTAGACTTTATCAATTGTAAAATAATTATCAATTCAAACTTTAGACTAGAGATCTGCAAGAGCCTAACTTCCTTTTAATAGAATAATATAAATAAGTTGTAGTTTTTATATAATTATAATAATCATAAAGAAAGGCATTTACAAAAATATATTTAACATTTGAGGGTATTACATAGTAAAATGCAATTTAACTTCAATATTTTTAACACAGATAAAATTTATCTGATGTATACATATGTTTTACTTCATTAAATCATAAAATTATGAAAATTTTGCATTAGTTTAATATAAATACACCATGGATAAGTCTTTAACATGTTGACTATAATTAATAATAATAAAAATTAAAGTATGTGCCTAAAAGATGTGAAAATATGTTAAATATAAAGGGAAAAAAGCAATAAAACATTTTTCATTCTTTGGTGGCTAAATTATAATTTCATCATTTTTCTCTCAATTTCTTTTTAGTTGATTGATTACCTTATATTGTTAAAATAAATAAAAATCTAGAAAGTGACAAAAATAGTCCATTATGTTTGAATCCATGTTTAAAATAGTCCTTTTAAGTATGAATTGAATACTTGTAGTAATTTTTAAGTTTGTTAAAAATTATTTTTTCTGTGTCAATTTATATAACACATTTTTTTTAATTTATCCAAAAAGAAATAATAAAGGACCAGAACTATTTAGTACATATTCTTAAAATTATTTTAAACCTAACCTTAGATATGATTATGAAAATATTAAAATTGCAACAATATAACAGAGTGTCAAAGAACATGGAAATCAGCTTCACTTAATTAAGATCAAAGTATTTAACATGTTTATTTTTTGACACTCTACAAAAGATCATTTAATTCCAGGCAAACTTATAAGTCATTTATTTATATATTCAAACATTCCAGGTGTATGAATTAAATAAACATCGACTTATCACCTACTCTTTTCATTCATTTTTATTTGTTCGTTTCATATTTTACACATTCCTTAAAAATAATTGTAATTAATATGAGTAGTTTGTTATAATATTCGCATTAATTTATATACAATCTTAAGTCTTGAGACATGATTTGAGGGTATAATAAAAAATAATTTTTTTTAATGTGTTAAAAAGTAATAATTAAAAGTGAACATTTTATTTTTATAAATAATGAACAAATAAAATTGAACAGGGAGCGAGTAACTTAACATGTATACTATTTTTGTGTCAATTAGTCAATATTGTGTATATTGTGTTAGATACTTATGTGTCCTATGATTTAATGCCATGTGCTCTACTAATTAGTAGTCAAAATTATCTATAAAAGAACAAGGGAACATAAATTAAGTGAGTGAGATTATGACCCATCCTTTTTTATATTTGACAATTATACAATATAGTCAAAGAATATTTATATCTTAAGAGAAAAATAATCTCAAGACAAGAAAAAACAATTTTTTTAGTCATTAATTTAAAACATAAAGAAAGAGATGCATCATACAATTCAAAATAGTGATTGATGATGATTTAATCTAGATAAATTGACTGGTCTAGAAGAATTAATGCAATAGATATAGTCCAAAGTCTTTAATTATATATATATTGCTAAAATTGTCCAACTAATAGTATAATGCCTTTGGATGGATGACTTTTACAATTTCATTATCATATTTATAAGCTTTAATTTGGTTCCAATGATAGATCTACTTGTCTACTTATGTGACCCCCCACCCCCTACACACACCCCATATCAAAAAGTGTATAGTCCCCCACATTACTCCTAAGTTGCTCACATCACAAGAGGATTCAAGTAAAAAAAATTTTAAAAATAGAATTTTTTTATCTTAAAAATAAGATAATTACCTACTGTAACAGATAAAGATAATTTGATGGAACAAAGAAACGGGAACAAAAAATACCAAAAACATGTTGGGACTTAGCACATTGAAAAGGATTTATGTCTTTTATATAAAAAGGATTCATAATTTATTTACATGAGAAATTAAAGTCTCAAGGAGGTATATCATAGCTAGGGAAAATAGAAATAGACTATATGGGTAATGTGAGAGCCTCTAATTAAGGACTAAGAACTATTTACATTGTTCACCAACTCATGTTCTAATATTTTTGCTTTAGATAATTGGTTAGGCCTCTAGTTTTTCTATTTTAGTAGGTTAGCTAGTAATGCAAATTGGCTATGTTTCAGTTGATGATTATTAGAATGGAAAGGAATAGTTGTAACCCCCACCCCCCCAAAAAAAAAAAACTATTTACAAGTGGTTAGTTCATGTTTTCAACTATTAATGTGTGCTTATAGCTTAAAATCATCAAAGTATATATATATTCTGATGATATCAATGAAAAAGAAGCAATGGTTTAGTGAAAACACTATCCAGTTATCATTTGATACCATTAGAATATATAATATTCCGATGGCATCAAAGAGGAACATGCATTGTTTTAATGAATTAAACCGCTCATTCACTGTTTGATACTATCAGAGCATGTATATACTCTAATGGTATCTAGGATGAAGAAGCATTGGTTCAGTGAATAGAACAGGGGTAGTCAGGTAATTAGTTTGGATCATGGGTCCAAATAGGGTCAATATATTAGATTGGATTCAATTTGGATAAACACTTTACCTAATGCGTTTGATTTGGGTAATTTTTCCTTAATTAGTACAATATGTGACTTACCCAAAAAAAAATAAAAAAGAGGAGAAGATATATATATATATATATATATATAAAATTTAAACTGTTAATCAAGAGTGATTAATTTTTTAGGGATCGTTCGATTTGAAGACAAGTTATGACAAAATTAGATATGTTGAGATTAGTTTTGCTGATATTATTAGTAGTGAATGTTTGATTTTTTATATTAAAAATTATATGTATTGCATAATTTCTAATCATAAGTTGTTTATTTACAAAAAGTTAAAAATACCCTCCATGTATAACATATGAAAAGTGATGTATAAAAAAGGGTTGAAGGTGTATTTTTGTCATTTTAACTATTTTATTTCGAAATATATTATTATTTCACCTAGAAATGGAAATAACTTATTTCAATACTAATTATTAATTTTTAGATACAAATTTTATAACTAAATAAAAAATTAAAAATATACTATTACAATTTAATCCCAAAATTATCTCTCTTTATTCATCGCATCAGATTAGATGTTTTAAAGATTGTGTCCATAAATTATTGTTGATAATTCATCCTCGATCAAAGCACCAACATTTAGTTACATGTCAAGATCATAGTTGTTGGTGGGGGTGGGGGGGG